>NW_025945309.1:213334-598336 GCF_000764305.2 Hyalella azteca | reverse complement strand
ATAAGGGGCCAGCCCCCTACCCTCACTGTCTAAGTTGTGAAATAGGTCATACCCTCCTTTGGCGATTTCACACTCCTGTACAGAATATCTACAGTTTTTGGGTTTGACCTCAGTAATGCCTATTACAGTTGGGTCAGTTTTGATTAGATAAAGCCGTATAATTCGCAAACGAAGGCAAAATCGAAAAGAATTGTCAGGTGCTAAACATCACAGTTAGGTCCTAATGAATACGTATACCAGTTTTATCGAGCTACGTTCATTACTTTGGGAGATATTCCATGCTCACTAAATTTCGGGAGACCGGCCAAGAGTTAGGCTGTAAATTTGTCCGAGACGTGCCATGGAGAAGGCAGTATTTTGAGTTATGTAGAGTTACAAGTGTTACAAATGCGGCCTGGCCGCGGGTGCGGCCGTAAATTTGTCCGAGACGTCCATTGTCGCCAGAATCATTGAAACTGAGCACAAATTGAATCGGAAAACTGTGCTACCGGGGACGACTGAAATAACCCAGCATTGCCCAATACCAGCATAATTTTCATACTTCACCCCGTGCGCAAGCATGCTGCATAGCAAATTAGCCAACATGATTACTTGCTGAAAGCCACAGGGACTAAATTCCTTCATGGATGTAAACCAGCGAGCCAATGACCTGCAAGCCGCCAAAACAATGGTCGTAACCCACACGCTAAACCCCAAAATATTTCTATTCCATGCAGCCTAGCCCCTTCCCCACTTTCGATAAAGNCTCCCCCCACACTTACCCCGACTCTCCACCATTATCGCATGGCTAACTGGAGGCTTTTCTCGCAGACCTTTGATGCTTATCCGAATTAGGTTAGGTTAGGTTAGGTTAAGTTAGTTTACAACTCGTATAGATCCTCTTTTCATAGCGTAATGCAGTCAAGTGAGTAGAAACTAAGAAAAGCCGTTCGGCAGTCGGTGAAAATAGGCGGGGAGACGGGGTAAGCGTGGAGGTAGAGTTATGGCGGGGGAAAACAGCTGCGACGAACGGACGGGCTGGAGTGCTGACTGTGTATCAACAGCGGTATGGCGTAGGAAGTTGCTTACCGAAATTCGTGAGGAGGTTAGACGGCATGGGATAGAGCTGTTGGACGGTTTTCAATACGGCGTAGAGCGATTGTATTGGTGGCTTACTTCTCATTAGCTCGCTGGTTAATTTCCATGAAGGGGATTTGTACCTTTGGCTTTTAACTTGTAATCCCTTAGTCTACTCTGCCCTTTAACAGGCTTACGCACGGAAAGGAGGATGAAAGATATGCTGGTCTTGGGCTATGCTGGCCTCCGGCATGCATCCCCGCTGGAGAAGTGGCTACTGGCTAGTACTAGTAGGTAGTAGCGCTGATGCAGCCAGGGTGAGAGTATTTGTGCTCTCTTGTGAATGTGAAGTACCTATCTACTATTTTGGGTCAAGTGAATCTTGGCTTGTTTGAACGAAAATGTTTCTAAGAAGAACCCAACAAAGTGGATTCCAGACGATATTAAATTATTCCATGAAATATTCCAAAAATATGAATTAAAGTATAATGTTTGCTATGATGGTTACTCCAACAAAATGAAGAGAGAAACGAGTAATTTGAAACTGAAAGAAGACCTTATTAGACGGTGTTTAGTTCACTTTAGTTGTTCCACTGTTCCAGACCTGGGCAGGTACTTTCAAACATTGCCAAGCATTTTTAATGGCTAGAATAAAGAGTATAAAAACGACGTACAGACTCGATTTGTGCTGGTCCAGGATTTAGATTTAATCAGTACCTACTCAGTAATAGTTTTCAGGCCAGAGGCCTTTCAAGTTTCAAATAGACATTCCTGGCTTCCTGCAATCATGTGGATCGAAGAATGAAACTGAAGGAAACATGATGAAAACTTGAACTGAATAAGAATAACTATAACTAAATGTTAATGAGTTATGAGACCATGTGTTACAAGCAGACAGCAGTGAGCAGTCAACATGTGACTTCTCTTTCAATCCGCCACGGTGCCACCACCACATTTTTGCATCAAAACGAAATGATTTGGGCCTTTTTTCAATTGTGTTAGTACTACCAGGATTGACATTTTCCTACTTGTTTCTGAAATCTTGCGGCTCCAACATGACAAATTTTTAATACAATTGGTATCTTGTGGCCTGATAATGCACTTTTGTTAACAATTAGATCGAAGGCAAGTCATCTGGCAGAAATCTCACGGTTCCAGATATGACGGGAAACCTCTAGTCGCGGCCCCCACTATGCAGAGCAGCAGAGGGTGGATGCAGCGTCGGCAATATATGGATTTTTAAGCCCAAAGCGTCGCCGGCCATTTTAAAGATGCGTCGCCGGGTAATTTTTAATGAAAAGCCATTTACGCTGAGTAATGATGAACTATTTACAAGCCACGAACTTATTACAAGATTGCATGCACGTGTTACCCCAAATAACTAATTTTACCCTAAAAACAGTCCGGTTGTACAGCAAGTGTCAACTGAACAAGTAATAAAGCAGTCTGACCGCTCTAATGCAATCAAAACTAGGCAATCAAAAAAAAGTTGTTTACATTTTTTGCGGGAACTCATTGCAACTGATTTCCGGACAAGCTTCGCTGCATCGTAATCCATCCAACGTACCGGAAACCTTACTTTTTTTTCTAAATAGTTGGCTGAAGACTGAGAAATATATTAAATGCAAGAATTTTAATCTAAATGTGTCGGCAAGATCTTGTGAAGGCGAAAATTTTGCCAATAATGCGTCGCCGTAGGTCTTTAAATCTTTGTTCACTCTCTGCACAGTGGCGCGGCCATATAGGTAGATGTTTTCCACACTTGACTGAGTACTACGGTAGCTGATTGAAATATGCAAGGGCCTAAAGGCTGAAGTCCTTAAACTAAACATTTTTTTATTTGTGTTTGCCAATGTATAAAACCCCCCAAAATTTTATTTTTCTATTGCAAATTTAAAATTCACTCAGACCTTAAAATTGAATTGTAGCTGATTTTGTCTTTTTTGTGAGCATAGGCTAGGTTAAAGGTGCTTATACACAGGGCGATTAGTTGCGTATATTGGTTGCGTCTACTAGGCCAGGCTTACTGCCTGGTCCCTGCAGACCCTGCCAGGCTACTAAAATTTGTGAATTTTGTGATGCTTGACATGTTCAGAGGCAACTAGCTGGTTCATTGCAGGCAAGGCAACTAGTCTTAAACTAGAGTTGTTTTGAAGCAGTCTATTGCGCTCAGTAGCCTCCCGCAGCCCGGCCGTCATACCGAGCACAGCTGCGTTGCTCTCTCTCTCACCCACTGTAGTGCGCACTCACCGCACTGCTGTCGTGCTCTCGCATGACTCCACCATGCACACCCTAACTCGACAACTCCCAACGTCGCACTGACGCGGGCGCAGTGTACCAAAACGATACAATACTCGTGTATAGGCTCGCAACCTGCAAAACTGTAGTCTGTAGTAGACAGTAGACACAACCAATATACACAACAAATAGATTTAATAGCCCAGTGTATAAGCACCTTTAGATTTAGCCATATTTACGGGATCGTAGGAAGTTGGAACCGTCTGCATCTGGCACTGGCAGACTGGCCAATACTGTCATTCTGTGATTTTCTGTAAAGTGTCAATACACTAAGGTATTCACTGCTCAGTAAGTAGGTATGTGTAAAAATATTTCTCTGATCCTAATGAAAATTATATAGCAGAAAAGAGAAAAAATTTAGAAAAATATCTAACAAATATAAGTGGAACCTACAAATGAAGGTAAAAAAGCTATGATTTTTTTCATTGAATAAATATGAAATAACAGGCTAAAAAATAAAGACTGCTCTAGCAGCTCTTTCTACTGTCACAAGTCACAACTTCAACTGCTACTGACAAAAGCCTGACAGGCTGACAAGGCAGTAAGGCCTGTAAGGGATGGGCACTCATTGTCATTGGGCAGGGTAAATCAGGACATTTCTCCCCCTCAGCATAAAAATGTTATAGCCAGGCGCCAGCAGCATAACTAGGTATGGTAGAAATTGAAATATTGCAAAACTAAAAATAGTGGCACAAAAATTAATGCATCATCAGTCATCACAAAATTGTGCAGAGAATGTCATAGATAGATTTGTGCACTGGGCAACATAATATGAAATGTAATTAACCTAAGCTATGATTTATTTCTCCAAAAAATATGATGGTTGATATATTGGTTGTCACTAGAATATTCCTTTCTGTTTCAGGTATGTTTTTTTACAATCTTTTTAGTGCATTTTCTCATTTATAGAAAAAAAGGCATTATTCATTGTGCTTGTCATGTCCATCTGTCTGTCCATGGCTTCATTTTTTTGTCAACAAGAAAATGCGCGCTCTTTCACTCACTGCACTGCAGTGAGTACCGAGTTATTTATATTATTTTGTTATTGTGATTTCACTTGACCCAATTAAAATGGTTTGAAATTACAAACTGTCCTGTAAGTTTACAGATACAGGTAAGTGCTACAAGGCTCATGATGGCTGCTGATATGAAGCTTGCAGTGGACAAATTCATTGTACAGCAATCCCTTGATTAACGCGGTTAATAAATCCCCGAGTTTTACCGTGTTAAGCAAAACCGCGCTAATCAAACTTAAAAATATATGGGAATAATTATAATGAATCCTCAAAAATATGAAATTCATAAAGTAACAACATTTGGCGAATTTTTCCAAAAGTCGTAACAGAAGCACAACATAAGATCTAATAAGCACGAACATAACACCTCTGGTTAGAGGCGGGAAAATGATGCATTGTGAAAAAAACGTCGCGCTAATCAAAACTGGCACCGCGTAGATCAAGGGTAGGTCGCAAATTTTTTTTCCGCGGTATTCAAAACCGTGCTAATCAAGGGATTGCTGTAAATGCTCAATTGCATGTCCATGGATATGGTAATATCATATCAATATTATGGTAATGTATGGATATTGTAATATCATAATAAAGGAAAAACAAGTAGAAATTACAGAAAATGTCATTTATTCTACATCTACTAAGGAAAAGGAGGACTCAGATTACTGTTAGTAATAGATTAATACACTCTGCTTGCTTCAAACATTTTAAAATTAAGTTTTATTTCAAGTGTCCAGAATTACCCCATTTCCAGGAGAAATTGGGGACACTTTTATTTTGCATCTGGCACCTTACAAATATCAAATTAAATTTTTTTGAACATGCCATATGATAGCCCTCGCAAAGAGCTATAAAATGAGCTCAAGCTCATTTATGAAATGTTTTATGTTAGAAGTTATTAACAAAAACGCTCAAAACCATCCCTTATTACCCCATTTGATAGTAGGTACTACCTATATCTACTGAGCAGTAACTTGTGCTTCATTGATGGTAATTGGTATAAGCGTAAGTGAATAAATTTGACAGTCATGAATATTTTATGTCTAAAGTCCTTTTTTGAGCCTGAATCTTAGCCTCTTGCAACATATGTGGCATTAATAAAATGTATAAAAAAATTTTTAAAGACCACGTTTTTCATGTGGACTCAAAAGTAGAAAATAATTTTTGGGCAGCTACTGATCTCTGTTTGCTTTAATTCGAAATAGTGGTTGAATTCAAAATTGAAATTAAGGCATGCCTAAATGAAGATGCGCCACACGTTTTTTGTTTTAGATGTTGTAAAATATTTTAACTGAAATACAAAAGACCAAGAGAATGAAAGCAAACAGAGATCAGTAGCTGCCGAAAAATTATTTTCTACTTCTGAGTCCACATGAAAAACGTGGTCTTTGAAATTTTTTTTATACATTTTATTTTCTACTTTTTAGTTTTTTAAGTATTTTATTTTCTCCTTTTTAGTCCATTGCTACACATGAAAAACGTTGTTGCGAGCCAAATTACTTGACTCGACGTACGTATCGATGATACGAAACGTATCATCGATGTACGCAGTCTAAAGACGAATATCCTCTCGAGGATGACGTGCATTAAAGGTTCCCAACCCCTGCTTGTGAGTTCCTTTAGAGTTCCTTTTACCATCCTACATAATATTCATTTCATTTCAGTTGGCCACGCAAATGCACAGAAGAAAATTCTTTTCAAAGTTCTGAAGAAAATAGTATTCGAAGGGATACATTGTTGTTCCCGTATTTATCTGGGTGCGTGGCTGTAAAAAGAAAGGTTCGGTAAAAATATGCCTGGAAACGTGCAACAAATCATTGATTATTGTATTGTTACCGGTAGCTGAGCTTCCCTAAAAGTTTCAGAGCGCTAGCTAGCGGGAAAGTTGGTGAAATATCGATTGCAAGATTTGATCATCACAGACAGAGGGACATGAAAGCGAGCTAAGAAAAACGTGGTAATATAAAATAATTTTTTAGGTATGTAGTTATTTGTTAGCATGTTTGAGTTCCAGCAAAGAGAAGGTCATGTGTATATTTAACTACCAGGAGTAATTACTGCCTTCTGTTGAATTGCCACAGAATGATAAAAACATGGTATATAATTGTCTCATTTCTAAGCTATAAGGCAATATCAAGCAAAATTGTTTTAAAATCCCTTGTGAAAAGATGTCCATTTGCTTCATTCTTATGAAGGTTCATGGAGATCAGTCAAGGGATAGAGGCTACACTAAGATGATTTAGTCATTGTCTCAAAGAATACATTTTTAGGCTCAAAATTCCACAAGCATTATAGAAGATTTGGTAAAACATAATCCAATGTAATTATAAAATAAAATTATCAGGATTTCATAAATTGAAAAATATTTTTTTTACCATTATTATCAATTCTTACTAAAGACAGATTCATTAAATGCATATTGCAAATGTACAATAATTTTGGATACACTAGCACTGGCTAGACATGAATGAATCAACAAACCCTGATACAGCGGCACAAACGGCAGCAGATGATAGGTGAGTGAGTTCAGCTTTCCTTTCATTTATTTATGGTATTTCATATTCTGACCTGTAGAATTTACATAATTATTAACAACTATTAGGCATTCCATTTATGTCAGAGGTGCTACTGATATGGACTAGATGAATAACTTGGAACTGTCAGTTTGTTCTGAGAACTAGAACCCATTCAAGGCCTGCTGATACTGGATAGGGATTTGAAACACCACTCAAAATGGCTCCTCAAGTCCCCTGGTGTGTGTGAAGTTATGGTATTATGCTGATGCTGCTTGCCAATTTTTTACCTATTGTACCAAAGAAAACATGTTGGGAAATTCTTTGGCAGGTCCATGATAGGAAATAAAAATGAGAGCATATAAAAACCTGTAGCCCTGACACCAAAATATCCTCTTCATTTCTTTAAATCATGGAAGTTGCCATATATCTTTCACTTATATACATCAGTAGCTTAGTAATATTTCCTTATGTATACATATAATATTAGGCGTTTCCCTGCATTTTTATACATAATATCGGTTATACATTATATCCAATATTTAGGCCCCATGATGATTATTTTCAAACTTTTAAATGCAATTTGCACCATCAATATCCAAAATTTTGAATAACTTTTCCTATTTAGATATAATCTGAATTTGAGTGGTAGTATGAATAATTTTACTCTGAAATAATACCTATGTTAGCCTGCATTAAGGTCAATAATTGTTCTTGCTTTTATCAGTCGGCGCTACTGCTGGGTTTGTTATGCCAGTGATGAAGATGACGTGACTGCGCCATGGGTCAAGCCGTGTCTCTGCAGAGGCACCACCAAATGGGTAAGTTCATTCATAGTTCTTTTATCAGGACTTCGAGAATAATTACTGAAATGTTTTTATATTTATTATCAGAACAAAAAAAAAATGGCCCCTGAAAAAGTTACCCTCTTTATTTGTCAAGCCTTGAAAGCCTTAACTTTGTTACCTGCAATACAAAAATGTTAATAAGGTGATTCCTGTCTACTTCTAAACATGCAGTCTGTTGGACAAAATAAAGGAAACGCCTGACATTTTGCTATCGTAATTTTTTTAGAATATTATTAACAATGAAAATATGACATATTTTTATGTTTTATTAATGCAGCTGATTGATATTTTATCATTGCACAGATATTTTTAGTACATTTTTTGTATCTATAACCTAACTTAAAATCATTGAACAGCAAACAGCTCTGACCTTCAAAGAGGCCAAATTGTTAGTGCCCATATGGCAGGTGTTAGTGTGACAGAAATTTCCCAAATGCTTTATGTTTCTAGAGGTACTGCCTCAAAAGTTATGACTGCTTTTGAAAGAGAGGGGAAAACGTCCTCAGCAAATTACAAGACTGGCCCAAAGATGAAGTTGTCTGAGAGAGACCATCAGTACCTAAATCGAATTGTTAGGGACAATTGAAATACCATGGCTGTTGAAATTACTGCAGACCTCAATGGACACCTACAGAACCCAGTTTCCATGAGGACTGTCTGCTGAAAGCTGTACGTGTCTGGATTCTATGGAATAGCTGCAGTTAGAAAATCTCTGGTTGCAAAAACAAATGCTTCAGAGCGTTTTTAAAAACTTCCAGAATTAGTCCCTCAAGCAGTGGAAAAATGTGATTTTCTCTGATGATTCATCTTTTACCTTATTTCCAACTTCTGGCCAAGTTTACATTTAAAGATAGCTAAAAGAGTCATTTAATCCCAACTGCTTCCTGTCAACCGTAAAACATGGCGGGGGATCCATGATGATCTGGGGTGTTATTTCTTGAAAATTTGGTACACCAATGATTTCTCCTCATGGAAGAATCAACAGCCGTGACTATTCAGGAATTTTGGAAGAGCAAGTTCATACAATGGTTCAAGCAATGTTTCCAGAGAAGAACGCAATCTTTCAAGATGATAATGCCTTGATCCATATAGCTGGAATTCATACAGATCACCACAATCACCAGACCTGAATATTATCCATGGTATCCAGCATTTATATTCAATTTTAGAGAGGCTAGTCGGAAGTTGATTCCCTCCACCATGGTCTTTAAAGGAGATTGAGGGAGTTCTACCTGAAGAATGGGTTAAATTTTGTTTGGAAACAATGTACAATTTGTATGAATCAATACCTTGGAAAATTGAGGCTGTAATTCCCGCAAATGATGGACCTACACCATACTGAAATATATTTTGTGGATTTCTCAAGTGTTTCCCTTATTTGTCTAACCCCTGTATAATCTCCCTCTTAGGTTCATCAATCCTGCCTTCAACGCTGGGTTGATGAGAAACAGAAAGGCAACTCAACTGTGAAAGTAAACTGCCCTCAGTGTGGCTTTCAGTACATCATACACTTCCCAAATATGGGTGAGCAAACTTCATCTCTTATCTTTGAAACTTGCAACCGTTAGCTTAATGGAAGTCAACTGTGCAGTCAATCCCATCTTTCCTGCTAATATTCGTAATCTGTGCTTACTGCGGTACCTGAAACAATGTTTCACTCAATAATTTAAAACTTTTCACTTTTATATATTTCATTTTTACAAGTTTGTGACAAATTTTGTTTGAATCACAACATCTAAAAGTCTTTATATCCCCTTTTTTATTTATAGAAGCTCTAAATAATTCAATATTACTAACATCAGCCATTTGTGCAGGTCAGTTGATGCTGTTCTTGGACCGAATGGACGCCTTCATCTACCGCGTGTGTCCTTTTGTGGCTGCTGGAGTCGTGGTCGGGTCCTGCTACTGGGTGGCAGTCACGTACGGTGCCATCACCGTCATGCAGGTACACGTGTAGCGCCATCACCGTCATGCAGGTACACGTGTTTAGCACCATCACCGTCATGCAGGTACATGTGTAGCGCCATCACCGTCATGCAGGTACACGTGTAGCACCATCACCGTCATGCAGGTACATGTGTAACTGTCTCAGTCCTACGCTGATATCTGTTTCATTCATGGCGGATGCATGGAACAACATGAAGCTGTCCCAAACAACTGTTCTGGCAGAATTTTTAACATGGATATAAATCTATTCATAGCTGAAGGTAGTTAAAAACCTGAAAATGAGTTGCAACGGTCATATCATGATGGTTAGAAATCACCGATTGTTTGCGGTTAACTGCATGTGTATGTTGCCAGACATCATTCATGAATTGTACTGCAGGAATGAGGTCTGCCATGCAGTCAAAAGAACTCTTTTGTTTAATAATAAATTGTGAATTGCTTCGTGTACTTAGCTACATAAAAGGTATGGGTTCGATTGAGTCTGCTTACTTGATTCAAGATGGAGACTGCTGTACCATTTTACTGAAAGCTGCTTCCTGAGAATGTATTGGACAATGGAATACTGAGGTAGGGCTTCAGCGTTATTGAGAAACGCTACGTCCGAAACGCATACTGATTAAGGATACTTATGTATTGTCTTACTGCAGGTGCTGGGCTATCAGGAGGGCATGGCGTTGATGGAGTCAGCTGACCCGTTGGTGCTGCTCGTTGGCCTACCCACCATCCCTGTGTTCCTTATCCTTGGCAAGATGGTGCGGTGGGAGGATAAGGTCCTTCGCCTCCTGCGAGCGTCTGTGCGCAAACTTCCCTTCCTCAGATACGTCCTGCCCGGCTTCCGGTTAGTCAGAATGTTGTTGCCATAGCGTGCAATTTTTCTATTTTGATGCTTTATTTTGGCTATTAGAGGCCCTGCTTTGCTCTTAATTAGTCTGGATTTTGTTTTAGAGCCTGGAAATTTTGTTTAGCTTGATATCTAATTCACGCTGAATATATTATTATTTGTGTCTGGTGTGTAGTAGCAATGGCGATGGAGGCCCACAGGGCGCGACGAGCACAACTGCTGTCATCAGCGACCCCATCAACGCGACGCGTGTCCTCTGTGGGGGCCTGTCACTCCCCACCCTCGCGACCCTCGCCGGCAGAGCCTTCTTCCCCACGTGCTCCACGACCCTCAACCAGACGTTGCTGGTGAGTCTCGCACCGCAGTTACCGCCAACGAGCAGGTGTCGCTCGGGATAGACAATCTTTCAAATTTGAATACTATTTGACTGATGTTTTTGGAAAGAAAAGCAATTTCAACAAATTTGTAAGATTTTTTTAGACTTTTATCCTGACTGTGCAGGGCGGGCTGGCGTTCCTGACCATCAAAGGCTTGTTTAAAGTGTACTACAAGCAACAATACCACGTCATTCAAAGCAAGAGGATCATAAAAGACAATCCTCTTCATGATGCCGCCTCATCGTCAAACACCTCAGCAACTTCTACTTCATCAACTGGCACGTCTTCCTCAACGGACAGATCTGGTCATAATGAAGGAACCCGTGACCAATAACCCCTCTCTAATAGTCCCTCTAATAAACGCCACTCTCATAACCCCTGTCATACAACCCCTTTCTTAAAGCCCTCCTCCAACTAAAACCCTCTAACACATTTCTCAATAAATATTAAATAAATTGGCTGTGCCAGCTTCAAGCTAACTTTTAAAACTTCAGTCAATTAAGAGGGAATAAATTCTCAAGTTATTATGAGGTAGCATTCTCAGAAAAATTTGCTTATTCTGAGTTCACGGGGGTCGACTGACCTTTCAACCGATGACTCTGCTGTGTGTGTCGAGGGCGAGGCGTTCATGGCATCGAACGTCGCCTGAACTCTTCTGTATTAAATAAAATTTTTTACTCCAGATTAGCACTGTGTTGAAGCCAATAATTTTATGGTTAGACGATCTTATGCAGCAATTATGGATGGTAATATAGTCTTCTTCTGCAGAAAATAATGCGGATTTAAATTAAGAGCTTTATTGATGTTGTAAGTAGACAGTCAGATCCGAAACTGGTAGAGGCTGTTCTCGTTGACAAGAGAATCATCTTCTGATCAATAACTATATTTTATGCACCGAGTTGAAGTTCCATTGCGGGTTCAATGCGAACGAGTACTGGAACACGTCATAGTGTTGCATTCAATTAGATTAGTTCCTCCTACTCATTGGTTTATGGAAGAACCGAGCACGATAACGCGCTATTCTCTTTGATAGACGTTAATATTGTTGTGGTTTTGTTTCTTCAATTGCTTGTGTTGGAAAATGTCATCGCTACGAGTACTAATGTTCCGAATTTTTAATTATTAGCCGATGATTATCGCACGTGAACCTCTAGAAAGTCATAGACTAATTATTATTTAGAAAATAAATACTTGAAAACACTTGTCACAGCGACCACCGAGCCTAATATGATTTCATGGCGACTGGCGTTGGTGTAGGTTTCAAAATAAAGGTTAATAAGTTGGCTAAAGAATTTATCATCGCTTGATAATAACCGTGTGGACTATAATAAATAGCATCTTGTACACATTTTCTCATGTATGTGTCCTGATGGAAGTGCGATAGTGTATCATATTATATGTTAAGATTTTTGTCTGCTGACGTAGTTTGAGAACTGCGTCTGTCATGCTGTGTTGATCCCTGCAAGTGGAAAGGGTTTTGGGGGCTACACGTGAAAGGAACTTTATATCCTGTTGATCACTTGGAAAGTACGTTGTTGCTTTTCGCCACTCCTCAACATTATCTGCCTGAGGTTATGATATGCATGACGTTAACCTGCTGCTTGTTGATTGAATCAAACGTCATTTTAATCATTGCTAATTTATGAGGAGCTCGACGGTGAAATGGGGACAAGGTTCGCTGCAACTCTGCGCCGTGTGCAGGGCTCCACTGCTAAGCAGGATCGCTAATTTTCCTCTTGAATTTATCATTGAATAATTGAAGAAGTACTTGAATTTTCTAGTCAATTACCTCGTTTGGGATGTTCTCATTCAATTAACTCTCTGTTTTGTTCTATGAAATTAGTAGCTTCATTTCTTTATAATGCTTCTTGATGTGTTGCTTTATTGCGTTTTTCTCTGTACTGAAATTGTAACCAAATTAATTCTTCTCTTCCGAATTTTCTACTATCAATTAATTCTATTATTACTATCATTTATGTTGCCAGGTAAATTTCATAATTGATGCCTACATTGACATACTGCGTCACATAATTTTAAATCATGACTTTGTTAACGCGTGCCGTGCATGGCATCGGAGAACAGCACCTGTTACAGGACATACCGCAAATGTCCTGTTACAACGACTGTTACAAGTACCTATTCCTTTATGTGTTCTCTTGGTATTGTTCATTGGCGGATACTCTATTGCTCGACTCTTGATGTGACTCCTGTCCAAATCGCAGCCTCGAGAGATCGGATTAGCTTGACTATTGCTGAACTGACGATACTTACTCATGCTTGCTATTTCCGAGTGTAGTTGGTTTCTCGTTTGAAAATGTAAGGATCGCACAAGAAGTCGATAATTGAGCGCAGCCTGTTGTTTATTTGAAGTACATGAGTGCCTGCGAGTCAACAAGATAAGAGAAGTTTAAAATTGACATAAGTAATGACCCTTCTGTTGCTGAGGTCAGCTCCGCCATGGGAACGACCCGCGCTTCTTACAATTTCTATTGACTAAAATTTCAAGAAATTAGCAATCGCGACCGAGACTTCTCTTGTCAGAGCTTTTATTAAGTAAGCACTTCTTTTTTTTCTATACGGAATTCGCTGCAATTAACCTATCGTAATCTGAGGGTAATCTGATGGGCTGGCATTCAGGTACCAATTGTATTGGTTAATGTGTACATAAACAAAGGGTTAAAATCTAAACAGTGCTCCCTCGTCACTCATCCAAACTCATGTCAGAATTGTGAACATGCTCTTTCTTTCATCTTGCTGGCACGAGAAGCTTTTGATAGGAAATTTCTACGAAGCTGTAGTGTAGGCGCGAACCTGCTCTTGCCTAAATCCTAATGCTGTAATTAGTAAGTCCTTTATACGAGATGACATATTATATATTTGATCAATTCCCAGCTTTTTATGTTGCCTACAATTTGCGCTGGAATCACAACGGGTCCTGGAAGCTGAAACTGGATGCTTCGATCTTGCTGTTCCCAAGCATACAACGCCAGAATGATGGTGGAAGTAAGGCTCAGCCTCATTGAGGATAGAAAAGCACGAATTTATGTAGCGCCAATGCCACTTAAGTCGCCAGAGCTTTCCCCCCCCCCCTATGTGAGATCAAGCTTCTTCTCCCAGAGGGTGGTGTCAGTATGGAACGGCCTTCCGGACGGCGTCGTAACTGCCCCCTCTGTGAGCGCTTTCAAGAGCAGGCTTGACAGTTGCTGGGCGGACCGACCGGGCCTTTTCGATCCTGAGTGCTACCATTAGCCTTTCAGTTTGCAGTCACCTGGGGTGCACCATCTACGCGTGTAACCTAATGGGGGCGGCTATGCTGAGGGCGAACAAGGCGGGTGAACAGGCTTGAGTGCCTACTACACCGACAATTCAATTCAATTCAATTGTGGCAATCGAACCGGCCAAACCCCGTATGTCGTAATTGTGGTCAGTATTATACGGTTTTTGTTTATGAGTGGCATGTTACGTGCAATAAACGCTATGTGGCGGCTCATGTGCCATTGTGGTAGAATTCAAGCAGCCAAGCAATCACTTTCTACTCCAATTATAAAATTACTCTCGTCGCATTTCAATGACCAGTGAAGTTAATACCGCTCAAGATTGGCAGGTTTGTCACTTTCCTGGACCGTTTCGACACTTTTTTCTAAATGCCGGAGAAATCCCCGTGCGATTTTATCTTCTCTCTTGTCGATATAATACCCTTTGAAGAGCCCAAGTGCCGCCATTCGTCATCTTCAGGATCTTGGCCGTTACTGAGTTGCAGTATATGTTGATCTGGCTGTGAATATTTCTCAGTATCTATTCATCCTTTTTCTTTATCATGATGCACAGCCTTACCGGTTAGTGGAAGTGACTCATGTTCTCTGTACACGTAAATGAAAAGAAAAGTCAATTGGTCTGTACGAATTGAGGCGCTCTGTTTGAAATGATGAAGTGCGCTAATTGAAATGCACGGCTGTAGGCACACAGAAAGATGTGTTAATTGCATGCCCGAAAACGTAGAAAAAATTATGGAATGAAATTCGTTATATCTAAATAATAATTCAACTCTGTATCATGGACAACAGAGCCCTTAAAAACTATGACCACATTATATAAAATTTAAATATGAACTTTAGCTATGACTTTTTATTAGAAAATTACCTTTACTCTAGACGATGTTTAAATGACATTCGTCTATTATTTTCTTTACCATACACATTTTATCTGCAATAAAGTATAAGTTCCGCGAGTATATGTTTTTGAAACTTCTATTGTCGGAGATAAACACCACCAGCTGATAGGCGTAGTGGGCAGTGTCTATGAACACAATTGGGAAGTTAGGAGATGCCTGTGGATTATTACTCTCACCGGTATACGGTAACAAATGGTAAATATTTTATTGCTGCCTGCTCATTATTTATTTTCCAATTCACCATAATTTTTTAGCATAATTAATTTTTTTTGTCGTTTCTCATTTTAGATAATTTGACTCGTGAAATAAGTAGAATTCAAGAGAATTGAGCAAATTTAGTAAAACGTTGTTGTCGTTGTTTTCCTCAAATATATTAATGAAGTAGAAAATAACCAATGATGTTGGTTGAGAAATTAGAATAAATTAAAATATTCAATATTAAAAGCTGAAGTGTGCTCTCTCTAGTTGTGATTTTTGACATAGCAATGATAGCACTAAAATTGAAAGCAGTTCTGAGCTCGCAAAATTTAATGACAGTTGTTGGAAATGATTAAACTAAATTACTTTGCTTGGAGGCTAGAAACTGAAGTACTTTGGCAACTTAGGTGTTAATGTTTTAATATTGTTGTTAACATAAGTGAAAGTTAATAGTAAGACATTACTTTGAGTGACTCACTAAGTAAATTTTTTAGGAAATTGTCATATAGCCATTTTCAGTAGGTATAAGGTATGTGCTTAGCACTGGTTTTGCTTTCTATGAAAAATAATATAGAGCCAAAAATACAAAGAGCATACTAAGGAATAGCCAGTTATTATAGCCTAAGGATTAGGAAGAAATGCCAGGTTAGAAATTTAAATTGCTTTCTTTTTTTATCAATTCATGCCATGAGTGCCATGAGGCATTGAATATATTTATTTTTTAGGCTTCAACTAGAGCTTTTATGACATTGTTATAGATATGTAGCCTATGAATCTGGCCAATTTTACCCCTTCCTATGACCTCCCAATTTCTTCAGACAAAAATAAGAAATATCTCTATTTTACTAAACTTCTCTTTAACTTGCTTTCTAGTCTGTCTGAACTTCTCTTTAACTTGCTTTCTTGTCTGTCTGCTACAAATCTTATAATCGATACTTAACATGCTTCCACCTGTCCAAGCAATCTGAAATTTTGCACATATGCGTAAAGACCAAAACTATGCATGAACCAATTGACATTATAGAAAAAAATTACAAATTTTTCTCAAATGTATAAAAAAATAATTTAAAAAATGTAACTTATTTTAAATATTAAAAAAGGAAATTCGTTGCACATGTGTAATATCTGAGACACTGGCCTCTTTAGGAGTGTAGTCTCTCAAAAGTACTTTTTGAATGCATATTACCTGTAAAATTTGGTGTTACCTGCAATTTTAAGAAACTTTTGCCCAATATTCTAAATTTGGTTGGATTGGATCTGCATGATGCTAGCTAGATAAATTACTCATAACTTTTTATTAACAAAAATGCATAATTGTGCCATGAGATGCCAAATGTATTGAAAATTTACCACTTTAGATTTACAAAACTTTATTAATGAGTAGGAAAATTCTAATAGTATAGTATAGTATCTTTGGCATTGAAGAATAGGCCTGGATAGGCCTGTTGCTGAATCTTGTACTTTTCTTGATTAGACTGGCCTTTTGATCAAATCTTTTCAATGGAAATCTTTCATTCTGCATGCCATTTGTTAAAATTAGTTCAGACTTGTGCACCAAGCATTGTATCAATTTCAAACACAGATGCCTGACTGCATGCAAAAGTGGTCTCTCCCATTATGTACATACCTGTCATATGTGCAAATTGCAATCAATATTGAAAAATTTCTGCTCATTACTAAAAACTTTAAAGTCATATATTTCAAATAGATCTAGGGTCTTACTGCTTGTTCATACACTTTTCTTATTAATTATAAAAGAGATAGTTCATCTACCAGGAATCCTGGGGCTTCCAACATGGCAAGTAAACTCCAGTGGAAATATACTATGCCCATATGTATTGGTGGCATAGCAGAAAATTTTTTAGACTCTTCCTCAAGTTCATTTTTGAGTCATATAAGAAGTAGACCAGTAAAGTATCATGGATACCAGAATTATCATACATAACATATTAGTTTAAATCTTGAGTAAATGAACTGATCTTAAAACATCCCTGGCTTGTCACTACGATTAGAGGTCATATGGATGTTCAAGGCTGTTTGATGTAAACCTCACTCTTTTAATTGGCTATTCACCAATACTAAAAAAAATTAGCCAAAAGGGAGCAGTCTGCTAGTCTAAAACTTTTTTGAATGCTCTACAACATGCTGCAAGTATGGTGACACAAGGAACATAGGTAGGCTATGTCAGTCTGGTCACAGAAAATGGTTCAAATTCAAACATGAACAAATCAAAGGATCACATCTCATTTGAATAAAAAATTCACTAATCAAATAGTAAAAATGTTAAAAAGATTAAAAATATAAAAAATAAAATAGTATACTAAAAAATTATGTACAAGCTAATAAATAAATTTGTGCCCAAAATGCTTAAAAATTCTTGAAGTAACAACATTGCTTTTATGGGAAAACTTCCACATTGAAACTATTTAGAAAGCAATTTCATTAAAAATTGTTCCAATTTTCATTGGTTTTATATGAATATTTGAAATCATTTAAAATGTCCATCAAAATATCAGGTTACCATTTTTCTGATACATACAATATAATAATTTTGAACAGCACTTAAAGATGCAATCTGACCCTGATTTAATTAGAATAAATACAAGAGACATGAGTGCTCATAATACCAATATCAATTAATAAAATTAATGCTATTAACAGTGGTTCAAAATAGTTCATTTTGGAGGGCTGTGGCGATGACATCTAAATGAGATCACCTAGTATAATTTTTAATTCATGTCCCTTGAGTTTTGATGACGAGTTTAGGTGTGGAGAAATCACTGAGAATTTATTTTACCAATGATTCATAGACTAAAATACCTCAAAGAGCTATTGAGGATATTTCAGTTATTTTTCTTATGGAAATGTGTCTAGTTGAGAGATAATTGTTATTTTAATAAAACAATTCAAAATTTCTTTTGTTTTTCAAGCTATATACTAAGATTGTGAAATTGTGTTTTGAAGTAACCTTCTGACTATCATTTGCATCACATAATTTTAATAAATTTATGACTGTTAAATGTATGCATTTGTGACTTGATGATAAAAATGTTGTCATAATCTCAGTTAGTATTTGAAAAGGTTTTTGTTCCTCAGGCTGAAGGAGGACATGAGAAGTGGTGGGAGACTCTGAGAGATCCCAGTAAGCTTAATGAGCTTTCAGAGACTTGGAGTCTTGCTGGAGATGCGGCCACAGCAACTCTTATTCACAATATTTCTCAGGTACTTATGCATTGTACTAGGTACTATCTAGTGTGTATTATTTATGGAAGATTATATTCATGATATATTCCTTAATATTCTCTCTTGTGATTCGCTTGTTATTAAAGAGTTCCAGGTATCGCATTACACACTTGAATTGTTCACACATAAATTCTTGACAGGCCTCTCCTAATAATTGACACTTTTTGCAATTTTTAAGCTATGAGTTACATTTAAATTTTGTCATTGTCTGCTCATTACATCAAAGACTCATGAGCGTTGACCAAACCACAGATGGTAATAGACAGAACTGATGCTGTGAACAAGCAACTGCAGAAGCTGGACCAAAATGTCCACAGACTAAGCACGCAAGTAGCCAACACCAACACCAGCTTCACGTTGCTCTCACACTCCCAGTTCATTGAAAACAGAACATATCGGGAGGATGAAACGAGAAGTGCAGTTGTGCCTCGTATCAAGGATGAGGTCAGTATCAATGCAATTACTGGAATTTTAGTCCTTGTTGAACCAATTGTATATAAATTTTGTGTGTAGGAATGTTTTATGCACTTCAAATACCTAGCTTTGTCTTCCATATTACTTGGTATTACAATGATTCATCTCTTAAATTAATGCATTCCACTCAATAAAGTCTGTAATGGCTCAACTAACATGAAGAAGTCATCTATTAATCATGACATAAATATTTTGATTTATTTTATATGATTGCAGACAGCGCCAAAACCCAACAGAGGAGCCTTGTGCAGAGAGGCCCTGCTAATGGGCCTCTCAGCCGTCGATGGGCAGTACGAGGCTCACCTCCTGCTGGACTCGGATGAAGACGATGCTGGACCTCCTGTCAGGTATAAAATTCTTGAGATGTCCATTTAGATCTGAGGAAACACTCTAAGATAATAAATTAAACTACATACTACAGTGTGTCAATTACGTTTAACAAATGGTCTGTTTTGTGATAGATAGTATATTCTCTAAAGCTCGTACCTTGTTCAAATATGGTTGTTCTATCTTTTAACTTCATAAATGTTTTATCTAGAACACTGTATCACAGTAATTAAGTGGACTATGACTATAATCTATGGTGTAATTATTGACCTTGATTTAACGGCTGTCTCATAGGACGATATTTATCCTTGTTTTAGCCCTACGGCGCTGTACACACTGGCGCAGCCCTACGCGAACCGCCCTCTGCCCCACGTCATCCTCTCGCCCGCCTTCCTGAGCGACCCTCACATCGGTCTCCGTGTCAGCTCCTCCGACGACGCCGACGAAGCTGACGTGGCCGCTTCGTCCTCTGACGTCGACGAGGACATTGGCGATGCAAATGTCTTCGCTAAACAATTCACAGCCACTAGCTCCAACGCTGTGGTGAGTTACTCCAGTTATCAGTGGCAAACATGTGTTACTGTTGTAAATATTACTATAGTTAGGATCTTCGTATATCCAATTATTGGGTATCCTCATGTAGTAGGTAATGTTTAAGCAGAAATTCAGTAAACTAAGTTGCTGATTGCGCTCTTCAGATTTTTTCTTGGCTAATCATAAGCTATTTGAAGATACTTGAATACAGTTGGCAAAACTGACAGTATCGCCCACTGAGATGTACCTACATTTGCGGCAATCAAGTTATTGGTGCATTAGAATTTATTTTTTTTGTTTACTGTTGTTACTATTGAAAAAGTCTAATTGTTGTGATAATGACTACCGGTACTTGATAATAAATTTTTTAGCCTTTATATGTAATATTACAAAATATGTATTACTCTTGTGCTGCTACATGAAGTTGTTTATGACGGTGAAGTTCCTGGCACTTGATCATATAATTCATATTCAAAGCTTCATATTCAAATGTACATATCTGTATGTACATGTCCATTCATGTATGTCCAATGGACATGTGTATACCTTTGAATTCAATGTGTCTTGCGTTTCGATAATCTGTGTAATAGAGGAAATAAGGATAAATTACCTCCGAGCTATTCATGGAAATTTCTTTGTGCATGCAAGTGATGATATTTAGTAATGAACAACCTGCTGCAAATTGGTAACATTTTACTTATAGAGATACCTGTGGTTTCCCCCCCCCCCCCCCCCCCCCCAGGAAGCGAGCGACACCGAAGAGGAGATTGAGAGTACAGAACCAAAGTTACGGGACCAGCAGTCTCTGAGTAATGGCTTTTCAAGGACATCTCTTATTGGCCCCTTCGCGGGACATCCCCCGAACCCTGCGTCGAGCTCTTCCGTACCTCAAAACAGAGGGCCTCCGCCCCCTGATAGCGAAGAGGACGAGTTCTTCAAACCGGTCTCGGTTGCCACGCCTGCTGCTGTGAGTTTTTACTATTTATTGAAAATAGTTGATGGCTTATGCCTTACGGTATGCTAGAAATTTTTATGCGTCTTGGTACATCGCGTATCATGCTCGCCAGTTGCCGCCATACGTGCGCACGCTGCTGCCATGCACGACTGTGGTGGCATGCTACTTGCTGATGGACAGAGTTTGGTTTCCGCATCCTGCTGAGCCTTGCCATGAACCTGTGCTGAATTGCTCACGATTGCCGTAATGCAGCTGCCCCGTGCAGAGCCATCAACTGACAGCAGCACAAAGAAGATTGGTTACACGAGGGTTCGAGAGAAACGCAATAAGCTCTTCTCATTACTTGATGCTGTGTGAAGTTAATGGCATTTTTCATCAATTGGGGCCCACTTTTATGTTTTAAACGGCAATTTCTATCAGCGATCAATCATTTCTCATTCTCAAATGATGTAAATCTTTGACTTAGTTCCATGTCATATCGGAGATGAAGAAAGAGATCGGTCTAAGCACCGTTCCTTGCGGCAACTCACTCTTCACCCTCGTCATACTTGAGAACAGGCCTCCAACGGCAGCTTGTAACATGTTGGTTAGGAAGGTGTGAATCCCCGCCAAACACTCCGGCTGTAGTCTACATTTGGGCAATTCATGGTCAACTTTGTCAACAGTTTTAGAAAAATCAAAATACACCTCTTCAACGCCGGCAAATTCCTCCTATTTGGCCAAAGTTTGGTGATGATGCTGAGGGAGCAACTGTAGAAACCACCGCTCTGCCTGCTCTTGCTTCTCAGTTTCATGCGAGGCCTGCAGCTGTCGTCTAGTTTCCTCACTAAAGCGCACCAGTCTTCGCCTCTCCAAATTCCTGGAGGTGGCTTGAGCTTGTCTGTTTTTTTTTCATGAGGATTCGTCTGTCTCCTTCGAATTATGTGTTCTTCAGGGCTCGTTCTTTCCGGCGCGTGACACGACGCCCATGATTGAGTGCGCCCTGGCGTAATGGTTTCCTGCGCCTGTGCGCAATGGTTGCCGGCGCCGGGTGCGCCTGTGCGCAATGGTTGCCGGCGCCGGGTGCGCCTGTGCGCAATGGTTGCCGGCGCCGGGTGCGCCTGTGCGCAATGGTAGCCGGCGCCGGGTGCGCCTGTGTGCAATGGTTGCCTGCGCCAGGTTCGTCTGTGCGCTGTGGTTGCGCCTGCGCCCGTGCGCTATGGTTACCTGCGCCCGTGCGCTACGTTGCCTGCGCCCGTGCGCTATGGTTGCCTGCGCCCGTGCGCTATGGTTGCCTGCGCCCGTGCGCTATGGTTTCCTGCGCCCGTGCGCTATGGTTGCCTGCGCCCGTGCGCTATGGTTGCCTGCGCCCGTGCGCTANTTCGCTTCGGTGAGTAGCCGGGACCGTCACACGCCAGCCTTTCGCCAGCACCGCGACAGAATGGAGGCACACCCCCTGGATTTCTCAACAAGCGACACCCAAACGTATAATGACCCTATCACCATGACCGAGGTCAAAGGTATGCTGAAGCAATCCCGTCGAACAGCTCCAGGACTGTCTCTTATACACATCTAGATGTGTATAAGAGACAGACCCTGAATTAGGGAGTGGAAACCATCTCACGACTCGCCCTAAATTAGGGAGTGGAGACCAGCTCACGACTCACCCTAAATTAGGGAGCGGAGACCATCTCACGACTCACCCTAAATTAGGGAGTGGAGACCAGCTCACGACTCACCCTAAATTAGGGAGCGGAGACCAGCTCACGACTCACCCTAAATTAGGGAGTGGAGACCATCTCACGACTCACCCTAAATTAGGGAGTGGAGACCATCTCACGACTCACCCTACATCCGACGACCGCAGGGAAAGTCCTGAGTTGGTCAGTGTCCTGCCTGAGCCTTCAGTGTGCGCGCTGCGGTGTGCATCGCTCTGTCTTATCTCTCTGAAAATCAAGAAAGAAAACACTGCTGAGAGTGGAACCGGAAATGTATTTCTTACTAAAATGCAAGATATTAACTAAGAATCGCGCTTGTGTCGCTTGTGTCAATATAATGCACTAACGATCTAAGTAATTTAACGAAAAATCGCCATCTTCTGTTACTAGAGAAATAAACTTTGTGAAGTGTGATACGCATTTTATAAACTCATTAACGCATTTGAAAAACGTGCAAAACAATTAGTTCTACATATTATGTACTACTGTACCTAATATTACCTATTATAACAGTTCACTGCAATTGCATACTAGTGTGTACCAGATAACTATTAAGATAACAGTTAACTGCGTCGCTGGCGTATAACGCAACACTACGGATTGTTCTTAACGCAACAAGTCTCGGCCAGAGATGTGGCCCTGGTTTGCAGGCCTCGGAGGAGGCGCTGGTATACTCTGGTGGCTCCTCAGATGTGTGAGTGCCTCGCTTGCACACGCATATGAACGTAGGAATTTCTCGCTTTAATTTCTTGTGTTCACTTTACATATTTGTCTCATGATCATCCCGGCGTTTATTAACAATCCACTCAGGCTACAGTAGCAACCAACGTGTTGTTCCCACCAGGCCAGACATTGTTGCAGTGCAGAGTTTTCTAGTTTTAATAATCTGTATGTTAACCCTCTCATTGATGTCTATTTTAATCCATTCACCAAATATTAGCTGCTTTACTTTGATGTGCAGATATTTGGTCGCGCTGCCAGAAATGCTGCTCCTGCTGCAGCTGCTGCACCAAGGCCAGGTCAGTGTTGCTGCTGCTGCTGTTGCTGCTGCTGAGGTGAGGCAAGCAGAAGCGTCAACATGACTGCAAGCGATGACGTAATAAATACGGTCAAGGGGTAAATGCATACCTTAATAGTAGTCGCTTCATGACTATTGTTGGAGCCACATCTGCCACTCAAGCAGCGTCGAAATACACTACAGAAAACCAGGCAGTAATGACACTCCTCCTCGAGTGTATGCCAGCGATCGTCTTGTCATATCATTGTTATTGTATGTTATTGCGAAGAAAGCACATGTGCTTTCGTAGCAATAACACGTCGTATCAGATTCACGTTAGCTGTGCCCGTTGTATCTTTTAACTTAACTTTATGTAACCTTCCAGTCCCACCGTAAAACGTATAACTTATCCTAGATATTTAATGATTACTGCTGGGAAGTATGAAATATACAAACGTGTTACAGTCGTGGCGTCATCGAGTGACTCAGAAGATGACGGTCTCTTCAGCGTTGGGCGCCGGCGGCCTCCCCCCCTGCCTCGACCCTTGCCCCCCTCCAGCCGTGCTTCCATCCCCTCCCCTGGTGGGTACCTGTATCATAATAATAATAGTTGTAATACTAACAATAAGGCACAGAGATATCCTGTTCTTTATTATTAGTGACCAGTCTGGCATACGGTAGACCGTGCAATATTTGCGGGATATATTCTCTGTTGAAAACGCGGACCTGCACGTTGTTGATATGCACGATCCCAAGCCTGACGAGTCGTGTCGTGCTACAATCATATTACCGGTGATTTTATTGCGTGTTTGTGTGATGAATTGGTTAATCCGCTTTGTTTCTTGAGCTCTAATTTGATCTGTTCCTAAATTTTTGGTACTACTGCTTAATTCAGACGGGAGCTCCACGAGTGTAGAAAACGCCGTCCCGACACCACCGGTTCCAGCACCAGCTCCTCCACCACAAACTGAACTTTTTGCGAGCGACTCTGAAGATGGTGACCTCTTCGGCAGACCTCCTCCCATCATAAGAGGTTTGAACCAAACTGTATTTTCGATGTATTAGCTCTAAAGAATGTCTTGTGACTGCTGGCACCAACTTTCAGCCTACAGACCGCATTTGGCTCACTGAGAGGCCTCACGCCCCTGTCTCAGGGAGACGCAGACGTAGGTCCTACGCTGCTCTGTTATCTGTAATAGGTAATGTTCTAGCCAGTGAAATTTAAACGGTGTGTTTGTTGCCCGGATGTGTGAAAAGTGTGAAATGCTTACCGTGCTCTAAGTTATTATTTATGTTCCTGGTTTAAATTTGTTTAATGCTGTTGGTAAGATGGCAATGTGTGTGATATTTTATGGATATTTTTGCCCTTAGATGCGAGAGAGGCGACCAACACACCTACCAGTATCCTCACCGCCTCTGGGAAGAAGGTAAGGTTCTGATTTTATAACATACGTTGTATCAGTCAATTTATTCTGCATAATGTTTTGCTCACCCCTTTTTTCGTCTAGATAAAGCTGCAATGTCTATGGATTGTCGCAAGAACTAAGTACAGATCACTTACTGTTGTGCTTGTGAATTTATTCTTTGCGATATAGCTTCGTGTAAACTAAATCTAATTTGTTTAAGGTTCCTGCTGGTGGAGTGAACATCTTCAACTCCGCTGTCACTGCAGCCATCAACGAACCTAAAAGCCCTTCTCGGGGCCCTGCAGGAGTAACTCTTCCTCAAGCGAGGGCCTCAGTTGCGACTTCTGCTCAACCAACGCCGGCCAACTCGTCAGAACTCCAAAACCCATCAAAAAGTAATGGATTGGCACGGTCCAACCAGAAGAGCTCAGAACCTCAAAGACCCGCCAGTAGCTTCGTCACTCCTACTGTCCATCAGCCGTCTTTGCTTCCAAGCCACACGATCAATGCACCGTCAATTCCTAGCAGTGCCGCGGCTCAACCCACTGGACTTGGATTATTCGACGACGACGATGAAGACGATGATCTTTTCGGACACCCGCCTGGAATATTGAGCACAGCATCCAAACATCCCAACAGTGATGCGCCAACAGCTTCATCAGAGCCTGTGGACAGCAGTCGTGTCCCTGTGATGACTCAACAGAGAGCCGCTCAGCAAACGGCCCCTAAAACATTCGGAGGCAGTCTCTTTTCGAGCGATGAGGATGATCCTATCGCCAGCGCACTTACTACCCAACCTCGTGCTCCTGCAGCGGCCTCGGCTCCTCAAGTGACCCCGGCACCTCCAGTGACCCCGGCTCCTGAAGTCAAAAGTGAGACTCTACCCCCAGATTTATCGCAGGCTCCTCCATCTCGCCCTGGGTTCCCGGTAACTTCCACCAGGACTGCCGCGCCGGATACGTCCGACGATGACGACCTGTTTAGTACGTCAGTCAGAGCTGCTGGTGTTCAGCCTCAGCCTGTTACAGTAGCTCAATCGTCCACTCACAAAATCGCGAGCTCTCTTGTTTCGGTTCCTGAGCCTCACGCTCCTTCGAAACCTGCACGAGTCACAAATTTACCTCCTCTGAAAAGTCCTGTAATTAAATCTGATTCAAAGAAAACAGGCTCTATCAAAGAGCGTCCAAAATTGAATGATGAACCCAATGTGATGAAGTCTGGCGGTCTCTTTAGCTCCGAAAGCGACGACGACCTCTTTTCCGCAGCTGTGAAGCCCACAGTCTCGAGCAGCGCTCTTGCTTCTCCAGCTCCTCGGCAGGAGATTCATTCCGAGACAAAAAACGTACAATCGTCTGAAACCAGAGTTAGTAATTTACATCAATCAGGTCCTAACAGCATTAACGTTTCTGAGGCAGTAAAGGAGCCTATTAATTCAGAAATGCCCAAGCCTCCAGCTACTGCGTCACCGCCAGTCAAAGAGGCTCCCGTCATTATTATCCCAGCGGCGTCCAATCCTGCCGCAGCCCCCGCGACGACTCTCGGTATGGTCTGCAGTTCAAGTGACGATGAATTCCTGCCAAATCGTTCATCGCTAGCGACTCCGCGAAATGCGTCTGTTTTTGCAGCGCGCTCAAGTGACGAAGAAATATTCCCATCAATACCCAACGTAATAGGCATCACTGGTGAAGGACCTGCACTTAGCAACACTCATAGAAACAGAGTTTCTGTTCCGCAACCTGAGATTTCGTTTGATTCTACTCAAAATGATCCAGCCATGTCTGCGAATCTTGGCTCAGAGACCCCACAGAGGCTTCCTTCTTCTGATGGAGATGACCTATTCGCCGATGTACCGTCGACTGCTCTCGGTAGAAGCGGGCTGTCTCAGATTACAACCTTAAGTAATTTTACTCCGTCGGACGATGACGATCTTTTTGCCAGTGTAGATAGGGCATCATCAGTTAAGTCTCCAGAGACACCTACCTCAGGCTTGGAAAACGCGACGCATGAAAAAGACCTTAGATCATCGTTGTCTGGTGAAGTAGTTCCAGCAGCCAGGCAAGACGTTTCTTCTACTTCACCTGCAGTAAGCAAACAAGACGTTAAACCTCCATTTAAAATTGGGGATGAGAGTTTGATCCTGCCTGAAAGAAGCAAGGAAGACACTTTCCACTCAACTTCGACGGGAATCAACTTCCAAGGCAGCAATAAAATGCTTGGAACTGACCAGTCCGATATTAGACATGATCCTTCTGTTACCAATCGGCAGGAACCCATCGACGGTATAAAAAACCATTCAGAACAAACAGACGAACTCGATGCAAGTGCGTCATCAGAGGACGTTAGTAGCTCTTCGTCACCTCAGAAGAAACGTCCTGTGGGCGGCGTTGCTCTTTTCGGAGGGTCGGAGCTTCTTGCAAGAGTTAACAGAAGGAGACAGAACTTGGATGCTGCTGAAGCTTCCTCAAGCACGAGTTCTTCCCCGCCTCAAATTTCGGAGCTTCGCCCTGCCTCATCTCAGCCTCCTGGAGCAGAACAACACATGCCTGGTTTGTCTTCGGTCAGGTCTTCTGCTGGCCCTGTGGGCTCCTCGAATGGCCCTGTTAGCCCGCCAGCTGTCCCAGTTAGCCCTCCAGCTGTCCCAGTTAGCCCTCCAGCTGTCCCTGTTAGCCCTCCAGCTGTCCCAGTTAGCCCTCCAGCTGTCCCAGTTAGCCCTCCAGCTGTCCCACTTAGCCCATCAGCTGCCCCAGTTAACCCATCAGCTGTCCCAGTTAATCATATGGCATCCACGGTGCGTAAGCGTCCACCGGGAGCTGTTTCTTTGTTTGGGAATCAAGATGGCGGAGCGGAACTGTTCGCTAAACTCCGGAAACGACAAAATAAAATGTCCGAGTCTGAGGAAGAGAGCATCTCTCCTCAGGTTGCTGCTTCGCCTTCAAGCGAAGAGGAACACAGCGTCCCTGTGAGTTCAGCGAGAGCAACCAAGGCTGGCGTTGCCTCAGCGTCTCCCACTAAACGCTTCCTGGCGTCGCAAGGACTCTTCGCTGCGACGCCCCGGGCTGGTCTGCAACCCGCAGCAGAGTCCGCTTCTTCTTTCGACGAGCCTGCGTCC
Organism: Hyalella azteca; assembly: GCF_000764305.2. Classification (NCBI taxonomy): domain Eukaryota; kingdom Metazoa; phylum Arthropoda; class Malacostraca; order Amphipoda; family Hyalellidae; genus Hyalella; species Hyalella azteca. Next base: position 570,335 of record NW_025945309.1, on the reverse strand, counting down.
ATTGATGCGCTCACGAGCCTCAATAAGGTTAGTGTTACCTTTGTCATTTATTCAATCTTTTGATTGACCGTACGTTTTTACTTGAGCTTTCTTGCGCCATCGTTACTGTGCACATCACAATGCCTCGGTAGAAGAGTGAACAACTTAATATACATATATTACATACATTGAATGGTGAAGTCTTTAATTTCTGTTGTGCTTTCCATCATGTCAGGAACGTCCTCGCATGAACCGCAAGCGGCCGCCGTCCAGAAGAAGTCGAGGCCCAACCTCAACCTCAATTTCTTCCGATTCCGACCAGCTTTTCGGCAACCCCAGCCAAGCCATCGCCAGCCATGCTATGTCCAGCGAAGCTTCTTCCAGCCAAGCACTTGAGCCGAATCAAGTTTTAGAAGCCAAACAGCGTGTGTTCTCTACAGAGGGTGACCACAAAGACATTTCTAATAATAATCCTAATAATAGTCCCCCATCGACTGCATCAGACCCAGCGACCGCCAGCAGCGGTGGTGACAGCGGCGTGTCAAGTCTTAAAAGCGAAGCAAATTCCCCGAAGACGAGCGATGGTCCCGATGACCGTGACAGTGAAGCAACTCAAAACAAACCTGTACTCGCGAGCTCTAAGGAAGCTTTGTTTGCTTCTTCTGAAGACGAGGATTTCACATTCCATCTTCCAGCTCCTAAAGTAATAAGTTCGAGAACAGCTCGTCTTGATGAATCGCGTGCAGTTCCTGGGTTGAGTGGCAAAGGCCCTGCTAAAGAAAGCACTACGCAGCCCGTCGTCCCGTCCCTGAACAAACAAAACTCGTCGCTATTGTCGAGTTCCGACTCGGACGATCTGTTCAGTGGCGCTCAGCCCAAGATGCACCCTGCAGGTAGTAACGTCGTACATGTGCTAGGGAATAAAGAAATTACGCCAGCCTCTGTGGTTAATTCGACTGCAGCTCCCTTACCACCCATAACTTTAAATAAACAACCTGTGACAACTCATCGCACGTCCCTGTTCGCTGACGATGATGATGACGATTTGTTTAGCGGTGAGTGAGTCTATTTCCACCTCGTCATTTCATTAACTAGCATCATTATTGTCTGTTATACAAATAACTCATTTGAATCTTTTTATCTGGTCAATTTTGAACTTAAACAATTGTTCATTTTTCACGATTGCTTCCTTGCCTCTATCTTTGTATTGTGTGTTTGTCGAAGTTCCTGTAGCGAGATCTTTAACCCCTTTGGAATCTCTCGGACTGCATAAGTAAAATCCCACCTAAATTATTACGTAGTAAAATTATTCAGTAGAGTAAAATAAAGTTGTTTTATTCATGTTAGGCGGAGCTCCTCCTCCCGTCAGTACCACAGCAGCCCTGCAAGACGCGGCGGCACCCGCGGCCAAGAGCTTCCCCAGTCCAGCGACCGCGCCATCTCACGAGCACAAGCAACCTTTCAGCGACCCTCTTTCAGATCTCCTCTGATCCTTTCACATCTCCTCTGATCCTTACACATTTTCTGTGATCCTCTTTCAAGGTCTCTCGTTATCCTATTTCACATTTCTCGTGATGTGGCCATGATATCAATTAATAGTATTGATATGGAATACGTCTGAATAATGATAAATGTCCTCAAATGCGAAATGGAAGCAGGGCTTAAAGATAAAATAAGTAAACGAAAATTAATTTTCAAAATACTCAAGAAAAATTAATGATCAATTTATAGTAATTTTATTCCTACCTGAACTGCACATTGTTTATGTCGTAAAAGCATACCAGTAAATTTTAATCTGATGAGGTATGCTAGCTCGGCTAAATGTTTGCAGAATAAGTGTCAATTATTTGGCGTTCGTCTTGTGTTTCTTGGCTACTCGGAATGCTTCGTTCATTTATTTGTTTAACCTTCGTAAGTAATTGCCTGATCAAAACTTCTATATCAAATGTGTTGCGCAAAACACCTTCTTATCAACGACGTATTATTGTGTTAATGTATTATTTGAGTCTCTCTAGATATCTTTTATTTAGAATAGTTTGGCTTTATCATTTTTCTGATATTGATGAATATTTCTACCAGAAGTTATCTATTGCTCGTATTGCTGGCGCCGAGCCCTTGCTGACTTTGTATGCGTCAGTATCTAATATAAGTATTTATTCGCGTTGTTATATGAATCTTCTATTATCTGCGATGCTCAACATTCCCGAACAAAGCCTATTATATTCATTTATATTATCTTTATTTAGAAAATATTCTAATTTATTTCTCTTCAGACGCTTTAAAATTTTGTGATGCTGAGCAGGTTATTTACCTGCGGTCGACTTTGCTTTACAAAGTCTCAAAAATAATGGTTTTCTCGTAGAAGCTTTTTCTTATTTTTATGAGCTGAAATTCTATATATTGACTATTTTCGCTCGTATATAATAGCGCTTTTTATTATTTGAACTTTTATTGTGCTAATTTATTTATCTAAATTAGTTATTACTGTTGTTTAGACTGGTGTAGTGGTTCGGTGATCTCATTGGAGGAAGGAATGAATGTGGGATATCTTATTGTCAATGCCTCACTGCGACCACAAATTGTCGATTATATAATAACTATTATATATATATAATAGATATTATATCATAGACCTCCTTCTATAGACCTAACCCATCTGTTTGCCATCACGAGGTATTTGAAGTAGTTAAGTAATTTGACTTTGTTATCGAACATTTCATGTGCCAAAATATCAACAAATAGCTGAGTACTACACAATATTACAGTTCGATTCAACTATGTTCTACCGAAGAATCCAATTTTCTACAATTCCTTATTATTTTCACGTCATTCCTGCGCGTCTCGACCGCTAAAACAGTGCGGTGGTGTGCTCGTTTTACAGCAGATCGCTTGCTCGCAACGCATTTCTTTATGATTGAACTTCTATCTTAGTATTTTGTGTATTTTCATTTCATCTTGTGACGACAGCAACCTTATAAGTACATGGTTTTATTTTCTCTTATACACGATGCTCGATTAACTTTTTGACGGTGCTAAAACTTTTGTTAATGAGGGACCGCGTTACAAAAAATCCATTTTAATCCAGTAATTACTTCAGTCAAAGTGATTGGAATAAAGCGCATTGTTTAGCTTTCTTCCTTAACTGAATTTAGCATTTGATTTGGGTTCCTCACAACTAACTCTCCTTATCACAGGCGCGAGTTCCTTAGAACTGACGTCCACCTGTCAGGTCAATGTTTCATCAGTTCCTTAACACTTGACATCCCGTCCGTTAATTGGCACTCCATAAGATGACACCGACAAAGGTGCTCACGGATTGTACGGTATTTATTAGTGAAGTCACCTGACACTGCGCGCTTGTATATAAATTGCGTGGTTCAGGACTGTGATATTGAGAGTGCCTTATGTTATTTAGCTCTCCATATGCTCCATGTGTTGTTAGCATGGCTTGTGTGGTGTGTCGTGCTGCCGTTCCGACGCACCTCATGTATTTTTCAAAGGCATGTACTTTGTTATTTGTTCTCATGGAAGAAGTCAATAAAACTATTAACATCATAACAAATTATATCCGATTAAATTAATCTTTTTACTTCTATAAGCTTCGATGAATAATTGAAAAAGTCATCAGCCTCGCCATATTTATCTACATGTTTTTTTATTCATTTTTTTGCGACTGTGTTGAATTCCAACCATGTATGTATATATTTATATAATTTATATAATTAATATATTCACTTCATTTGTTTTCATATCTATCATAATAAAGAATATAGCAAGAGTAAGTCATTTATATCTATTTATATGCGATATCGAAAATGAAATCACTTCCATGCACTTGTTACTACTTGTATTTACGCCTCAGTTCTTCGTGCTGGCCGTTGTTACACTTCGTATATAGTCAAGTTAAATTCATCCGTAGAATTTTTTTTGTAAGCAAATCATTGATAAGCAGAACGTATTCAGTTGCATTGCAAACAAAGCTGTATATCACGCAGGACAATCTTGTGTAGCCACGCAGTGTGTGTATTTTGTATAAACTGAATTCTCGTACGACTGAATTTGAACCCCCTTTATATTTTTGATTTTATGCTATAGTGCATATAATCTGTCCTTTCTTTACAAAAAGATTTCTTCTAGTCTTTCTATTGAAAAAATGTATTCGTCTTGCAAAGCGAAGTCCAAAGAAACGTCGGCAGTATCGTACAACACGTATTCGTTGTACGTACGTAATAATTGTGACTGTCTCGACTGTAAAGAAATGTTAGAGCTTGATCTATCTCTTCCATATTGCTGGGCTGAAGCTCACTGGTCTTACTTAGTTAACATGACCTTCGGGAGGCGTTACACGACGTCTAAAGGAGACCAAGCGTTCCTTGGGTTACCCCTGCTTCTGAGCAACGCCAAAGCTTGCTACTTACCCCTAATGTCTGTAAGGTTCAATTCTCGCACGTATTCCTTTCCAGTCTAATTGGATAAATCTTACATCACGAGGTCAAGTTACGAGATGCTCGTTTTTGTAATACTAATGTACTGAATAAAATGGACGTGCATACCGTGCGCGGTGTCAGGAAACGCTACCGAGCTAGCATACATTCAATCTTCATAGTAATCCTTATGATTATATTTTTGCATTACAAACATTCACAACAAACGTTGTCAGTTGGATGTCTAGGTATTTATTTCGCAAGAATTATTCATTCGTTATTAACTCTTTATGTTTACCAGACTCTATGTTCAAAGTATCATAGTTGACAATACAATAGAATAGAATAGAAGTGTCGGCGTTGAAGAACTAGGCCCATGGCCTGTTGCCGATTCTTGACAAGACCGCTAGTAACATGCAACAATTAAGGCTCGCAGAGATGAGTTATGTGTGTGTAATTGCCCATCCCATGATAGGTCAGTTTTTCCGTTAACTAATGCCACTGGTAGTTCCACTACCATCTCTGGCTCGCTGACCCCCCAGAACCATTTTGCCAGAGATGAGTTATCGAATGGTTTTGCAGAGGCAGGCGGCTGATGCCCTGTATAATAGCGCTAGGAAATGTTGCCACAAGTCTGTAGACTGCAGCTGAAATACCAACTGGGGTAATTTATAACTTTTCAGGGTAATGGAAGTGATATTGTGACTTTTACTTAGGCACATGTCGTAAGTGATTAAAGGACAATAAATTTGGGAATGATTGTTACATTTTGTGATGTAGTGCGAGTTCATGGGAAAAATTCACTCATAAATTGATCTTGCACTGAAATGTCACTGAGTGTTACACAAGATGAAACTCCAAGAATTGTTTCGAGACGTGTGGACATTGACAATAAAGATTCGACAATAAAATTGCGGTGCAGAAAACACGACGTTCACAAACTTTGCTGTTGATTTTGACTAGATGTGAACCCAACACCAGCATCTCGTTTGGGTTTCGTTGCATGTTCGCAGAGCTGGGCAGCGCTACTTTAAAATGTAGCGACCACTACCGCTACATGCTCTAAATGTAGCGGGCGCTACCGCTACAATTGCTTAAATGTAGCGCCGCTACCGCTACTGAAAATGTAGCGGCCGCTACATGTAGCGCGCTACTGCCCACCTCTGCATGTTCGTCATTGAATCGTTTTGGCCGCTTCGCGATATCTGCATGGAACATGCAACGTTTCATCGCCTGCAGGGGAAATAGTCTTTTTTATTGGTCATAAAGTACAATATGAAACTACTACGTTTGCTGGGTCACTTGAAACTAAGGGGTTCAGTTAGTTGTTAACAGTACAAACTTCGAGTGCATGCGTCGATGCCTGTATTTTATTATCACGCTTAGAATGACAATTTTTAAGTTAATCGACAGGTTTAGGTGTTTGATTTTGATCCTTCAGCAACATCGTAGAAAATGGCAGAAAATGAAGACCCTGCAGTGACGAGGTTCAGGGAGTACATCAGAATAAACACGATGCAGCCCAACCCTGACTACGGTGAGACATCCAGTCCAGAGGCTCTTGCTTTGCAACAACTCAGCACTTATTATTTCATTTACGCTCTAATTCTCAGTTTGTGTTTCTATATAATTAACAATGAAGCTTATAGAATTCATATACGTAAATTCTGCTCGTTTTTAATGCTGATTTAATAATAACTAGATATTTTTTTACTGATATTTTAGTTATTGTTAAAACGTTATACATGCAGAGAAGTGCACGGCCTGGCTCAAAGCCAGAGGGGAGGCTGTGGGGGGAGAAGTGAGGGTGGTAGAAAGCGCTCCCGGCAAGCCTGTGGTCCTCATCACCTTCAAGGGCACCGACCCTCGCTTGCCCTCACTGCTGCTCAACTCGCACACAGACGTCGTGCCCGTCTTCCCTGTGAGCGTCTTGCTTAGTTCAGTAAACCCATGGTTGAATTAATATATTGATTCAACCGTGAGAAACCCGCACTTCCGAATCCTGATGACAGTTTCTAACAAGCAAAACTAAATTTTATATCGAGTAATTTTAATAATATAATGCACATTTCAAATTCACCTTGAACATAGAATTCAACTATAATTCTCATTCCGATTTTGAATTAAATGCAAATTTATGATTTTTTGCCCAAAACTAAGCCTAATCAACAGAAAAAACTACGAATTTAAATCTGTATTCCCAAGCATGAGAAGTCCCGTTCATAGCTCATTTATATTATTTATCATTTTACTTGACCTAAAACTTATTTTTAGTTAGTAGATAACTTTTATCCCATGTTCCTCGTTCTTCATAATTGCTGGAAATGCGATCTCTGGAAATTGTTGTCATCCCTCTTGCTTAATAATTTATCTCGTTTTTTTCATTCATTTTTCGTACATAATTGCCACGTAGGAGCACTGGAAGTACGACCCATTTAGCGCGACGAAGGACGAGAACGGCGACATCTACGGACGCGGCACGCAGGACATGAAGTGCGTTGGCGCTCAATACCTCGAGGCCATCAACAGGATGAGGAAGCAGGGCAAGACTTTCCTCAGGACCATCCACCTGTCCTTTGTACCTGGTGAGACATGGAATTGTCATCGACATTAAATCATCAGTTGAACTTCAAACCAATTTTGTACTCAATGACCTTTGCCATCGGAACTTCTAAGGACTCCTCATCGACTCTTCTTCGTATTCTTCGAGTGCGTTAGAGATTTTGAGATGACATTTAAAGAATTAGCGTTGACCTAGGCCTGAATTTCATTAACCTGTTAACTTTTTACTTGTTTAAGTGACGCGTAATGCCAAATACAAATTATATTGATGTGAAATTTGTTCAGTCTTCATGATTGTGTAGTTTTATTCATTAACCAGAGGAGGAGATCGGAGGGGTCCTCGGCATGAAAGAGTTCGTCAAGATGCCCGAGTTTGAAGAACTTAACGTTGGTTTCGCGCTCGACGAAGGCTACGCTAATCCTTCAGAGAAGTTCAGTTTGTTCTACGCTGAGCGAACTGTGTGGTGTGAGTATAAGAACTCTCCGACCGTTGTCGTCATGAACAGATATGGCTGAAGAACTAATTTCTAGATTATGTAATCTATCGGGAGCCCCTGGAAGGTGAATTTGTAATTGCAGAAACGTACATTTCTAGTGTGTTTTAGATATTTTTTATCGAGTTTTATCAAAGCAAATGCGAGCTTGCAAGGAATTTCTTCGCGTTCCTGGCAGGGGTGATGGTACACTGCCGTGGTCAGCCCGGTCACGGCTCCCAGTTCCTCAAGAAAACCGCGGGGGAGAAGCTGCGAAAAATGATCAATTCATTCCTAGCTTTCCGCAACGAACAGGAGCAGAAGCTGCTCCAGAATCCCGATCTGCAGTTGGGCGATGTTACATCTGTAAACCTCACCATGCTTCAGGTCAGTCATCTCTAGTTAACCTTTTATGTACTGACGGTAACTCTCGTTACTAGTCTTTAACCTGCGAATATCATTAATGATGGTTCATATATCCGCAGACATAAGGCTAACCCTTTTCCTGCTGAGGGTAACACTAATTAGCAGACCTATAGGTACGGATAGCAATAATGACTTTCGGTGTATATGCTAGGATAACATTAATGACTTGCGATGTATATACAATCAAAGAGTTAACAAAGTGTCTGTTGAAGGGAGGAGTGCAGTTCAACGTGGTGCCTGCCGAGCTGAGTGTGGGCTTCGACATCCGCATCCCCCCCACTGTTGACCTCACGGAGTTCGTGGGAAAAATTGCGGCCTGGTGCAAGGAGGCGGGCGATGACGTCACGTTTGAGTTCAAGCAGAAGGTAAGTGCTTGCGAAGTTGTCCAGAATTGCGTGATTTGTGTGACGCATTTATGTTATTTCAAATATTTCGTGTTCTTAATTGCATTGGTAATATGAATAAGAGTGCATTATATACATCCTGTCTGAGGGGTAAAGATAAAAAAATAAAACTCAGTACTCACTGCAGTGAGTGACAGAAAGCGCATTTTCTCGTCGACGAAAACTTGAGGTCACGGACGGACGGACAGACGGACGGACAGACACACAGACGGACAGACGGACATGGCGAGCACAATAGTGCATTTTTTCCATAAATGAGAAAATGCGCTAATAACTCGTGAAATTACTATTGATGCATTATCACGACATTCAAATCGTGAATTCCTTACTTGCCATTATCACCATGATAGAGAGAAGCAATGTGTATAATCTATTTTATATTCAATCAATATACGTATAAATATAATCAATCTACCGAATTTATCAGACATTTTAGATTGACTTCAAAGTAATTTTCTGGTTCCAATTTCTGGGTTGTATCTTGTTTACGTGTATTATGTACGTATGTCAAGCAAACTTTCATTATTCGATGATTTTTATAACTATGAAATATGTTGTTGCATTCGAAACTTCGTTAATATTTTTAAAATTATCTTCTGAAATCTGCCTTCAAGATCTACCAACGTCATCCTAATAATTGTTCGATTTCCTGAAAATGATGAAAAAAGCATTCTTCGGTATTTAAACGAACTTGTATGTTTCTACATTATTTTCTTCGATATTTTATGATGCAGATGATGAATCAAGACATAACCTGCGTGGAAGACGGGAAGTGCTCCTGGTGGGATGCGTTTAATGGAGCGTGCAAAGAAGAGTGAGTACATTAAACTTTTGACCGAGACTAGCGTGCTAGGCTTCTCGTCATGAGTGTCGAGTTTATGCTTATGTCCCAAGTTGGGGTGCGCACACAGTGGAAGCAGGTTTGCCCGCGCGGGCAACCTGCTCCAACCTGCCACAAGAATGAACATAGGATAATAATGTAAGTGTTCACAGTGAAAACCTGTGCGAAAAGGCTTCTGTATTCTATGATTTCAGGCGCCAGCCTCAGCAGGTAACCAGCACGCTGGCAACCTGCTTCCTCTGTGAACCTCTCGCGCTTGTTTCAGGCGCCAGCCTCAGCAGGTAACCAGCACGCTGGCAACCTGCTTTCACTGTGTGTGTACCCTAAAGCAATAAATCTTTATCAAAGAAAATGAAAAGAAAAGTCGCCATATTTCCGCTTAAAGTAGTTCGGAGATCAGCTTTATCATCACTTCCTAAATAGAACACAATGATACTCAGTTCGTGCTTCCGAATTCACTGAAGTTGCAATGACATTCTGCGATGCAGGATTAAAGATGGTATAATACACGAAATGCTACATCAAGCTTTATGCATGTTGGTCTCCTCGCTCTTGCAGAGGATTGAGTTTGGTGAAGACAATCTTCCCGGCCGCCACTGACTGTCGATTCCTCAGAGAGGTGAGTTGATTCTTTCTTTTTCTTTCTTGCTAGAAAATTGGATTTGGTCAAGACGATCTTTCCAGCTGCGACCGACAGCAGCTTCTTACGAGAGGTTCGTGCTTCTGTTATCGCTTCGCCTGCAATTGTCACTGAATTTATTCGTTGCTAATAAAAATTGTGACCCGATTTCATGTAACTCGTTTCAAAGCTGATACCTACGTGTTAACATTTTATGAAATTGTAAATGTATTGACACTCTAACGAGGAAAATTGCTTTCTGAACTTGAGCGATTTTTGCTAACTTTATTCTACTTGTTTATTCTCACTGATCTCAGCTCAAGATACCCGCTCTCGGTTTCTCGCCCATGAACCACACTCCGATTCTCCTGCACGACCACAACGAGTTCCTCAACGAGAAGATATTCCTACGCGGCATCGACATCTACTGCACCATCATCAGCGCTCTGGCTAATAAGCCTGAGTGAGGTTGGTGTTAGGGCTTCATGGGCTGTGCCTTCATCACTTCCCTCTCCAGTGGAATGAGAATTTTTGTTTATTACTTATATCGTTCTTTTGTTATTTTCACTAATAAAGTTTATTCAAAGATAATGACCCGAGCTGCCCTTTATTATGCTTTATCGACAGAGCTCGGAACTAAATCCAAATTTGTGCAACTATGAGCATAGAAGTGATTGAACATTATGGATACATTTTACAATATAGTACGAAGGGTAGAAAAATGAAGCGAGGCATAAAGGCATTATTATTACAACAAATGTGCTCGCGAGAACTATAAGGCATCCTAAATTACAGACTTGTTTATAGATTACTTCGTTCCCTAATGACCAACACGATGAGTTGATAGCAACACTGAAGTGCTTGCTCCTTCAGCAGATATGAATTACGTTGGCACATGTAAATATGTACAATAATAAGAAAGCTGCCTATAAGAACAGCTTAAGATCAGTGAAGTGTTAGCTTTGTTTCTGTAGCAGAACGGTAAGTTCAGTTATTAGAACTGCACTTAGATAGTAACTTTAGCAAGCGCGTCGTTCAAAACATGTTAATAACTAAATCCATTAATCGTCATAATGAGATGGTTACTACTATAGAAATATAAAATGTGCTTACGTGATAGGTGTAAAAATCCATGACCATCATATTTAGTTATTTACATTAGAACACGAATTATATTACATTTTCTTCCGGATATACACCGAGCACATTTTGCACCTCGCCAAATATTCGTTAAGAGACGACCACAAGATCGAGGCGCCGATGATAACGAAGATATCGACTCATGTCATCACTGAACACGGTTAGCAGCAAAGATAATAACACTTGTGGAATGAACTTATAAGAAAATCTAGAAAATCAAGTTGATTGCATGAGTGGATAGGAGGACTTTGGAATGAAGTTAAGATATGTACAAGTAAGATGAAGGGAAACAGATCTGTGTAGTGATAAAATTATTGAGACAATTGAGAAATCCGTTGAGTTTCAGCCTAAAAGGGAAGTTGACTAGCTAATCCTAGCAGATGAAAGCGTGACAATTGTTCATAGCGTTTAGGAGCAAGTGATCACCATGCTATTGAAGCATCATTGAATTTATTTCTCAACAGTCTACACGGCACTGTACATAACATATACAAACAGAGGCAAATTCGCAGATCGAAGAAACAAAGAATCAAATTCGTTTTTCGCGCGTGGAAATTTTCTCATATAATTTTCTATGCATGACTCACCATGAGGTGTCGCATAACCAAATCATCAGTTTAGTTAGTTTAGTGGCCAATGTTTACTAGCGCTTCATCTATTGCATCTCGCACCGAAAGTCAAGATGAACATCACCAAAGAGGTGGATGGTCTCAATTATTGAAAGTTATTAAATCAAAAAAATTTCATCACCCACAAGGGGCGGAAGGTCTCAATTATCCAGCCCGCTGAAGCTGGCTCAAAGGAAACAGCGTTAGCATCTTAAAGAGACGAAGTGACAAGGAGGGACAGGTGAAAAGCAACAGAAACGAAGACACTCGAACAAGAGGTCGCTTACACGGGACGTCGGCCGCCCGCACGAGAGAGACAGAAGAGAAATGTAAATCCTACCTACATAATAACTTAACCACACAACTGAAGCCTGCAGTCAGACACCGCGGGCTCAGCGGTGGGGCGCTCAGGAACAATTCCCGTAGGAGCGCGAAATCCCACAGGACTTCTGACGAGCACAGACACGCGTCAGAAGTCCCCCCTGAGGGGCCAAAATTATGAAAAATAATCCAAGATCGAAGACCTTCAGCCAAAACATCTCAATATTAGATGAATAGCTTCGAACAAATGTATTGAATAACGTCAATAGTTCACTAAGCACAACCTCGTTTCAGGGAAGCAATAGCTTGCTGAGCACCTGGGGAAAAGACGCGCGAACGAACGCAACCAGGCGGTTGTAATCGTTGCACGAGATTCTCGCTTACCACACTTTCTTCTACACACAACTGACAAGAAGGCAACCCCAGCTTATAACTACAAGTTTGGAAGTAGGAAAACGTACAATTATTGTTAACAATCAAAAGAAATAATCATACAAGTCTATGAGACGCGAAACAAATCTCTAAGCAAGTTAACGAAAATTAATTTTTTTTCCTGCTAAGCAAGAAAAGCGTGTCCTGCTTCAAGCGTGACGCTCAGGAGATTAAAGCCAAAACGCGTCTTAAGGAAATTAACATCTCTACTGTAACAAAAAAATAAATCAAACTTTTCCATTTGTTGACAAAACATCGATCGCAATTCTATAACCTTATCATAGAAAAGTGCGTCAACTCAATTGATTTAATTTCTGCAATTCTACAGAGACCTTTCAATCAAATAAATGTATTTTAAATTCATGAAAAATTGTTTCGTGCTCACGGTGTAATTAAGACGACATCGGATCAATACAGAAATTTCACGAAATGCCAAATGCATCTTCAACTCCGCCAGGTAATTTTTGCAAGAGCCACCAACATCACTCACCACAGTTATCAAAATTAGCAGGTAACCAATGACTTATGAACAGAGCAAGGATGAGCGATGAATCGAGATATAATAACAACAAAGAGTATACGTCTCCGTCATCAACATATAATCACGAGGTAAACAAGCAACAACTTCAAACTTGAGGTTCTGACTTTGGTGAAGACGCGCCTGAATTTTGAGTGTCGGCTCGTTTGATGTACAAGTTTAGAAGCTTCAGCTTTGATCCAGTGAGCGACTCCAAGTGTGGTCTCAAAGTTTGTTCACCCACGCAGTTGTGAAGAGAAACCATGCAAAAGACACTCGCCTTTCGCACGCTTGAATCGTTGTTGTCGTAAGCCTATAGGAAAATTGGTCATTGGATTATCACTAAACACCGCCGCACTACTAGCATTAAAAGCAGGATATTTTTTACGCTACCAATGAATATTTTTAAAGTAATAAGTAACAAATATTCCTGAACCTAATTGCAGTAAAATTTATGTACCATTAAATAGAAAATGAATGAAGCTTCTAATATACTAGGAACACGGTATACTTGGAAAAAATATAATTCTAACAAGGTATTACCAATAAGAAAGAGATAATTCTTACCTTGACTAGGCCCGGCATTATATCTGGCAACGCCTGCGCGACGATTGCCGGTGGATGCGCCTCGACGAGTTTGTTCAGCATTTTTATTGCGGACTGATTCACTGGAAACTCGCCCATTTGAATGAGAGGCTTCAGCACCCTGATCACCACTTCGGGAGGGAGTATTTCAGCCACAGTGCCCGCACACACCTAAGCCAGTTGAGCGGACGGCGAAACATTAATAACTCGGACATGCGTCACAAGATTAGGCATAAAAACGAATAACAAAAGCACGTCAGTGCAAATATAAAAAACCAACACACGTTACATACATTAAAAATGAGATTTTACAAATTTTAAACATGTATTCTTACCTGAGCGGCTCTAATGACTTCTTTCTCCTTGTCGGCGTGCGCTTTGAGTACTCTTAAGATGATGAGCTCTGAGTAGTTCAAGAATAGATTGACCAAAGGACAGCGCCGCATCATCTCAGTAAGTACGGTGAGCACAAGCGCCCTCTCACCACCGATTGAGGACTCCAAGTTCTCCACCAGTAGCCTGAAAAGCACAAATTAAGCTAATGTAATTCTTCTTAATATTAACGTTAAACTTTGCGACTTAAGTTGCGGTCACTTTAATTTCTAAAGCCAGGGTACACACGAGTAATAATGAAAATGGCTATAATGAAGTTTTTTAAAGCTCCTTGTGAGCACATATAATACATGTCCAGCTCATTGCAAATAATGTATAGAAAAAGATATCACTACGCATCTTGCACGATGCTTTGCGGGATTTGGTCGTTAATATTTTTACAACTTCACGGATATCGTCAGATTTTAACTTCCATAGTAGGAAAGGTTGATACTTAATCAATGAGCTTCTTTATATCATAAGTTGGTTTACTAGCAATTGATAATTTTAGCTTCGCCTCTTACGGACTGCCGATAGTTTTGGTTAACATGCGGCCTTCAGAAACGAGTAGCATTGACGACATAATTTTTGAGTAGAAAAATGTCTAGAAAGCAAAGCCCTGCTATATTAAATAGTTGCAAGTTTGTAACTCAGTCAGCCAATCACTGGCGGCTTATCAAGCTGACTCGCCAATCGCAGACGAGAAATCGGTCGCTACGTGATGGTACAAGTTAGTTTGTACTACTGATTTGTACAAGTTTTGATAGTACGCCTCGAGGACATAGGACATACCTGAGGACGGATCTGAAGTTATCGTTCCACACGATGGTGCTTCCTGTGCGCGCGAGCCGAACAAGGGTAGTGAGTGCCGCCTTCCTCTCGTCGACACGACTCACGGGGGGGCTGGTGGCCCCTCCCACACGCAGCACCTGAATCACGCTCGCCATCGCCGCACTGTCGCTCTCGCCTTCACCTTCCATGCAAGTCAGCGTTTCATATTCAGGCGTTTAATATATATGATCATCAAATGTATTATAATTGGCGTTCTGATCAACTTGATGTAACATTAATATTTTTAATGTTTTATCAAATGAAATAATATTTTTACAATTTTATTTTACATTCTTTCCTTGATAAAAATAAGTAATTACTGAAACTAACCTAAAACCAGATGGTCGACCTCATCATCGTTGAAGGAAAGTAAACCATTCCTATGGTGGTGGGGGCCGTCTAGAGGGATATGAGGGAGGGAAGTTGCTGCGCTACTAAAAGATGGTACAGAGGGTCGGTGGAGAGGGGAGGAAGCATTCGAGGACCGGCCGGAGAGGTTGTCGTCCGCCCCATGCGCCGCTCCCGTGACGCCATCAGCGACTCCAGCGAAGCCTCCGACGTCCGTCAGTTCTAAACTACGGAGGTCCGTCCCGCCGGCTGACAGCTGACTGATGCCAGAATCCTGCAAGTGATGACACTTAAGACATTATAACGTGTGAAACGGGCAATACGGACGGCAATGTAAATAAAATAAATACATCAATTAATGGAAATTAGAGTTCTCTACACCAGTATATTATAAATAGAAATTGATAATGCAAGACATCCGTAGAATAAATAATGCGTTGAACGGTTCGGAGGATAATAATGGAGAAACAGGCAATTAACTATAAAAGAAAGAATTAACGGGTGTCGTTTTTTGCAGTCATGGAATAATTCGACCACCTTTTACATTCAACATACACAGTCAAATTGACCAAAGAACTCACGAAAATGAAATTTTGAAAAAAACATTTACTGGCTCAGACAAGAGGAATGCAGCTTTGACGGAACCACTAAGCAGGCACACAAGCAACAGTTCAACCGGAATTCAAAGCGGAAGCGGGAAAACTTCTAATAAGTTAGAAAAATATAGGTAAATTTTGCCAAATCTATGCGTCTACTGAATCATAGAAGCTTTAAAAAGTGAGAAATTTAAGTATAGAAAATGTTACATTTAGATGGAACGTATTAAAGGCGGTGATAAAAGAATAACAATAGATAAGTAAAGCATGAGGTGTTAATGAGGTTTGTAGTAATAATTGATAGAAAGACGTTTGTTAGGCATCATTGTTAAGAGTTTGAATTAAATAACTCACAAGGAATGTCTTCACCTGACGCTGTACCTGAGAGGTGGAGTCGCGATGCTTCTCCAAGTTGTCTCTGCTAGCGCCGTTGTTCATCTCGAGCTCGAAGCTGTAATTCCTAATCTCATCCGTGGTGCGTTTCAAACTCCTGAACAAGTAAACATTTCCATGCATAATTAACATTTCCATCAACTACAAAATTCATCAGAAGTGTTGTCACAATTTTATCCACTTATCATTCTAAAAATTATGTTCTAATGGCACTTGGCTATGTTGGCTAAAAAGGGCATTTGACGTCTGCTTGTGTTTTAGGTATCATAATAAATGAGAGTTTACTCACTTGTAGACTTCATCAGGGTTAAGATTTTCTGTGTCATCGAGGTCGAGAGTATTGAGGCGAGAGGGTCGAGACGAGCGAGGGAGGGACGTGTTGGGGGACTGCAAGACGGGGGTGCCCCCCGAACTGGGGGGCGTGCGTGAGGGCAAGGAAGAAGGGCTTTTATCGAGGCTAGCAGCTCGCTTGATGTGGTTCTGGATGATCTGTGAGGCGGTGCTCTGGCAAGCTGGCGGTAGCTGCTGCAGTAAATTGGTGAACTCTAGCTGGTTGCAGTTGAACATGGCCACAAAACAAGCGGAAGAAGCACGTCTAATCTCCACACTCTTGTGGTCTGCGGTCCATGTGAGGATTTTAGCAAGAGCTACGGGCGTGTCGGAAGACGAGGCGAGGTCAGACCTCTCCATGCCGTCCACCAGACATTTCAGGTAAGTGAGGATGGAAAGCTTCACTTTATTGTTGGGTGTTTGCGTGGGGTCAACCAAAAACCGCATGATCACTTGGAACTGCGCGTCGCATGGGAACGAAGATCTGCAAGTACAACAATCTTCAACAACTATACCTAACAGCAGTGTATTTCAAACGCAATAATAAAACGTAATTTGTACTAAGACAATATTACCTACTAGTTTTACGTTTCCAAACAGGTACTGTTTGGAAACTACTCTGGGTCATTTCATCCGGAAAAATTCTATCGCATTAAAGGGAGATTTTATGACCCTTTTCTTTGATAACCAGTTGAGGTGCAACATTAACAATTTTTAAAAGATTTAACGGTAAGTATTCCTCACCTAACCAAGTCGAGCGTTTCGTGGATTTTGGCTTGAACAGATCCAAGCAAGTCGGAGCCGAGCTTGTGAAGGAGACGAGTTAACAATACATACAGCCAGTCCTCCAAGTCAGCTCGGTGCACATAGATGAGCTGCATCAGCGTCTCCAAGAATAACGTGAACACCTGAAACAGAAAAGACAATTAAGTATTCATCACAAGACGCTTCTTGTCGATGCATGGAGAATTTGAATGAACTTCTGCATTGTGCACAGTAAGCAGACAAATATCAAATGAATTTTCCAGAATATTTTAGGCATTTTCACCTTGGTATGAGCATCCATGAACATCTTGGTAAATATCTCGGTGATTTTCTTGAGCTCGGACCCCGTGAGCATGGCTGAGCCTCTGAGGAAGTTGTGCAGAGCAAGGAGCCCTTCCTTGCGCTCCCCCCAATATGTCGACGCGCAGTTCGTGATGATCTCAGGCACGTCCAACATCTGAAGCATAAATCACAATATAATGTTTCTCCGAGCAACTATGTGTTTATTCGCTTCTTTAACACAAGCTTACGAGAAAATTTTGTGACAAAACTTTCAACGAGTAATTTTATAGGAATTATGGGAGACACCTTGACGCGTTTAGCAGGTATTTCATGATAGAGTAAACAAAGCAAGTCAAGATGGAAATTTGCAAATAAATCTATATAATCGAGACATGGAGAAAAATACACTGCACGAGAATTTACAAAGCGAAGAATTTTGTTCTGGCCTAATTCTATAGAGATCAATTTTTCAAAGCTTTAGAAGAGGAGGAAAAGTTATTGAAATTAACATTCTGCGTTAATTATTGGACATGTTTGAAACACGATCGAGTTGTTAATATCAGTGATCACAATTCTTGAATTTCAATAGTTCTCCTCTAAAAAAATCTCATGGAGAAAGAATCAACCATTCCCACGATGAAAATTAAAACCTTGAAGGCTTCCGTGAATGTGTAAAAGATACCGAATTGCCCGGCCCACATGCAAGATGCTTCGAAAAATATAATTATTGAGGCAGAGAAAAAAGACGAGAACAGAGCACGAGTGCAACGCAGTCGTTGAAGTATGACAGGCTTTGCACGAGACTAAATTAAATTAATAATTAATAATTAGAGGAGTAAAGAAGAGGTCACCTTGTCAGGCGCGTCCCACACTTCCTTCAGGATCCTCTGTTGCGAGCCATGCCAGAACAGCTGTGGGCACAGTGGGCAGTTTTCCATCATGCTTTTCTCGTTTATCATCTCTCAATGAGGCCTCTCATTAATGCATCATAAGCACAAAATGTGCATAACTTAAGAAAATAATTCAATAAAGTTGTCGAAATATTCCGTGAGCGAGTAATTCGCTGGAATGAAATGATATGTTGCCAGACCTGGCGCAAACTCCAAGCATTTCTGTACATAAATGAGCGACAGAGACGCCATTCTCAACAAACGCATCAAACTCACATGATCAATGCAAGAGATTAGTGAGATGTAGAACGGCTTCGTTGTACTTCAAACATGATCTACTCAGCGCATATAAGCCGTAAGGTATATGTAATCGTGATACCAATCAGCAGCAGAAATGTAGCGTGAAATTCATGCAGCACGCAATGCGTCTGATCTCAACAGAGTACAACGAGTTAGTGTGTTTATAAGTTTACATAGAAATACCGAAGATTCAAGAATAATGTAATGGTTATGACTCCGTTCAGAGCGTGAGCACAGATGTAAAAGCAAAGCATATTAAATCAGTAATAATAAGCCGACTTAGTAAAGAAGAGGCATCAACAAAAAAGCTGAAGCTTCGACAAAGATGGTAGCGGGTTGTATTCTGCACACAGTAGCTAAAGCTCGGCAGCTCGAGCAGTTAGACTTTCAAATTAAAGGCACACCAGGCAAGACAACGCAGTAGTTGCTGAAAATCATGCATTTCAGGAACAAGATCGTAAAATGAGTTGATGTTTTGTGTATTCAGTTTACAAAAACCATGCGTAACGCACTATTTCGTTTGGAATATTATATTCTGAGACAAATGTCTGTCAAAAGTAAGAAGCTGAAGCACAGTCAACTGCAAAGAAACTTAAGCAAAAGTGATGCACATTTCAAAAGAACCTTTGAGTTTTAAATGTAAATGTTCATTGAAAAATGTGGGTATACTCCGTATGTCACTCTGATCCACCAACCGTCAAATAAGTGTGAGTTGGAATTGTGGACAAAATGTAGAAAATAAAATTAGCAGCTTAAACATTATGATCCGGTTAAAAACTCGAGCTCACTACAAAATTGGCCAAGCAGAGAAGCTGAAACATGACAGCATCTCAAGCATGAATAAGAAATAAAGTTCAAAGACTCACTTCGTTCCTACGATAGGAGTCAAAGGAGCGCTCAGAGCAAACGCTCGATGTTTCGCTGTCGCATTCCGACTGATCGTCGAAGCCTTTGGAGAACTTGCGACTCGGTGACCGCTGTGAGTGACAGTTTACATTGTTACACGACAATACCAAAGTACCCTCCACACATTGAAGCAATTAATAGATTCGCAGTGGGAATTTGCTTCTCATGAACAATAGGTTCTGTTAAATCAAACCCGATTTACCGATTAGTAAGGGGATGTCAACCAAAGCAGATTAGCATTCCATATAAATTCTAGGGATAAATCAAACTATTCTATTCTATGAGACAGAACAAACACTGACCAAGGAAGAAGGCACAAGGGCATCGGCTAGGGCATTCTCAGCTTCCCTGCTCTGCTGCAAGATTTTCTCGGCGATGACTTGTCGCGGCTTGCCAGAGGGCGGCATCTCTAGGCCACTTGCACCTGCCATCACGCAGCTCATTACGACAGGGAAATCTATGCGCTTAGAACGACTCGAATCTTAGTAAAACACTAATTTTTCTTGATTTCAAATTAAATACAATGGGAGGTTAAGGGCATCTCATTCTAACACCAAAGATCGAAAGTCATCGAAGGCACTAGCACACTCCTCACCAATGTAAGATATTTCATTACATATCAACAACATAATTTATAAACCAGTAAGGCGTGATAATTCCTTCAGCAAGCACAATGTCATCACGAGAAAGAAAAGTTATTGCGATACGGCGCCACAACATGACAGGATATTATACATTGCGCAAAAATAGGAAAAAAATTTATTTTAAGATAAGGGGTTTGTATGAGCTGGCTTGTAACTCACCAGACACAGAGCGCGTCCTGCCCTTCGGTGTGGTGGCAGAGGACGGGGCGTATGTCCCGGCGTACTGACCCGCACGGTTAGGTGACGGCTCTCTGGAGGTGCCAGTGCTGCGAGGGATGCCACTCCTGCGACGTGTACGGCCTAGAGTGCCACCGCTGCCACCTGCAGAGTTCTGGTGAGGTGGCAGGTGGTGCGAAGAGTTGTACGTCGCGTAACTCAGGCGAGATGAAGGAGAACCGCTGCGACTACCAGCTGGTCAGTAAACACAGATGACGTTACGAACAAATATGGTAAGAGAGAGTTGCTGTTTTACAAGTAAATGAGTCAAAATCTATTTCTTCTGCATTTCTAAATGCTCTTAAAGCTTTATTTTCTAATCATGCGATAGCTTAGACGTTTAGAGAAAAACGCATGTGTTTCGTGAGAAATAAAACGGAATGAAATCTTCCATTACAAAACATCAAATATAAATGTTTGCTCGTTTATAAAATGAACATAATTTAATTGAACTTGAGTGCAACGAAACATTCCAACTAATTGATGAATTCCGTCGCGCGAAAAGTTGTAGACCTGCGCTTGGGAGCCCCGGAGACTAGGAGGTACTCACGCAACGAGACAAAGCGACGGCGTCAGCAAGAAAAAGCAAAATGAGAACATCGGAAAGACGAGAGAATGAGGGGGGAGGGGTGAGAAGGGGGAGGAGTTGGGGGGCAGTAACACGTCCCCCTTGTCCGAAGACGTTTACGGGAAGAAGAATGAAGGAGGCTTTGGGGGAGGAAGTAGGGGACGTAAGGAGGAAGGAGGGGATGAGGCAGTACTCACGTTGGGATTGGGATACGGTCCCCCGAGTCCGGGGACGCGTACGCTCTGGGGAGATGATGGAGGAGTTGCTCAGGGGAGGGGGATGGTCCATGGACTTGCGGGGACGCGCTGTACCACCAACAAGATCACGTTAATTAGGTAAACCCAGTGTGGTGTTAGTTTATCCTCTCGGTGGTCAATTTCTGCATTACAACTCACTCAAGGAAAATGGTGTCAAACATCATGTTAAGGTTTGTGGAAAACAATAAAATTATAACAAAAGAAAAATGCATGTGCATCATGAGTCAAAATGTTGCAGTAATGTGAATGGAATTCTATAATTAGAATTTGCCATGGTCTTGGGGAAAACATGACAATCTCACATTTTAGAAATGGCTTTAATCTTTGGGCGATTCATCGTATACAAAAAACTCCCGAAAAACTAAAAATAACATCTAGTGGCGTGTATTTTAAGAGCTCCTATAATGTCGTCAATCCATTAAAATATGAAAAAGGTGGAAGACTCGACAATCAAGTGACCAAGAAAATAACCACAGAGAATTCCAGAACCAATGTTTGGGTGCACGAGCAAGCATTGATTGCATGCAACGGCAGATACGACAGACCGACGCAACTCACCGAGATCTCCCACTGCGGCATCACGGTGATGGTAGAGCAGCGAAATGTTAGCAAGTGAAGAGATACGAGAAAAAATTGTCATAAGATAAAGATAATTGTTTTTATTATTAAAAGATAGGTTACTTCAATTACAGAAGCTCCGATGAAGAAATAAAACTCATGTCAAACGGATACGTCAAACAAACAAGAATGAAATCAACAGTAATGAGGAACAGGCATTCAGTACAGAGCGAATTGTTTGCACAAACGAGAAATGGACCATCAGCCTTCTGACCAATTCCTTCTATATAATATACACAAGATTCCTATCAAAATAATTGCAGCTAAATTCATGCATATATTTTTAGTAATATTATAAAGTTATACTAATCTATCTACGAAGCATGGAGATTCAGTTATTCGTAACCTCAAAACTTTTTTTCTGATCTGCCCAATGGCTCTAACAATTGCAGCAAAGAAAAGCAAGCAAGCTCTACTAAGAGACAAGCACGACTCGATCAGCTGAAGTAAGCAAAGAATGTTACAATTCTCAAAAGCTTTGAAATAATATCAACTTGAAAGCAGATTCTACTGAGCTCCTTGAATCCAATTAAATTAGAGAGAAAATTTCGGAACGAAGAAAAATATGAAGGTCATCATATAATAAGAATAACAAGGGTTGTGAATTGCAAAACAAAATGAAATTGCTTTCTAAAACGTTTACATGACATCAATTACTTTCTGAAACTTAAAAATTTTGCTTCTGTGTACATAAAGGTTTCCTCGAAGTAACTGAAAATTCCAAAGCATTTTTATTCTTGACTGGTTAGGCTTCAAACAACCAGCTCCTTTTCGTTGGATATAAAATGCCTGATGACGCATTAATAACTAAGCAATAATATTCGCATGAAGTACGACTATAACGCGGAAGAGAAGCCAATTATCTTTCGAGAAATTAAGTAGCGCACTGCAAGCTGAGGCTCAGTGCCGATTACATGCTTCAGCAGACCAAGTTCATTAGACAGAATAAAGAGAAACGTAACATCAAACAATAGCATATACTTATTAACTAATAGTTTTTTGTAAGAAATAGATGTCTATCAATACCGAATGTACAAATTTGGTACAAAATAAACGCGGGTGTGCTGTCTTAAGAATATAGTGATGTTTGCATTCGTGTGGTGTGAAGTGCACGTGTGTTCCAAGTAATAACATCGACTAGTGAGGGCGGGAAGGTCTTCTCAACAAAGCGATACTAAACGTTACAGTAAGCGATACTTAACGTTAGTCTTAATTTGCGAGGGAAGCTATTAGAATTCTGTACTGATAGCCACCAATAATTCCTTGAAGAGGTCTATAATGGTGACAAATTTGCGTGGTGCCCAAGCTTTGAGCATCGGTACGCAGTGCCTTCATTCCCTGGACGTGTTTAACTGTGTATGCGAGTGTAACGTGGTCGTATATAACCCCCAAGTGTTCCGGATACGCACCTACCCAGTGAGGAACAAAACGCATTATACTTACGCAAAGACACTCCAGATCCAGCCTTGAACCTGTTCGCGTTAGCGTACTGAGCTCGCGCCTGCGCACGTCTAGCAGCGTTTACGTCGATGGCGGAGTTGGACCGGAATCCGGTGGTGGGAGTGGCGGGAGTTCTGTAGCCGCCGTCGGGGGCGTCATAATGCAGGTGGCGGGACGTTAACGGCGGTGGCGGGCGGTGACTTGCGGTGGGGATGCCCGTACGGCGCAAGCTGCCCGTACGTGTGGGCAGTCCTGAGGCTGACGCTGTCATGGGGTTTGACGTAGACGATGTGAGGAAATGATGTTGGTGGGATGAAGAGGAGGAGGAGGATGTGGAGGGGAATTGATGCTCTGAAGTGGATGAGGTGGGAGGGCGGGACCAGCCGGTGCGGGGGGGCAGGGCTGTACGTCATCCAAGGGAGCAAGCAAAGCGACGGCAGGAAACGGGCGTCGCGCACAAGCAAGTCAAGGAGAAAACAAAAATAAAATAAATAAAAATGTTAACGTAAATCTGAGAGAGTTGAGGGATAACAAAACAATTTCAGTGTAAAACTCATAAAAATATATAAATCTAAGAAAATCCGACTGGTTTCAGGGTGAAATGAAAACAAATGGGTCCAAATAAGCTTTTCATTCACGCCGGCCCTTAAATGAGAACTTCAATCAAAGGCCAAAGCAAGGAGAAGGGGAGCTACAGGAGCGAGTGTAGAGAGCGATGCGTGCGATGAAGTATAAACACCAGTCTGCCTTCCCTAGCTTATTATCATGAGTCCCTTGATGAACATTTACAATAGAAATCATCACACGTGTATACATATACACTATCTGCGACTAATTCAGCAATAAATATTTAAGGTATGGCTAGTTTTGGGAATCTAGTTTACCTAGGGCCAGTGATGATTACATAAATTAGGCAGAAGGATCTTGGTAGATAATTTTGCTGTTGAATTCAGACTGGTTTAAAAAGACGGCTGAAGAGCTACTTAATAATAGATGCGGTGATATGAAATTCATGTACGATAGCTCAACCATCTTAAATTATAGCGGTTTCACATACTTAGAAAGTACAAAAAATTATACCACGATTGCCAATAATCAAAATAATTTTTTTTTTAAATAAAATATTTCAAAGATAAGAGATTTCTTAACGGTATAAATACCTCTGTAGGAGCGCAATAAATTTTGGAATGCGACGTAGACGCGATAGGCCCAATGGTACTAAATGTGCTCGTTAAAAGAAAAGGTACTGAATATTTGCCAATTATTTTTGTCCAATTGAAGACAGGAGTTAATGATGAGTATCAAACTGAAGAGTATGAGTGGAAGCAAAGCAAAGAATTGGGTGAGCGCAATGGTAGGGCAGCAAAGGGCTAAGTCGGAAGACGTAAAACGCACCTCGAGAAGCAACGATCGGCAGAAGTGGCCTCGGCGTCTGAGCTTACATGACACATGGTAGAATAATTACCAAGTTACGAACCCAGCAGATGAAGAAGATTTAATGGCCAGATAATGAAGCTGCATAAGTACATTAACGGACCAGCCTCAGGGCGCATGATCGCAAACGACAACTACCACTGAAAACTTGCTATTCTTGAGCGATAACATTTAGTAACCAGCTAGCTATATTTATGACTGTTATACCGACCTGGTTTAGCGGGTTGGCTTGACTGTTGCTGTATGGAATGAGAAGAATTAGACGCACTCATGGAGCCGCTCATCTCGCCCTGCAACATCTTCTTGTAGCTCGCGTCTAGAGAGTTGAGTAACTTGTCCGCCTCCTCCTTGAAGTGGTCCGCGTATCCCCAATACGCTCTGTCAACACATCATAACTTGGAGCCATGTGCACAACACATCATACAGAAGTTTTACGTGCGCAACACATCATACCGAAGTGTTACGAGCACAAAACATCATTCAGAAGTGCTACGTGCACAACACATCATACTGAAGTGGACCACCACCTGGTTACTCCACTTCACACAACAGCTCAAAGTTTTCTTTTATGACCGACGGCAAACAGAACGGGACAAAATTCTACAATAAAAAAAGGATACAATTACCAGAAATTAACAAAGACCGCTAGTTTCGAAAGAACTGAAAGATTTTCTTCAAAAGCGACAGTCAAATAAACATGCGCGCTATAGAAAAGTATTAATATCAGAATCTATGTATTATTGCAAACTAAATGAGTGTCGCAAAAATGAGGCTCTCACTTTCTGGCGAAGGCTCTTGCTTCAGAGTCGGCGTCACTGATGCCCTTCTTGATGGCTTCTCCTATGGCGGCGGAGTTCCTGTCGAGGGCGTGCGTAGGCCACGTGTGCACGATGTGGTCGAGGAACTCACAGCAAGCTTTACGTATCTCTCTACTCTTGCTCGACGTCAGCTCGCGCAAGATGATCGGCACGATCTTCGGGTGGTGCACGTTCTGGATGATGAAGCGGATACACACGGTACCCGACGTCGACATCACCTGCCACAGAAGAACGGTTAGCACTATTCTTACACTTAAAATAGTGAGATCTTAACGACAACACTTAAAAATAGTGGATTTGTCTAACACCTACAAATAGAAGGATTCAAGTGAATCCTTCTATTAGGTATGGTGGTATGGTGGCCATACCTAGATTAGGACTATACTACCTTGCATGGTCTTCTGCATAGCCTCGCATAACCTTTTAGGGCCAAACAACCATCTACTTTAACATCAGCTTGCCTATATAGCGTCATTCTAAAATTTAGAATTCGACGCAACCTTCAAGTCGAATGACGTAGAAACAACGTTGATTAGGAGTTAAACAACTCCGTTTAAAAATTAATTTCGTTAAAACAATGTTTACTCAACGTTATTTCAACGGAATATGCCTTGCAGGTAGAAAAAGAATTGACCCAAGCTGACAAGCTCACCTTAGCACCGTTGGGTATGAGGGCGATGAGATGAGGCAAGACCATCTCGCACAGATGGTCCACTCGGTGGTGTAGCTCCTGAGCTAAATACGCTACTGTAATACACGCTTCTCGCACCACCTGTGATCTGCTCAGTAAAGTTCCACATTAAAACTTTGTTAGCTTGTTTCAATTCTGCGTTAATGGCCGCATAACAGGTTTTGTATGAGGCTATGAGCGAGTTTTTCTTAATGTTTTGGCTTCATACCATAGGCTACATAGAAAATTTTAGAATCGTATCATGCATAAGCTTTTGTAGAGCACTAAACAACTTAGTAAGCGGATGTATCTCAGGGCAAAGAGTATGATTAACGGGAAATGCGGCGAGTAGAGAGTGCAATACAGCGAGTGATGAGCACAGCAAGCGTCATAAAAAGTTACTGTTTACGATAAAAAGGAAAGAATTATAAGAAATATTTAAATGAAGCTTGCCTGGAGTGAACTAATTAAATTCGTCTTAAATACTACTATCTATTCCAAAAAGAAATTTTTTTGCAGCGCCAACGATGCTGAGATATGAAGCGGAAAGTAATATGAAAGAGACAAGAAGTAGCCAAAGATCTCAGACTAACGATCGAATTACCCGAGGACCCCGACAAGTGGCAGTTGCATTACCTTAGATCTCTGATGGACAGACACAACGCAGGCTCGAGCAGGCGGAGTTGAGGGTAGAATTCATCGTAATTGTGGCCGCCCGCCATCACCACGCTGCGAGCCTTCTTCAGCTGTTGATATATCAACGACTTGAAATTTTCTAGCGCTAAAATAAATTTAAAAAAAAACGAAACGAGAAATATTTGCATTACAAGGTGCATCTGAAAATAATTTTATGAATGGTCGAAATTATGATAACATATTGAGAAAAAGGGCAGTTTATTTGAGCGCTAGGACAAGCGATTCGCTTTGGATGATAAACGGGCTACTGACATTTACCGATTACGGCAGCATTTAAATCCAATAAATCCGTCAAACGGACATGAAATAACGGGAATGGAACTGTATACAAGTAATTCCGGAATTCCTAAGCGAAAGTATCGTGTACCAAACGTACCATGTCGACGCGCTTGTCCCAGTCGTTGTTGGGGTTGTTGATTGTATCGCGTATCTTGTTCATGATATCGTCGAGCTCGCGTGTGCTGAAGATGTTCACTTTAGGCGCGTCGTCGAAGGCGTTCAGGAAGTAATTCTCGTCCACACCTCCAGCAGCTGGCAAACACAGCTCAACTTCAGCGATATTACACCAATTATTCATAGGAAATTAGTAAGCAAACGAAGAGAGATTGGGAATTGAGCGATTGTCAGAGGCACACATTCATGCTTAATTAAGCATTCGTTGTAGAAGGCGTCAGTGAGAACATATTGAGGTTGTTTAAGCAACGACAACAAGGATTAGTGAAGTGAATTATGAACTAGCAAGAGTAGAGCTAAATAGCGAGAATTGTGCACAATGCAAACAAACAAGCAACACCAAACCAATGAAAGCAACACAAAACTCACAACTCGCGTAGTGAGAAAGCATCAGTGGTGCAATTATAGAAGCGTATTTGTGATAAACGAAATTAAGTGAATTTAAACTGCATATTCTCTTCGGTTCTTTGAAAGTGGGTAAATATTATTTTAATACGTCGAACTAATTGAATCGCATGATTAATTAGCGGCGTTTCAATCCTGATGATGTCAAGATGTGCGAGATAGCAAGATGAACTTCTCGCCGTTACTTTAAAACGTAATCTCGCAATTGTCACAAAATGTGAATTGATTAGTTAGAGTAAGCAGCACTATACGATTAAGTCTCGATGGACCTAAGAAACCAAATCAGAGCAAACCGTTACTAGCAACGCTATGTTGAACTTTGAGATGAAACCAAGATGTTCAGATGTAATGTAGGCGTGAGCACGACATCCACGCAGACAGCAGTTCGGATGTCGAAGCTGTCCATTACGGACTATACATTACGTACCATTTATAGTTATATCAACCTCAATATTTAGCCTATGTTATGATTTGGTCTAATGGATTCAAGAATCGCTCTCCAACTGGAGCTCTTTGAAATAGAGTTGCAGAGCAATAAGGCTGTGCTATCAATAATCTATTAAGTAACGGCCGATTTCTCGTTTGAGATTGATGGATTTAGCGCGGAACGCTGTCAGTGATTGGCTGACGGAGTTCCAAACTGATAAGAATTTCTGATAGTAGATAGTACGGCCGAAGAGATATAGTCGCACCTGTGCCACTAGAGGACCCAGCTCGTCCTCTTGGCATCGAGGGGTTGCGCTTGACCAAACCTCCTCTCGTGGAGCTGCCACTACTGCCACCACCTGCTGCACCTCCTTCACCTTCATCACATTAATACGTGACGTGAGCATCACAACACACCACACGGTTACACGCTCGTGTCGCCGGTAACAAACACAAATTTGGAGATAAAATTACCACACTGCTAAAGTCCAGTTACTAAACCCGTTCAGTTTGGAATAATCAACATGATAATTAAAACAAAACAAACACACCACAATCTACAACATTATGCAACACCCACAACCAAGTTGCACGTAAACAACGTCAAAGAAAACCACCACAAAATTCGTCTACTTATCAATCAAAGGGGAAGCTGAACACAAGAAGGTTGGCGTTCAGATGCAAATTAGGAGGCTCATGGCTCACACAGAATTCAACTCCGTAAACCGAAACATTTTAAATCTGTACAAAGAACCATTAGTGAAGGTAGAACGCGTGCGTCAGAAGAACACGATTTGTTGACCCGAGCAGTTAGTATATATTGATGTTGAATACGAAACATTTCACTATGAATTGCAGATAAGAGATCACACGAGCTATTTTAGAGTGAAAGATTGGGCAGCACGCACGTCAAGTGAGGGAGAGAACATGGCATCACATGCTGAACAATTTCACGGCAGAAACACATACGGGATGCTATTAGTAACGAAAACAGTCAATATATTACAGTCAGGAATTACTATCTGTGTAAGTTGCATACTTCTTGGCTAGGGATAATAGACCGAGTGTCTGCTCAAAAGCGCAGAAAAAATAAGTCCTGTCACCACCAGAGGATTAATATGAATGTAAAAACACCGCATCCCAGTAGTGGAAGCAATGAGATCAAGTACGTGTAACGACACTTGATGTCAGGGCAAGGTTCTGCATGTCTACAGTGCAACCGACATAGACCATCAAAATCAAATCAAGTCGTGGTTGACTTCCTAATTATGATGCTTCTTTAGTTGCAGGGTGAAATTTTACAAGCTCATTATTAATTCAGAAAGTTGTCCTTCACCATCACGAGGCTTGGACGTGCCACTATTATTTTGACAGATTTGATTCCTTATTAATTCCAGTTATACCATAACATAACTTAATGCTCCTATTGTCAAGGTGAAACGATAAACACAATAAGCTGACACTGACCTGTAGCTTGGGATCCCTTAGCCCCAAGAGGCGCCCCCAGGACGGTGCGGCGTACAGGGGGAGCTGAACTCGCCCTGGACTTGCCCCCACCACCAATGCCGCTCCCAGACTTGATCTGCTCGACCATCGTAGCTCGTTTAATTACAGTGCAAATTATATGTTAAATTATAATGCAAGAATAAAACCATCAGTAACATCGAGCATGGGGGTTGAGAAAAGCAATATGATCCCAATTCGGACCTTAGTATTCGCACCGCGGCACACGCAAATCTTAAACCGGCGATTCATTATTTCAAAAACACTCCTGAAGATTCATTTGGAAAACAAATGGCCAGTCAAATGCTCCCCATATTAATCTCACAAATAAAATTGAAGTATTAGGCCTAATACACAACAGATACGAGATCAATGCCCATGTAAACGCCAAAATCTATACCTAGCATATACCAAAAATTAAAGAACTCGACGGTTTCATTATTCTTCCGAAAGGTTCTAAGCACCACATCCTATGTTAAGCCATATTCAGTAATTGCTTGGCCAACATCTCGAACTTCTCAACACGCATCGAATGGAGGGACACGAGTTGGGCCCAGAGATCGGCATGCAAGGAATGCTTGGACACTCCAGACCTGGACGTGAGTTACGAAACACCTGTCACAGAGGACTGACTCAAACGACTACAGCTAATCGTTTGTAATATTGGCGGAACATGCAATAAATAATAACAAACTTATCCGAAAAGCCAAGCAACTATGGAAAAAACAAAACACAATTTTCTGACGCACTTCTGCTAATAACAGGAAAATAGAAATCAGAAAAATCACTAATTTTACATTAACTATCGAATTGATGAAGCATCCACTATAACCTATAGAGAAAAACTTGGATGACATAAAAAGGCACAATACAAGCTGAAGCTCTGCGCAACAAACATAATCCATGAAATAAATTGAAAATGCTATGAGGCGAACATGAAGGCGCATCATGTGACGGTCTACCTTGGTCCGGGTGGTAGCGCCACATGTCTGCAGAGGAGAGACGAGTCGTGGTTATCATTGTTAACTTACAAGACCATTCTACTAGTTATAACTCACACCAAGAAAATTAGTGCAATAATAAAGACTGGTTCTAAAAGAAAAACTTGATTATAACTCACTTCAAGAAAGTAAGGTGAACAATAAAGACAGGTTCTAAGAAACTCAAACACATGGACCACAATGGCACATCAATCAGTAATGAGAGGTGCTGTGACCACACCGGCGGTGTGTGGAGCTCTCAGGAGACGAATATCGTCGGAAAGTTAGAAACTAAGATAACGCGTGATGTAATCGACGAATAAGAACGAAGCTAAAAAATTCCTCACTATTTACAATGAAATCTGAGCCGAGTATTGTAGACAATGTTTCTGAAGAAACTATCGATATAACGATAACTCTAGTTTGATTATGACATAAACACACAACACTGACAACAGACGCCCTCAACATTCAGCAAGGTAGTCACAGCAATTTTTGACAACAGGGCACTTCATTGCAGAATAAACTAGCTAAGAGAAGACACACTTATCTACTGGATAGCGGTCACATGAGTGATAAAGTTACTGTACAGAGATTGTACACAACTGGGAAGGTACACACACGCATGCCACGAGGCAGTACCTTCTGTAGCAGGGAGTACGCAGGGCGACGGGGCAGAGTGTGCTGCACAATCAAACGTCTCACTTTACTTCGTTCACAACTTTACTTTTATTGAAAAGTTACTGGCATACAATTTTTCATTCATACTAATTATGCCGAAAGAGTTAAATTACATTACTTGTACTACAAAGTCACTCGCAACGATACTTGCTGACAACAACTGTCATATTAAACTACGAGTACAATGAAGTGGTGAAAAAATGTTATTACCTTGGACTAATACATTATTAGTCAAGTTAAACTTTCACTTACAACACGTGCGCTCTGCCAGGTGGACGAGTATACTGTGCACGCTATACGATTCATTACAATTGTTGTTCGCAAAACCTCTTACAAATTACTGAATACAAAAACTGAATAGAAATTGAAGAAGGACGAAGGGCCATCCGCAACCGAGTTCCAATTGGGTCACGAAAATTAATCAGTCAGACAGATGCTTTTAAATAATTCGGGGAATCCGAAATTACACGGCCAATTCCACTTCAGATTTAAAATTAGCAAATCCATGGCGGATGCGTTACCAGCTAGCCAGCTTGCTTGTTTCTGAACCAACTTCTACCATCAGAGTTCTTGGTCGTACAGCATCTGATTCTTAATCAGACTCCAACCCCTCAGTGTTTTGTCTCGGGAAAGAAACAGGCGCGTGACTCGAGCTCAAACTCACCGGAATGTAGACGATAAAAGCCTCGTGAAAAACTGCACGCAGCTACAGTAGTTCTTGAATGACACAACGAAAAGGCCGGGCGTCTAACAAGAAGCGCCAGCAAGAAGCACTGAGTTAGCGCGTTCAATGCTTGGTCTTCACCAGCGAACAATAAAACGACGACAGAGCAAAGCGCACAAATCGCAAAGCGTGCAAATCCAGCAAAGCGCTGCAAGTTCAGAAACCAAACAAAGCAAATATTGAAGAGATATTTTGAATTTATTTTCAAATTTAAATGATGAGTTTCCCCTCCACTAACGTGAAAGGAGCATCGTCACGTGGATGGTGTCACTCAATCTAATCATGACAATCAAACGTAAGGTGATTGTACGATTAATGTTTAATATATTATTATTTCATTTTAGTATACATTTGCCAAGTGCTCAGAAAAATGTGTACTTCGTTAAGTCTGAGGCCAGTTTAGTAGAATTCTGTTGTACTAGAAACAAATACGTAGATTCAAAATTCACAATATGGGAAGAACTTAGACAGTCATGATTTTTTTTACAACTTTGTGGTCGATTCAGTTCAATCTTTCGACGTTGATTAACTTTTTTACCATCACATGTTATTTTTCTGCATCTAACTTCAGTCTTGGCTGTGTAAAATGGACCAAATGGGTATAGGTTATGGAGGCAGCACAATACCAACTGTAGAAGCTATACTATGATGAATTCAAGAGCCTCGGATACGCAATTCTGCAACCCACGAGTGCAACATTGGACATTTTGGCAGAGGTACTTGAAAGGCAATGGACATAAAATCACAATTTGCACATGCAGCAACGAATCTTGATATTGAAAATACAACCGAACATTAAAATAAAACAGATGAGTGCAACAACACAAGGATTGACAATGACTGTGTTTCCAAAATATCGTGGATACCACGAAAAAGCGAGCGTGGTGAGCTCTGTGCTATTCAAAATGTCACTTTTACCTCCAGCAAAGAAAACTTTATTCTTTTCTTCGAGATAACTCAACCAGACATGCCTAGAGTTTTAATGGAGTTTGGTGAGAAAGTGGGCGAAGGCAGGTCACCAGCTCTCAAATAAGAGAATGGGCACAACGAGCAGTCCGTGAAGGGTGTCTCAACCCTCTTGAGTCACGATTGCCGGTGCGGAGAGACATTGTGTTCTGATGTTCATCTCGTCCCAATAGGGATTATCTAACCTTATAAATGAAAGGTATATCCCACGCTCTAAAATTTTGAAGGATTTTTGACGATCTAGTTCAAATGTCGTATAATAAACATTAGTTAAATCCACACCATCTCGAAAATAAGGAATATCGAATAAATAACAATATAGAGATTTCTTTCCCAGATTGAGTCACCATCCTATATATATGGGAAGTATGAACCAGGTTATCGATATATAGATGACACAACCAAAGCAAAACCTTCTAGAATGAGTAGATTGAATTTTTGTCATAATACTGGACTTGAACAACGACAGAGAGACGATTTCCTGAACGATAACTGAGATCGTAGTAAAAAGCAATATCGTGATGTATTTGGAGGCTCTTGATTTGCTGAAACCAAACACTGTACTGCGCGTGTTTTTTTTTTTTGCTACCCTAAACTTCGTTGGCAGAGGCGATGGCCAGATGGAAATGTAAGACACGTGTCACCGATGCGTTACATGGGCTGCAGGTTTTCATCGAGCTGTCAACATTGCATGAAGTACGTACAAGTCTGTTTAAATTTATCGAATATATACAGAACATGGTAGATATACTGTAAGTGCGATTGTAGAATGAACGCCGCACGTAACATAATACCGTAATTACTTCACCGGCTAGAGTAGTGTCAACAAATAATTGACATCTGATTTCGTATGCTGATTAATATTGACGGCAGTCATGTATGAAGTATTGTGCAGCTGCTGCACGTCACTTAGGTACATTTTGTACCTCAACTATTGTGATGCGAGCGCATATGTTGTAATTTATTTCAGGCCAAAAAAAAAACAGCGCGGGAAACATGATGCACAATAGCGTAAAGAGTTAATGCATTGCAACACAAAACACTAATCGCATACGCGACGCAGTGGGAACAGCGCGACTTCTTGCTCAATTCAGCGAATGTGACCAGGATTTGATCTGTGGGAGCGTGACCGCTGTGGTCTAAACTTTATTGTTTTGTGTTGTTCGTGACCGAGCGTGCGCACAAGACATAACAACTACACAGAAAAAGCTCCTGTACACAAGTCATATTACCTCTCTTACACACGACATAACATCTACACAAAAAATAGCTCCTGTACACAAAACATTTAGCCTATCACCAACACAACATAACATCTACACAGAGAACAACTCTCGTACACAAGAAATATGCCCCGACATACACACGACATAACATCTACACTGGCAGAACACAACTCTTGTACACAAGAAATATACCCTGACACACACACGACATAACATCTTCACAGCAAACAACTCTTGTACACAATAAATATGCCCTAAAATACACATGACATAACATCTACACAGAAAACAACTCCTGTACACAAAACATAGCCTCTCATACACACGACAAAACATCTACTCAAAAAATAGCTCTTTTACACTAGTTATATAGCATCTCCAATGCACGACATAACATCTATATACAAATCACAGAAGACAATTCATGTTCACAATAGGTATAGCTTCACACAATCTCAGTACACAGAGGAGCTGTAACCACAGAAAACATGACCAGTGTTTACGCGAGACATAACCAACGTTCACCAGCTAGACACAGCCACAGAGCACGACAGCCACGCAGGCCTGGTACTGCATGCTAATCATTCTTACGGTGACTGCAAGTTCAGCAATGACCCAAACTTGGCAGTACGAGTTTTATGGGATAACTCCGCTCTTTCAACGGAGAAATGTTTTGATAAAACATACAAGTAGCAAACAACAAACATTCGTTCGAGAAACAAGCAAAAAACATTCCTTCGAGAAACAAACAAACATTCATTCGAGAAACAAACAACAAACATTCATTCGAGAATCAAGCAACAAACATTCATTCGAGAAACAAACAACAAACATTCAAATTTCATCAAGCAATTGGCTAATTAGACTGGATGCACAGAACTCTCAGATCGAGCGTAAATTTGGAGACACACATTTGCGATTGAAAGGGTCACGTTGCAACAAATTAAAAAAAAGGTATTCAAGATTTCGCATTCACTCCGGCGTCTGTCCTAAGCAAAGTGATTGAGCAACGCATCTGACGACATCTTTCGATAAACTGGCACGACAAGCTTTCAAATTAATACTTGAATTCCCGTACGATGTTCGTAAAATAATCAACTCTCGATCATGATCGTAAAACATGAGCAGCTAGGGATTGGCTATATAACGGACATTCCGTATGATTTCGATCAACAATTGCGATGTATGATCCGTCCGTTGCATCAACGTTGAGCTGGCGTTGATTTAACAAAACGACGTTGAATTAACGTTGGTTAAACCAAACGACGTTGAAATAACGTTGATTAAACCAAATGACGTTTACTTTACCGGTTATTCAACGTGAGATGTCTGATGGGATGCATGGGAGATCTTACGAATAGGTGAAGCATCATTAAACAAAAATCTTATACTTACACTTGAGCGGTCGGTCTCGTCATCGCCCTTGTCTGCAAATAAGAGAAAGGTGCATGAGTAAAGCATTGGTAAAAATTACGATTACAAACACGTTCAATCGTACGATCTAGAGAACGCTGCATGCACGATACATAATTCAACGATCTTCATAAGGGGTCGTTTCCAATAGCATTCAATAGATTAAGCATTCATACACGAACTTCGTTTACGTAGTTTGACAAGATTAAATGATTTATTATTATGGAGGTTAAATAGATTATTCGTACGTAATTCAATCGTTATAATAAACAATTCACAACATTGTAATCAAACAATCAGCGAATTCAAAACAATATATGACAGAAAATATCACCAATTCACATGACAAGATTAAGAATTTCACCACACGATAGATTGAAGAAACCGGCGTCGTAAATCAGGTCTTTATCCCGTTGAGTTTTCCATAATTGGAAATGTAGGTCGCATCAGAAGCGGCCAACCGCCAGCCAGTTATGATGAAGCAGCGTGTGCTCGTTCAGTGAGGAACAGTTTGGCAACGCTTTCTGCAGTGCATGTGCACTGTGATGCACCTGCACTGCAGCTTACTGCAGTGATTATTGCAAGGGTCGTTAGAGAACTTTTTAAACTTTTTTATTCCTTTTGCAGTTGGAGAGTGAAGTGAGCGAACTATTTTGCAGAGCCTTCGACCATTGCACATATTCGTTTTATTATATTATTATATTTTTCAGTCCTTCTTTATAACTCACTTTCAAACTTTTTGTTAGTTCCCACATATGTAATGTGACTATGTATTTTTGTTAGACCGAACGTCACCATAATCTCTTCCCATAATAATAGGATCATTAATGAGCATTTTATAAAAATTGTTCTTTGAAATGTGTAAATATAATATAAGCCATCGTGAGCTGAATGGTACGGTGGACGTTCGCTGCCCAGGGCCAGCGGTGCCCCAGGCAGCGTGACCTACAACGTGTGAAGCCAGGCTGCTGCTATCAAGATGCCGGACGCTGCCGGTGAAATTATTCTGACGTCAACGAACGCAACGTTCAAACATCAACGCATTTCATCACATCATCCAGCCTGAAACGAGTTGCGCTGCCTGAATATGAACCGATCGTTCATACTCTAACTTCTAGCCCCGCACAAGATTGCTTTCAAACGAGCCATTCTCAGCATAAAAGGGGGAAAACAGCAACAAATTTCATTATTATACTCGTAAAACATTAAAAAATGTTCTTCCCCCCATCAAACTTGCAAAATGCTATGTAAAATCCAGTCTCTATGAATGAAAAGTAATTCTACCAGCGACCCATGTCCCAATTCGGAGATGTGCAGCTTCGCCGACCTGAATCTTGTCTCAGTAATGAGACTTGCGTCATGCCCCGAGCCCCCCCGAGGACTGGTCGTGGAGAATGCCAATAAGGATCCGTCATGCCACAAATCAAAGCCAAGGCAGCATCACGAGATTAAAGATGACGACACGCGCAGAGGTGCGAGAGAAACTCAATAGCCTCACTGAATGAGATCAACGAGGAAGTGTCAAGATTATTAGGTCCATACCCGATATTGCTTGATCAATGTTACTAAAAAAAAAAATAAGGCTTATCACTAACTTTCAAGCCGTGGTAATGACGGTTCTAAAATATAAAAAAGCTAGCTAAAACCCATATAGAATAAAACATTAATAACGAACAACAAAATTTTCAAGTATGAAAGCAGAAATTAACGACACACTTAAAGCCATCTCTAACCCTGAAATTGCTTATACAAGCAAAACTATGTTTTGAAGCCAAGACACAGTTGTCTCGAGGGACCAACAGAAGCACTCTAACAGACCTACGAACTGTTAAGCGAGTGGACTCATCTATATAGGTCTGTCAACTGTCATCTGCAGAGCGTTACTCGTCACAAATGTAGAAACGTTTCAGGTGCAGCTGTGACAGCCACACTAACAGCTGTGACAGCCACATACGCACACCCACACTAACACATGCGTGTAGATCCCACTTGTCTGTGTTCACGTCTCCGATATGAATGACTCCAGGCCGCCGTGATCGCGTCAGCAATGTATTTGTTAAATAATTAAGTAATTTCCAAATGATAATGAAACTACTCAACAAACTGTTTGCCACCAAAATAGACATCCAATTTTCATATAAAAAGGTTAACAAGTTTGGAAAAAAAATTATAAGCAACCTTATTCATCACATTCACGATGAAGTTTCTAATATCACCAATATTCAGAGCTTATACTTCCAAAATTTCAGTTCAAGAGAAGCACCACCAGTTTCTATTTCATAGGTCATAGATACAGGACATTAAATTTGATAAATATTACAACGAAAAGCAAAGCGCGTCTTGCAATGCTGAAGGTAGGCATGTCCTCATTCACTTCCAACAACACTCCCAGATTCGAGCAGCTCGGACACGTGCACGGAATATTCATAAGAAACTGCTGCTGAAATTACAGAGTTTTCTCAGTCATGACCAAACGATCAAATCTATTTTCATATCCCACCAGAAGCAACCTACAAAGGAATGTATTTCTCACCCGTAATACTGCATGCATTGCTCGAAGTAAAATTCAAATTTCGTAATCGTTATAACTATTTCAGAACGAAAGCCACATATCACGACAGTAAAAGTTTTCGCTGTGCCAGCCAGCGTACTCTTATGATAAAGCGGGAGACGCACGCTATCGCACTCTGCTGAAAAGACGCAATGCAGCTCGGCGCTGCATATTCGGCGCGGACGCAGCGCGAAGGCAGGCCGCGCCAGAGTGTTATAAAGCCTCTGATCACCTGCACAATAAATATACAGGACTTGTTGCAAATTATTGACAGTCGCTAGCGACAAACTGTTTATTCCCAGGGTAAATGGAATAAATACATGCTAATACGCAGGATACGCGAGTTTCTGACGCAGCCCTAGCTTATTTGTACTGCAGAAGCGGGCCAAACGATGCAAGCTGAACATAGTACAAATTAATGTCAAAACTGAAGCTTCAGTCAAGATACAACAGGTATGAGCAACACCAACCAACTCGACTGCAGAGAAGAAGAATCATGCCTACTCTGCACACCTGTAGTGTGCAGAGTAGGCAGCAGCAATACAAAAGCATTTAATTTACAATAGAGTGCAGACTACAGGTATCAAACACTTCAGGTGTGAAGAATGAGCTTTGTTTACATTATACTATTATATACAGCATTCTACCTTGATATTCATTCAGAAAACTGAATAAATGCGTGTTTTACTAGAACGACTACTTCTGGCACATTCTCTTGATAATAATGCAAGAAAGCATCAAAAATGTGAGACGTGAAGGCGAATATAAATCTTTCAAGCAAAAATATACTATTGAATAATAATACAACAACATAAAGATATTATGTTGATGGAGACGGAGGCAGCGGGACTCACGCAGGTGGTCTCAGCATCTCACTTTCTTCTCTAACAGTTCAGGAAATCCGCGCCACCTCAGTGAGCAGGAAGGCTAAACGGGAGAGAAATGGCAGCGTGATCCTTAACAGTTTTCTGTGCGATACGAACAATCATCGCACACGATGGTGATCGAACTCAAGTGATAACTGCACCAGAACACACAAGCTCTCCATTGCCGGCAGGTGAACGTAGCGCCTTGCGCAATGATTTGCTCGTCGCAACTTTTACGCGAACGCCGCACGCAGGAATAAATGGCAGGCGATTACAAAGCTTCGGACAGCAGACGGATAAACTCGTATATCCGACCCCTACAAACTATGAAACATTAACATGTACTCAGAGTAGGTCATTCCTAGTAAAATTTTAGCCCAAGCGAGAATAAGGTAGATTAAATACTCTAAGATTAGCTTAGAAGGGGAGTAGATCAAACCGGAATTGAATCAAAAAGTAACTCCGCACAAAAATTTGTAAACAAACAATAGCAATAACTATGGACTGGAATGCACAATGTACGGCCGACAAAACTCACTAAACACACACAGCAACACTCACTGTGCACAGCACAACTCAGTGGACACAGCAGTACTCACTGCGCACAGCAACACGCAGTACATCTCGAACAAGTCGCAGTCTAGTACCCAGTTAAAAATCAAGCGACCACCTTATGGCCACCCAATGTTCGCCCGTTTTTATACCAAGATTTTCAATAGGGTGAGCTGCTCAGCGGATACAGCACTTGGCGACAGTCATGTCGGCGAGCCGGAATATCATAGGACAGTCAAGTTGTGACCTGACTTACTCAGGACTGTCAAGTACGGGATTTATATTCAAGCACTCAGTTCTTTATCACCATCTCGCGTTTCCAGCTGAAATTCACGACACCAGGAAAATGGCCGAAAATTGACGAACTGATACTATATCTCAATATTTCAGAGGACCTGGAGTGCGTCAATGGGAGTGACATTAGGCAGTATTGCAGGCGGCACAATTCAGGCTCTTATATATGAGTGTTGTCAGATGTTGCCGTCAAGAGACAAGTTCGGGCAGGCGAACTGTACTAGCACGAATACTAGCAAGGAAACATTTATTCAGGCAATAAGGGATCACAAAAAAATGAAAGACTCTTCCAGCATTACGTCTAGCTTGGTAACGTTGAAAATGCCAAACTATCTGAGCAAGATTCTGAAAAAAAAAAAATTCCACAGCAAGGGCAAACAAGCGAACACGTCCAGAACTTGGGACCAGCAAAGCAATACTTGAGAATGGAAAGCCATGAGCAAACCGAGAGCAATATGCACACTTTACGCGAGCGAGTTAGTTGAAAGAAGCCCGATGATTGGAGACGTACAGACCGAAGCAGACGTGCGGGGCGAGCGTGACAACGCATTGATGAGAGGCCGCGTTACGAAATTAAATATAAAGGAAACGTGAGTGCTGTGCGCTGCAGCAGCTGTACGGAACGTGAGTGTTGTGCGCTGCAGAAGCTGTACGGAACGTGAGTGCTGTGCGCTGCAGCTAAGCAGCTGTACGGAACGTGATTGCTGTGCGCTGCAGCAAACCTACGGATAATGAGTGCTACATGTAGCCGCAATCGCACACAACGTTTTGACTGATATTTTGTACATCACAAATTTCACTTATGTTGATAACCACACCTACAAATTCAAGTTGATGCATACAATACCAAAAATTCCTGACAAACAAAGATACAGGCAAAATCTATCAATTAGTAGAGTTTCTCCAGGCTTTCTTATCATTTTTTCGGGTGAACAATTGAATGAAAAGACGAAACATAATCTGGTACCTATATTCCTTCAATATTACAACGCGGAGGCACTAGAATTTGTTTCAAGTTATAAGATTGTGTTTACTTTAAAAGGTCAACATTGCATTCATGA
This sequence comes from Hyalella azteca, assembly GCF_000764305.2. Lineage (NCBI taxonomy): Eukaryota > Metazoa > Arthropoda > Malacostraca > Amphipoda > Hyalellidae > Hyalella > Hyalella azteca. The sequence goes on along the minus strand of NW_025945309.1, from coordinate 529,529 downwards.
CTATTCGAATAAAAACACTTGCTTCATATTATTAGCTTCAATGAAAATCTGATAATTATAAAGCAAAAAATCAGAAGCCCATACAATGAATTATTCAGGTGCCTCAACATGTTAATCACGAGTCATTTGATGCACGGCAACCGCGGGACGAATGTGCTGGGATAACGCGCAGGCGTCCCGGATGTGTGATTATCATGGGCTATCATTCCACCACACGGACAACAATGGTGAGAGTCTGCCTCCCAGAAGCCATAAAAAAATAATAATGATAAAATCTCAATTTCTATCATGGGTTCGGCATGGTTGGGCGCTTGGGGAACTTTCGAGCGTGCGATGCAGGCGAGGGAAGGTGACAACACTAAAAAAAATTGGTGCGTTGCGAAAATTTGGAAGGCCAACTAAATTGCTGGCGTCAGCTGTTCTTGACGCGTCTGATACTTAGAACAATTGGATAATTTCTACCGGTGGACAGACAATGGAAGACGGTTACGTCAGACATGTCGTCCCACCTACAAATGTATTCACTAACTTGTGATACAATAACATAAATTCATACGGGTATTTTTCAAAAACATCCACTACAGTGAAACGGCGCACAATTCGATTAAAATAAATCATAAAATATTAGATCTATAATGAAATGTTCAATTCAAACACACGACTTGAATTAAACAAGAAAACGTCATGAGTTCCCATCGTTATTGAATTGAGGGGAAACAATACAAGAATCTAACCAGGAAGCGGACGACACACACGTGTACATGAAAGTGTTGAGCGTTGATTGCAACGATGTCAGCACAGTACGAGATCAAAGTGAGAGAAATGAAACAAAACAAGTCACATAACGCACAAAACGCGAGTCTCAAAGCAGGAGTCGAAATAAAAACAAGTTACAAATCAGGAGAAACAACTACCGAAAGTTTCTGACCAGAGCAGCAGTACAAGACACAAATCGCTCCACAATGAGCGTTCAAAAGACGCTGGACGCTGCCGCCGCAATAGATTACGCAGGCGACCAACGCGGCACAAAGAAAACTTAGTTAAGAAGGCAGGTCGGTTGATGCGTGAAGATGCGCGGGTGCGCCGCATGCGTCATGCTGAAACGCCTCTACATGACATTTTATGCGTCGTGTTTCGTTCAAAACTCGTACTGTTAAGTCTTGAATTGCTATGCAGGATCTAAACAACCTCAATTCGCAATCCCATGCAGTGTTGCAATTTGAACTTTTCTACTTGATCTGACTCCAAAAGATCTATATAAATTAGTCAGTCGTCAGGGATACGAAACTGATTTTCATTAATTATTTCCTTCATTTCATTCAAATATTCAAGCACCCCAAAAGTTGACCATCGAATTTATTATAGCCGCTTTCAATGTTACATATTGCCATCGTGAAAATCTAGTTCGATTCCAAAGAAGAGCTACTGGCGGTAAACTGGCTACGAAAACCCCTTGCACACGTGAACTTAGAGCTCACAAATAAATATTGGACTACCAAAATATCAAGAATAAAATAAATTCAAAAAATTCAAACAAATGAAATCTCACACGTACCTTCGTGACTTCACATGCGCAAAGCTACATTAAGTCATACGGACACGCCTCCGTACGACACGACATGATATTTAACCCCGCAAAATGGAATTTTTTGTTAATTATACTTCCAAACCTCAAAGAAGGTTGTAGAAGTTGTAAATGAACCCGTCACGGCACCAGCGCCGACCAATAAAAATAAGTAGGAACAGCTCATAGGAAGCGAAAAACGTGTTCAATTTAATGATGAAGTTAAAGTGAATATTGTAACAGGAAATAGGAGGCATCCACGTGACTCGGGAGCGAGGAGCCGTGAAGGACGCACTCGAGTCGCTCCTTCCCACGGACGGGAAATAATCTTCATATCGTCCCATGTAATTCATGAAACAAACATCGCCACGTACGTCGCTGGAATTCCTCGTAATCAATACAAATTAAATAAAATAAGCCGTCTAATATGGCGAGCAGTCAGAAGATATCAACAGAGAAATTAGAGACATTGTCCATATAGCGATGCATCCTGACCCAATTTGACCCGACAAAAGGGCGTATCAGGTAGATTCTTCATAAAATATCAAGCAGAAAACCCGCTCTCTACTCTTTCTTCGAGCAAGAAAGTGTATCATGGTTCAGACATTGACCCTTCCATTTTTCGGAGAGTGCATGCGTGTCCTACAGCGCCACTATATAGTTTGCTCCAAGTAAATCATCACAAACACGCGACTTGCGATGGCACGCGTCTGGTATTGACGTTGAAATTATTATTCCTGCATTTAATCAGACAAGTTTTGTTAAAGACCAGAGAATTAGTTTTATTTATTAACTTCTTGTTAGTTTTTTCAATAAGTCGTACTAAATTCTTCGTAGGTGTTGGAAGATTGAAAATCAAATTACCGATAGACATTTTTAATATTGAACGACGTTTCGAATGTACAACATTTATTTTCAAGTTAAAGACGCAATGAGTAACGAAATTTGGGTTGACATATGTACGAAATCAAGTAAATTGGATACCATTCAAATAATGCTAAAATTTCGTTTACGTGATACTACCTACATGAAGAGTAGGTAGTATGTAGGTAGTATCACGTAAACGAAATTTTAGCATTATTTGAATGGTATCCAATTTACTTGATTTCGTACATATGTCAACCCAAATTTCGTTACTCATTGCGTCTTTAACTTGAAAATGAATGTTGTACATTCGAAACGTCGTTCAATATTAAAAATGTCTATCGGTAATTTGATTTTCAATCTTTCAACACCTACGAAGAATTTAGTACGACTTATAGAAAAAACTAACAAGAAGTTAATAAATAAAACTAATTCTCTGGTCTTTAACAAAACTTGTTTATGAGAAGAAATTCTGCCAGCCTACACTATTAATCAGACAAGTAAACTGCACTGATTACATATAAACATTATTTAGTGGCGATTGAAATTCCTAAAGAAATTATTCCGTTAGAAGTAATTTTGAAAATTCGGAAAGTGTTCCGTTGAAAGCAATTTCGGGAGTTCGAAAAGAAAGTAAGCGGTATAACGAACGCAGAACCGGTTATACACACGCGGCCGGTAAAATAAAGACAACAGCAGGTGGCAAGGAAGGCTCGATTATCTCCTCACTAAGTGCCGCGTGAGGACGCGACTGTAGATAAGACTATGGTAATTATCACATGACAACAATGCACGACAATACTCAGGTGGCACTGATACAATACTCACAGCTGCCGTGAAATTATTCTTTTATGAGATTTTCCTGGTGCATTAACACGCATTATGTATGTACCTGGATAGTATCTTACGTGGTATTCATCTGACCAAGTTCTCATGGCGTCAGTTATTTAATAATATACTTTCTGACAGTTACAACAATACGAGAGCCCTAATCATTACAACTTTTAAAAATGATGAACAGCTTTTTCATCCTTAACAACAAACTCGGCAAATTTTCACTCGCGTAACAGAGTCAAGATTGGTTGAAAAGTAAGAGACCAGTGCTCTTGTTGCAACAACAGGAGCTTAACTTGTCTGCACCAGTAAGAACAGCGAAAGGCTGCGAGTTCACGAAGTGCACGTGTCTACACAAGACTCCTGCAGCAGCACGAGGTGCACGTGCTGTCTCTTATACACATCTAGATGTGTATAAGAGACAGTGTCTACACAAGACTCCTGCAGCAGCACGAGGTGCACGTGTTTGCACAAGACTCCTGCAGCAGCACGAGGTGCACGTGTCTGCACCTGTCTCTTATACACATCTAGATGTGTATAAGAGACAGAGGTGCACGTGTTTGCACACAAGACTCCTGCAGCAGCACGAGGTGCACGTGTTTGCACAAGACTGCAGCAGCACGAGGTGCACGTGCTGTCTCTTATACACATCTAGATGTGTATAAGAGACAGGCACAAGACTCCTGCAGCAGCACGAGGTGCACGTGTTTGCACAAGACTCCTGCAGCAGCACGAGGTGCACGTGTTTGCACAAGACTCCTGCAGCAGCACGAGGTGCACGTGTTTGCACACTCCTAGAAATATTGTGTCAGTTAGGAAGGAGTCACGCGCGGACGCTCATGCGTTGGATGGACCGTGACGCGCGGCAGTAACGGCACCCACCGTACCGCGGTCACACAACGGCTCGCCGCCGCCGCGGCTTTACCAGAAGGTCCAGACTCGCCTCGCTCGTGTGACGTGCTTGAAACTTATTGAGAAAATACTCATACTTTTATATACTATAACCATTATTTCTACTATATTTAGAAAAACGCAATAGAAATAATGAAACTAAGTAATGACAAAAATATGTGTTTTGGTTTTGGAAACTCGTGTTTCTCTTCTTAGATTTTTTATTATTAATTTGTGAAGATCCTCAATTCGCCGTAACTTCTTTTTATGAAGAGTAACCAGGACATTTAATCGGCAACAAATATTCTCAGCACAACCCTGAAAGTTTGAGGAAAAAGGACAAAATCGAGCAAAAAAAATTAAACTATCGGGGAGCAGTTCTAGTTAAGACTAGGGAAACAGTTCCACCTGGTAATGCACAAAATTGCTTGGCTGTTCTCTTTCAAAAACGCTACCAATGCCCCATCCTCTATCTTGACTTTTTGCTTTAACAAAGATCCACATAACACGTATTAATACGTATTTTATTCCAGCATTTAAAAATATTCCTGTTAAAATAACCAACGTAGATTTTCGCTCTGATTTCACGCTAAAAACATGAAACAAATTTTTTAATTAAAAGAGTGCAGCCACATGTCCAGAACTGCTACGACAGGGAAATTTTCTCGTCATTGATTCAACAGAAATAACTGGCTTGGCACCACAAATTGCGTGCGGTAATAAGATTGCGTCACGAGGGCAAAGTTGGTCCTGCATAAGTTCACCGAAATACAAAGGGCAAGGAGAGGCCGCTGCCACCACCCAGCAATTGTCGCGCCCGCAGCCCCGGCAAACTGTCCTCGTGCATGCCATGTCCTCAGAGGGCATCGTGGGGATGAGGGGAAATGCGGCATACTTACGCTCTCAGAAAAATATGTCTTATTGTCCAAATCGTGACTCACTTTCTTACCCACAGCAAAAGCAGAGAGCGGCTATCAGTGATACTTTTTTTTGCATGGTCAACTGAGACAGTGTGACCTTCTCATGGGCGACACGCCTCGCGAATAGTGCATCGCTAATTGTACAAGGTCTCACTCATTTCTCCGAGTGTGTGTTCTGCTAGAGGGAAATTTGATATATTACCCTCACAACTGCACGAGGATATCCGCGATAGAGGAGGGTGACACGGCATTTGGGGTCTGCTGGAGGTCTAATTTAGTCTCGTGAACAGTTAAATGAGGGCATCAGTGTAGTGCGAGGGTACTGGGTTGTTTCCGAACTGAAGTGAACCTATCAGATACCGGTCGTATAAGATACCTTCAGCAAGCTCGGGAATTTCTGCTACATAACGTACCCTGGTGTAAATTATCTGTTGACGACCGAACACCAGCCATCAAATGGCCAACGATAATTCTGCCAAAATTTCAAACGAGTTACAGGTGAAGGCTGAGGTTGCTCAATTGGTGAAGCAGAGGTCAGAGGACGGCGTGCGTCCAGGTGCGCGACTAGCACAGGCTTCAGACTTCCCGATATCTCGTGGATCTGGGGCCGTAACATCGAAAATAGTAAAGAGTTCGTAAATCCATAAGCCGATAGCTTACGGTTTTTCAAAGCTGAACCCGCCAATCTCAGGCGAGAAACCAGCCGCTACACATACGTGTACTTGATCGAGTTTTTATAGTACGGCCCTTGTGTGGGGCTCGCACACGGGCAAGATTATTCCTGACAATTTGTGGATCAGGTTTTCGGATATTTTGATTCGTTGAAAGAAAAAAAACTTGGGGAGATATAATCTAAAAAACGAGTGATTTCAGGAACGTTGCTCCAAAGTTAAAACAGAACCACGCTCCACTTGAACACCACGCACCAAATATCTTATAAATACACAATAATACATGATTTAACTCAGGATATTTTTTATAAATTTCTCGCGACGAGAAAAATACAGACAAAACACAGGCGCGGCACACTGAGCGCACAAGCGTCCGGCATATCAATGAAGTGCAGGCAACCACGGAGCCTCTTGCGAAAGAAATTTACCAAGAAAATTTGGTGATATTAAACAGGGCGAACATCGATCGCTCTGATTTTATCTAATTTATGGGTGAAATTAATACACATCGAAGTTATAAACATGATAGTAAAATTGAAATATTTGCATTAATATTTATAAAAAGGAAACCTGCATGGAAGAAGCTGACGCTGCTTTCATAGGAAAGTCGAAGCATAAGCCAACAAGGAATTGTGCGGACGAAGTGGCGTGAATGGCGGAGGGGTTGAATGCCCTCATCAATCTTTTTCCTTTCCGAGTTGCGAGATTATCAGCTTCAATTTGCACAGGCATGCACTTCACACATGCCAGCATCAAGTCACGTGCAAATATCCTACACTCGTGTCTCGTGAGTAAGCGGTTTGTTGTATCCGGTTACAGAGCATGAGTGAGGCATGAGTGAGGCATACATTAGCATGAGTGAGGCAGACGCTATACGTGCTTCAAGGCAGACATAGCCCTGAGCCGGCATTAAAACATTAGGACGAGTTTACCTCAGGTCGGCATACAATTGCGGCTCAAGCTAAATCCCTAAAAAAACACCTGCATGGGTAGCTCAAGCGTGGCTTTTATGCCCAGGAATGTGGAGGTTACTGGATAAATTCTGCTCCAGTCTTGACCTTCACTGTTATCAGTGGAAATGTTCAACACATTTGTGTGTTAACTAAAAAACGCTTATGAAGATAGTCTATTTGAATTGTAATTGCTTGTAATACTCAATAATTAAACATAAATTGATGATTCACTAATTCTACTTTAACGTTGAAATGAAAATGGCAAAGCTTCAATAAAGCAACCAAGATTTAGATTTAATGTGCGGTGAAAGTACCAAGTTCGACGGAAATTGAGCCTTCATATTAAAAAGATGGAGAGAACTTTAAAACGAAAGCATTAAATTGGACGTCCCCAGGCCTCATTGTAGACATAATTGCGACAAAGTTACGTGGTAGGAGCCGTAGGAGAACAGGGGTGAGCGCACCATTTTGAGCAGTAACCAGGCACGCTCAAACCATCATTGGGTTGAAGTTTAAGGTGAAAGCAAAAAGCAAGGTACACGTAGCAGCATGAGGCTAGCCCCACGATACATTGTAGGGCAGCAGGGGTGAGAGCGAGCATACGCAAGGTCGGTGAGGGGTGCGGCGCTACAGCACACCTGGGCAGTGGGCACCTAGCAAGCACGGTGCCGGATCTCTGCTCCCGACACAACAATATATCACGACCAACACTTGTATCCTGCATAGTATCATGCAGGATGCAATGAACCCTCTTCATAATTATAGTAATATTTTGATGAAGAGTTTCCGGCATTCCCTTTTATCTCTAACGCGTATGCCGGTGTTCAGTTGAAACATATTTGCCATTGACTGGAAACGAAAGCTGCATTCGTAAATGAGCATTTCGTTCATGAACACGAGTTTTATAGACCAGTGTCTTTTTTGAGATCACTAAGCTAATCGAACAAACTCGCACGTTTTCACTAAAAATAAATGTAGCATAGAATTAACCTACCCTAACACATGTCAGTAATGATGTAGGATAAACATTTCTTTTCGAGTCAGTAATTTTCAAATAACAAAAGCGTTATCACCATAACCTTCAATCACTTAAATATTTATGGTTATACCTGATGAGAAACGATCAGAAACGAACCGCTGTCGGGGTCGCTTCAAGATAAGACAGCCCCATAAGAGATACTAATTGCTGCATTAGTCAGGAGCGCAACTGATAGATTCTGTTGACATTAGGCAGAGAAGGGGGACAAATGGGAAGAGGGATCAGTAAAATGCGGAGGGCTGAGGAAACGCGCACTAAGAAGGAGCAAGTCTTGATCAAGATGCAGCAACATGCCTCCCGCAATCACAAACCAGTTCTGAACATAACCCTATTATAATCCTCAGTGTAGTTAATCATATTAATGACGATAACTTCACCATCTTAAACTTGTTGGGTCGAGTACTAATTAAAAATGTACTCATACGTACCGCAGCACGAGTTGTTCATGAGGAATGCAGCTAGCAATACGTATCAAAGATGTGTCACATAAACTCCACTTAATAATGGCCTGCCTGCATTAAGTGGATTTAACTCAAACCAGTCGTTAGGGCAGCATGCAAGATACTCTTCAGGTGCAATACATGTACGTCTATATTATAACCATGCCACTGAGAGATCACATATGGCACGTGGATATCAACAGAGAGAGTTGAGAGGTCATTATTGTCACAATTAGTTGAGTCACTCGACGAATTGTACGAACATAATAATCAAGGACAGCCTAAATATATGAACGGGATAATTTACACAACAATACAGGCTATGTGACTCGGCGAAGGCGCGGCGAGAGGTTGTATAGTTCTGTGAGGTAACACAGCGTCCGGCACAACAAATGGTCACCTGGACCAGTCGGAGAAAATTATTATCGACCTCTGACATGATCTTAAAATCTTGTTTCAAAGCTAATGCTTTTCGCTTCAATTCCTAATTTCATACACTGGGAGCCAATTTCGATTTCCAGGAGGCTGATTGCCGAAAAAGCTGTAGCAAGAACATTCTGCGCATTGTTCTGTGTGAAAACAAATCAGCTCTGCGAAGAATAGGAATCTATCCCAAACTGTATGGCCATTGTTGATTACCAGAACAATAGCCGTCACATTCATGCCGCCTTATCGTGCGCACTACAATAGCGCACAGGCACGATACAGCAGCCGTTCTCTGTGCAAAACGAGAGCCGCATCATCGACGCTCGGCCAGCGGCCATGCAACGATCAATAATAAACCGCATGTGATTTGTTATGAGGTTTTGAGCGTGGGGTTTGAATGAATTGGGACGAGGTAAAATTTGTTGAAAAAGTGGAGACAAAAAAGAGTGCGCCGCTGCTTGATGAGAACAACAAACATCGCACAACACATACTACCAGCAGTAACGATGACTTCATACTGTACCGGCCCAAACGGATGAAGGCATAAATGAATGAGCCTTGAGCATTCATGGACTGCATTCACCTTGCAAGTAAGCGAGATGTCGTTATCAATCATACAAACTTGAAACTGGCCAAGTCAGATTTGCAAAGGGGTTTCTTACACAGAATGCTCAACGTATGAAAAAACCTGGAACCACCATCAGTTTAAGGTTATGTGTGAGTCACATTAAGCAGACAAGATTTAGAACGGAGCATCGATCACAATTCAAGTACATAAGAAATATTACATAGAAACTATTCTTATCAGCCAAAAATCTTGTAAATCTTAGTTTTGAACTTTTGATCGTTTAAACATTCGTATCAATCGCGAAATTTTTATCGGTAAAACATTTGTACCAATCACTTTATTTCAACGATAACACAATCCTGTCGATCTTATTTTTTCGAATCGCATTTTTTGTAATGAATGTAATTTTAATGGTTAGACAATCGTGGCAATCCAAGTCAATTTCCTGCGGCACGACAACCACAGCAACCACGTATACGAAGCAAGACAGCACAGCGAGCGTTGGAAGACGTCCCCTACAAAAACGTATATACATCCCCTACACACGGTGCTCCTAAAACTACGCGCATAATAAAGTGTACGACCGAGAGATACGAAGAGGGGAACAGACAGACTCGGCGACCCTCGCGACGGCTGCACTGTCACGTATCGGTAGCTCACCTGCACACGGTAATGCAAGATATCGCACGATGGCTGCCGATCTCTTTGTATGACTGATTGCATACAAACCTGATACGAGAGCTACGCATTTGGTGCAGAATTAGCATTCAAACGTTCTAGTAAACAAATAATTTTCGAGTTTAGATAATGATGTAAGACTGCCTAATCACACACAAACAAAATGTTCTCTGCTCTCAATCGATATCTATCCCGACACCAGGTTCAAAATTTAATTTTATGAATTCAAGTGTATTTCAAAATTTGCGATCGTCGAAAAATAATCTGGAGCCATAGCATGGCCAAGCCGAGTGCTTGTGGACGTAGCATTTCACCAGGTCGAGAGGCCGGTCTTTTGTTTAGATAAGCTGGTATACCTGACACAGCTTACCTAACATAATCCATTCAAAGTGCGAGCCGTGTCGCCGCCTGCAGTTCATCTCGAGGCGGTTACTTGGCTAGAACGATGAATGGCTGGTAACGCATACCAGGACCGGAAACACTGATCGTTATGAATTATATTAGGGGGAAAAATATGCGAAATTAGGTAGCATGAATGACTAGAGGAACAAAGATGCTTCGAAAGTTGAATAAACGGGTTTGAATGTTATTTTACATAGTTGAATCACTCAACATACAGAATGTGGCTTTGACCGTATATTTCGATATTTAAAGTTAATATTAAACGATTTAGTTCATTATTCTGCATTTGTAGGCTATTAGGAAATAACGATATTAAACATAAAACTCTGCCACCCAGCCAGCAGTAAAACATTATAACGTAACTCTGCCACACAGACAATTAACAGCAAGAAGTCCTCCAACTCAACACCACGTCTCGAGCGACATCCTATATACCAAGCGCGTCACAATGCACAGGTTCGGCTGTCAACAGTATAAACAGTATAACACACAGTATATGTCAAACAGTTTAAAGAGCTCACCAGGCCCTGTGTAACAATAAAACTGGCGACAAGAGTTCGTCACTTGTCAGTGCGCGTGTTATAAGAGGTTATATGCAGAGCATGGCTGGAGCGGACTCGGCTCTAACCCAAACACAACAAGGATGAGGATGATACACCATAGTTCACACTCAGAAAATTGAAGGAGTCTTATCGTTTAAAAGTTTAAATAGTGTCACATTTTCAGATCATAAACACGAGCAGTGAGCAGACGTAGCACTGATACGCCACTTTTCCGGGCCAAACTGTGTCAGGTAGACAAATACAAGGGCAAAAAGTGTATCATTATTTGGACAAAATTTCCTTTATTCCTCTGAGTGCAGGAGAGGTAGACAAATACAAGGGCAAAAAGTGTATCATTATTTGGACAAAATTTTCTTTATTCCTCTGAGTGCAGGAGATGCGTGCGTTGCGGCAGGGGCAGGTACACGAACAGCAATAGATCGTACGTTACTCACTGAGCGTTCGTTGTTTGTCGGTTCGCAGAGCTCGAAAAAGGGAAGAATTTAGCACACAAATCTCAGCGGCACACAACCCAGCACACGCACCACCCTCATTACATCCCTCAAGCAGTCTACCCGAAGGTTACAATTAACATGATATACTGCAATAATGCAGTGGCGGTTAACGACTCCTTGAAACCCGTACTAACTGCACTGCAAATTTAAACTCAATGAAAAACTTGAACTTTCAATCGAAAATGCAAGGTAATCAAGTTTGAAACAATCAATCAAATACTGTTGATTCCATAATATATATCAAGAAATAAAAACTTAGATCAGCACCAGCGCTGCAGACGCGAGCGCCGCGGGCCGCTCATCTTGTAACAGGCCTCATGAAGTGACAGCCTCATAATCTGCTGCATGTGCTCCACCTTAACAACCTTGCACTCATAGAAATGAGCGTAACATTGTCCAAAAAGCGATGCAGTTTTTGCACAGATGATCCACTTGCGTGGGTCATCCTGATCCAGCTTTGCACCTCGAAATGAGTATCAGTTCTACGGACGTTCTCGGCTCGTGCTGTGTAGGTAAGGAAGTGAGCCACTATATTTGAACAATATGACCCGATAATTGTTCTGATATGCAACACGATAATGCACTGAATTGCGCTGTCACATTACTCATTAAAAATTTAAATTATGCTCTCTAAAGCTCAATAAAGCAAGAAAGCTATTATACAAAGAAAAAGGAGAAAAAGAGAATTTCGTCAAAATGATGCCTATGCATTTACAGCGATAACATAATTAGTTCTGGCTGAAAAGAACGCAATTTGATGCGTCGTTTTTATTTATATTTTGAAAAATAGTGACACAAGAAGCATGGGCGAATTAAGTTCGAAGACTAGAAACATCAATGCTAACTTGTTGAATAACAGCGTGACACATGGCGATCACCGCACCGCACGTCATTACGAACAAAATGCACAGGCAGCGGCACAACACAGAAGTGATGCAAATACAAAATCATAATAACTAATTAGATATTTAATAGCGCAGATTATATTTATTTCTCTACTCAAGACAGTCGGAATTAATACGCCCAAGACCATCAAGACTAATACGCCCGAGACCGTGAGTCGAGCCTTATGTTTTGTTAACCCACGACGTCAAAAAAAGAAACAAGTTCTGAACGCGGAAACTATAACGCTCACCTTCATTCAGATTTACAGGAAAGTGGCCACAGAGCTCAAAAAACTAGTTCAGAATGAGACAGTGACACTACTTTGAAATAATGGCTACCAGAACACTAGAACATCATAGTAATGATTCTGACACACAGCCCTTGTCAGTGCATAGTTTCGAATGATTATATCTGAGAATAGATCGAGGCAGTTAGGTAGAAAAACGCATTAGGACTCCAGATGAAGACTTGAATGATTAAGGGTTTTATATAATGAGTGTTCAGAAGTCGGCCGCTCATACGACTGCCATGGTCATGGAAGGCAGTGGTTTAAATTAATGTCGCTTATTTAAAATCACTATTAAGTCCGAATCACTTTTAATAAAAAGAATGAAGGCAGGCATTTCACCGTAATAAAAACAAAATCCATTCAAGTATAAACGGGCAGTTCTCAATAAATACCAAACACTCGGAAATACTATTTTTAAATAATAAAGTGTCTATCATTAAATTTACGTACCATTAAATAATAGAATTTGCTCCATGAATCGGTTAAGATCATATTATATAGATCGCCCGGCAGATCCCGAATAATTAATTGAGTGAAATAGCAGGCCAGCTTACTGCTTCCCAGTCCCTAGCTATGTTCCGTGACGAATAGGATCCACAGAAAGGACCGTCTTCACCTCAACGTATTTATGTATAAGCTTCTCAGGCAAGCAGACACCAAACAAAAGCATCCGTCAAGTCGTGTAGAAAAATTCCTCGATGTAAGAAATCGAAACTTTGGCAGCCTACAGCTGTGAAGCATAAAATATGTAACACGAAAAACAAAAACATCAACTAAGGCAGATACTGCTCTTAAAGGTATCAGTTTTTCAAGTTACTGTTAAACATTTAAAAATAACAGGCAGTTTATAGACGTCCAATCATTCGCAAACAATAACCTTGTGCAAACACGTATTCAAGGTCAAGTGGAGAAGTTTGAATCTTCTATAATCAGGAGTGCATTGAAGGTCAAACACGCCCGGCTATTGGTAAAAACAATAAAAATTACTCTAAAAAATATGGTAATTACAGAGGAGCGAGCGTAACTGCAGTAATCATCGGGACGTAAGGATGAGGTTCTTGCTAGGGTGCGCCGCCCCCTCTTTGAAACGAACGTCGTCAACGCGGCACTGAATACTGGCGGCGCCAACTGCATTGCGCGTCCCGCGTTAACTGCTATACGTGCAGTGATACGTTCAATTGTTCATGTTCACGGACACATGTTGATGTTGATGATGATTTGTCTATGTTCATAGTGACATGTTAATCTCGACATGTTCTCTGATGATCATGCCTAGATACTTCCCATGTGTGATGAGTTTAAGCTACTGAGTCATTCGCACGCATATCAAGACCCTGGATGAGTAGATATTACAACAAAAATGCTATAAATAATATATAATGGCACATAAATAATTAGTTAATAACTACCTAATAGTTTTGATAAGATACAGAGTGACATTAAAACCCGGAGCGTTTTATCTCCGTTAGTGAGATTTGGTCCAAATAGCGATGCAATTACAGCTCTTGTGTGGCTCGTCGTGACCCAGTTCAGACAGTCCGCCAATTCGTGCTGTGGGTAAGAAAGTCACTATTTAGACAATAATACCAATTATTTTTTCCGTGTGTACTGTGGAGAAGAAGCAGATGCCTTCAGCCCACTCACGTCGATGGTGAAGCACGTGGCTGAAGTGAACTCGCCACTAGAGTGGCAAAATAGTGGGCGGTACAAGAGTGGAAAGAGTGGGTTGTAGACGCGGTACAAGCTCGGTCGGGAGTTGACCCAAAACGAAAAGCGTGTATAATTGCTGTATATCTGTCATCTCAGCTCTGACTTAAGCCCTGACGTTTAAATTTGCTACGCTTTAATACAAGCAAAACAATCAGTTTCGGTGGAATATTATTGTACTTTTTGATAAGAGAAAAACACGTTTTTTCAATACGGTCCCTAACTTAGCAGCGAAAAAATTCTGGCGCTTTTTTGAAATTTTTGCAATGGCTGAGCAGTTTTTTCTAATTAAACCCAGTGATGATATTTTACGATTCATAACAGATAATGTATGTGACGACAATAGACGATAATTTCACCACTGGAACCCTTACAATCTATAGCCCAGATCTGTAACTGTGCGCAAGATTTCCCTTGAGTGCGTCTGATGAAGTTAGTCGCAGCGACGACGGCATAAAATGAGCGCAAGAAGCCGCGCTGCAGCGTCGAGCTCCCCTGGGGCTACACGCACTGCACGGTGGCGGACATATAGGCCGTTTTTTGCAGGGTATTTTATGGGATCTGCCGCATCGCTCCTGACTACAAAACATGAGTCAATAACACACTTCAAGTTTCTTTCGAGCACAGTGAACAGAGCAGAATGTATTGAATAGTATAAAGCTATATTTCTTCCAACTCGAGCGTCAAACATTTCATGTCATCTCAGTGATAATAGTTACGTTTTTGTTAGATTTTTTTAGTGAAATGCGTGTAGAGCAGCCCAACATTAAGTGGCAAGTTCAAGTATAAGTTACCAAATTTTATTAAGCATGCAAATTAACCGGAAAAATCAAGTACATATGGCACTTGAAAACATACACTGCCTTTAATAGAATAATAATAGGACAGCATAACCACTGTCCGAGTGCCACAATCCACACGGCGCTACAGTCCCGTTCTACTTAACTCCCGATAGAAACGTCGCCGTGAGGAATAAGTTACTGGGACTCCAGCACATGCAAGTCATTGTCAGCACCAGCAACCGAGAACCAGGTCACGCCGTGATTCATGATTTACTGAGCGTAACAATGCAATAGTACCGTCTGGACACGATAGTAGATAATGGTTAAATCAAGCGTGACGTTGAGCGAGTTGATTTATATAGAGCTTACGATTGGCGGCAACAGCAATGCATTCAAACTTTGCTAAGGCCCTGCATGGCGATGGAGAGGCGAGAAGTGCTGCACCCTCTGTAAGACTTTACTATCACCACCATACCAACAAACCGATACTTTGTCACGGTTACGACGTTGGTACATCGACACTGCTACCGTATCGATACGTTCGATGAGTCTGTTCACGTAGATACGTTGACATTAATCAAATGAAGAACTTAATCAACAGGAGCACCAATAACGTGGAAGTGTCATGAAGATCAATATGACGAGGATGATTCCAAATTGTATTGGAACAATAAATTTTATTTAAAATTCTTTAGGAATAAGACTGAGACCAAAAATGTAGCCATTTGGCAAAAGACGTATTGGAAATCAAACCAGCCCAAATATAGTTTCCAAAAAAATCATGCACGACTTGTGATATCTAATGTACGCAAGGACATATAGCCTGCTAAACTACTCCCAATTACAGAGCAAAAGATTGTATGCAAATTGAAAATCGCAAATGCCAATCAATTTCCGGTAACAAGTTTGCCGATAGTATGCAAGCTTGATGCACAAGTGTATGAAACCACAAAAGTTTCCGTTACTCTCTTCAATAATTAAGTATACGCGAACACAAGGGCGACGTGCGTTAACATGAAACAATCTGTATACGTGATCGCCGGGCATGAGATGGGCATCGCTCGGGGCACGCGAGTACCGTGGCTATACAAGCACGGCACGCGCGAGTTCCGCTTCGTGCTGTTCAGTAATGTTATGGTGATGCAATAACCGTGCGCAGTAATGTCTTGGTGATGTATTAACCGTGCGCAGTAATGTCATGGTGATGCATTAACCGTGCGCAGTAATGTCATGGTGATGCATTAACCCTGCGCAGTAATGTCATGGTGATGCAATAACCGTGCGCAGTAATGTCATGGTGATGCAATAACCGTGCGCAGTAATGTCATGGTGATGCATTAACCGCTGTCTCTTATACACATCTAGATGTGTATAAGAGACAGGTGATGCATTAACCGTGCGCAGTAATGTCATGGTGATGCATTAACCGTGCGCAGTAATGTCATGGTGATGCATTAACCGTGCGCAGTAATGTCATGGTGATGCATTAACCCTGCGCAGTAATGTCATGGTGATGCATTAACCCTGCGCAGTAATGTCATGGTGATGCATTAACCGTGTTCAGTAATGTCATGGTGATGCATTAACCGTGTTCAGTAATGTCATGGTGATGCAGTAACCGTGTTCAGTAATGTCATGGTGATGCATTAACCGTGTTCAGTTATGTCATGGTAAAGGAATACGACACGTGATACGATGTTTCATTAAATAATATACTAAAACTTTCCGCCATTTTCCCGCACGTGAGTCACGAACTTACACGTAACTTATGATTAAATTAATCTCTTAATTTGGCCCTGCAGTTCGCCGTCATGTCTAAGCCAAATAATTTTCTGAAATGCAGCGCCCGAGGTTCCGAACGAAGGCTATTATTTTCAAGGGAGCCTATGATGCACACGACACGCAAGCCGCCCAGTATGGGGTATGAGACGCGCGTCACAGCCTGGACAAAGCCGCGGTCGTGACAAGTTTATGCATAGAGCTTTTAATATACATCAGCGTAACTCTGCGTTGAAGGGATAAATAATGCTTGAAAAAAAATCCCGTTACCCGAATCACGTCATCCCAACACCAAAAATCCCGAATCCTGCAGCTATTTTCACATTAAAGTAAGTTGAGTGAAAGAACGATGCATTCAGAATCACCTTGATATGCCAGCACTAATATTGATATGCAGAGTGATTTAATAATGATCCTAATTTAATATTTTGTACATTATTCCAATTTCACAAAACTCTTGAAACTTTATAATTAATCTTTTATATTTCAAGGAGTTCCCCAGCGTGTGACTTTAAGAAGCTTCTCCGGTGTTAGTCTTTAATTATGATAAAGGAAACATTGAGGACATGATATTTCTACTACCACCTTATTCATTTTACGCTCCCGTTTAGTCGTTTACTTGCTTTACTCAAAATTTAGGCAATATTTTTCAAATACATGCGTCTGAATTTGTAACGTTAGATATTGATCACCCTTAATTATGTATTAAGGGGCTATTCATAAACAGCAGCAAGCTTCACCTAACACAAAAACATCCCTATTAACTTTCATAAATATATAAATAGGTTAACATTTATTGTTTGTGATATCAATAAGCTGTAATTTACTACCGAACGCACAGTCAAGGCCAGCAAGGGCGAGCACTCGTCCTATGCAAGAAGATGTGAACATCACACACAAGTTCCTACAAGCTTGCTAGGCACGAGAGGATGCTTATATGGAACCTGAGGCGTGACCTTCACCGTACCCCACAGCCTCCTCATCAAGCCTTAGTCACTGAAAATAATTTGAATTCAATTCAGTATATGATTAAGCCAAGAGTTGAAATTACCGTGTATTAAATGCCAGTCTTGCATTCCATAAAGTCAGGACTCTCAGCTGCGCTATAGAACGGCAAGTAAACGTGAACTCTTGATTGCAAACTGTATAATGTATAAGCACTAAGACAATTCATGCATTCGCGTCAACAGAAAAAAACAATTCTAACTCTTTATAAAGCTCTGACCAGTTTGTTCTTTCAGCCACAAACTTATTCTTGTCGTGAACTGTGTAGTTAATCGGACAGCAAAGGGGTTGAGTTCGCAAACCTGGCCATTGAATGGCCAGCATTAGGCCGGCAGCAACGCGGTTCAAGGCTTAAATAAGAAGAATGCAAGCACGTCAGCGCCAAGATAATGCACATCTTCTACAAACGCGTCAACAACGCAGCATTAGCATGATGTTGCTCAGCTAGAATGCATCACACAGAAGCACGTATTTTACTTGTATTCCCGATAACAAAGCACAATAAAAATATTTTAAATGAACCCAGACAAAAGCAATACAAATTCGTTGAATGTAACAAATAAAAAATAGCGGGAATGAAATGGTCCAGTCTTAGATATAAATAGCCTTTGATGAACATATTCTACACGAACACCACTACAGATAAATCAGCACGTAGAGCAAGTTATCACGAGGAGCTGCCATACCTGCATGCATATGGCAAACGTTATCTAAAATATATCAGTTGTACGGACGCCTGCGGGGCCTCAGCGATCCCAGGTCACGTTTTTTTCAGAATAATATGCTTCACTCGTCCACCACAACGTCCACTAATGTGCTATCATCAACCTTTTTTCCTGGCATGTGTTATCTAACATTTGCCAATATTCTTTTCTCATGTGATAAAGTCGGCCAATTGGCATAGCGCTTGAGATTTAGATTTGAGGGTGATTTTAGATTTAAATTAAATTTAATTTGAAGGTCATATTAAGGAATTAGAAAGCAAGACGAAAGGATGACATAAAATACAATTAAGTGATAAGTATTGAATACTCGAGCTTATAGACATAACGCATACGTCATCAACCTTGTACTCGGGGAAAAACAAATGACATATCACACGATCTCGCGGATAACACTCGTGTATGGGACGTTGCTCGGCATAGGTTGAAATCAGAGTTATGTGTTGACTTTCAACGCAACTTTATGCTGAACAAATCGGGAAATCTTATAAATAACCTCGCATGCAGCCCCAGTTGCAGGTATAAGCTAATGAAAGACCGGACGATGCTTTATTCGATGAATAGTACGTCAGTAGAATGAGGAACAAGCCCATAGAAGAGATGATCACTGAAGCATTTACATTAAAGTAGCACAGATTTTACGGCCGTCATCGGATGACAAACAAGCAAGCGCGTCTCAAATAAAAATACACTATTAAAATTTGCACCTAACTTCCTGTCCCCAAAAAATTAATGTAATGCAGACATTTTTTCTCAAAATGTCAGCGATGCAAGGTAATATAATACAAACCTTCTTGTGGGTCGAGGTGCGTGTGGCACGGAGATGACTGAAGACTAAGACTTCTGATGTCAGACGCCCTCATGGAGCGCCTGTGGGCACTGCGATAGGGGGCGAAGTGCGGCGACGTGGCGTGAGTGTGGCGGCGTCTGGGTCGCGAAGTCAATGAGTTGTTGATGAGATTATCAAAGATTCTGATCCAGTCGTCCTCGCTTGAATATAACGACTCGAGTTGCTCGAGTGATGCTTCAAGCTCTGCTTTGGTCTTACGTTGTCTGATAGTTAGGCTGGAGTCTGCCGTGGTCGCGGACAAACTAGACGAGTTAGATACATCAGACACTGCAGATGAATTACAGCTCTGAGAAGCACCAGTTAAGGAAGAGAGTCCCGATTTGCGGGAGAGCGTTGAAGCGAAGCTCGATTCGGAATCTCCCGAGAAGTTCGAGAAGCTTGATAAATTTGTAGTCGCCGAATAGTTGGACACGGCGGAGACCGCAGACACGGCCGACAGTGTAGACGCGTCGCTTTTGCGGGAGGCGTTCGAGCCCATGGAGTCAGAGCGAGCGACCGTTACCGGGCGTCCAGAGTCTCGCGATGAACATCTCAAGACTTCGTCAGGAGAAGTACCCTCTTCGTCAGACGAAGGAGCCAGAGGAACTGGCGTACTGCAAGTAACCATAGCCGGAACCTCATTACTAAATGAATCAAAGAAGTTGGGTGGAGTGTTATCGTTCTTAGTAGGCAAGGGTGGAGTGCCAACTGAAGTCGCTCCATCACCACAAGACGCGATAATTTCTAGTTGTCGGGGCGACGAGTGTTGGAAATCAGAGGAGGGTGGGGGTGTGCAGCTGTCGGGTGTTGAGGCTGACTGTCCCATGCCCAGCTCGCTGCTGTGCCCACTGTCCAAGGATCCCAGGGACCCAAAGGAACATTGCAGACTCAACGTCGGCGTCAATGACCCACCGTGAGTGTGAGGTCTCATGTCACCTCCACTGCCGCGCTCCATGTCATCACTCATGTCTAGTACTGAGCGGTCAGCCGCGTCATGGCTGGCCACACATAAACTCGGACTACCGGACGGCATTCTTTATTTCAGGAGCGTACACGGTTACCAAGTAAGTTTGTCATCATAACAATTGCATAGTAACGAGCAGTTCCTTCACTGATTAAAACTCAAAAATATGGAAACACACTTCCTACAAAGGCATCATTCCGCACAAGTTACGTATTGGCATAAATCACACAAGGTATAGTATAGAACAATTGTAAAAATTATTCCGCCAAGCACTCCGTGTTACTCCAAATTAATAAGCTAATTACAAAAGACAAACTTTCGGAATAAATTATGTTTATAACGCCCACTTCAAAATCTGTGAAGCAAATTCAACAGAGATATTTTAATGCATTGTGTAAGCAGGCAATAAAACAAGCATTTCAAATCTTATCTTATAGGTTATGTGTACAGTTCATTTCAGTGATGGGCCGATTATTGGAAACGGCACCGGCAGAAATTGAACGTCTTCGCAATTACTGGTATCGCCTCACGATAAAAACAGCAAATTCGTGACAAACTGTTTCATAAAGTAAGTGCATCAAGATGAATGAGATCATATTTTTAGTCAATAATTCAACTTGTTCTCTTGCTCATCATATATGAATGAGATATTTATTGGTCAATATTTAAACTTGTTGTCTTGCTTAGCATCAAATTCATCATGTATCACGGCTAACTTCGCTTTTATATGATATAATGATACTAAAGTAGTCGTCTACTCAGTCAGTTAAGCAGTCTGTAAGAAATCCTCGGCATGAAATTCACTCAAATCTTGCCCATATTAAGTTAAAGAAACTAAGAGTATATGTTCAGGACCAATATAAATGAATTATTTATGAGAATTATTTAATTTATAATAGAAATATCATTTTTTAGGACCAATAGAACATCATTAAACCAAGCTCCAGCAGTAGACATGAAGAACAGGATTCGGTGGAGCAAAAGAAAATTTGCAAAAAGGGGAAAAAAAAGAGGAAACATAAGAAAAGAAAAAGAGGTTTCAGCTTTTTTGCTTTAGTCTACCTAGAAATAGTGAGCATTATGCTTATCAATTTTACACCACTAGCGAATTTTGACATGCGAGTAACACAGCTGAAATTTTCTCACCATGAAAATAGCGCTGCACGAACGTAAGTTTGGTGACGATGTAAAACGGCTGACCTTATTCAAGATTCAACTCCAATTCGGCACGCAAACTTCAACAATGCCTCCGAAAATATTTTGAAAAAGAATTTTTACATTTTATGAGCCACACTGAAACAATTCCGTGTGTTAGGTGCAGTTAGCTCAAGTAGCTAGATAGCTCAATGTGGCTAAACGAATTAGTACGAAACGTTCGTTCGCCGCTTTCGTAACAGCTATCTGAAAATTTCGCTCAGCCACAGCCGCTTGGCGGATGACGTCATGACAGGTAGTAGCTTCGAAAGAGCCCTAATAGTAGCTTCGAAAGAGCCCTAATAGTAGCTTCGAATAAGCGCTGAAAGTAGCCTCGCCGGCTGGCTGAATGGCGTTTTACGCACCTGTGCCAACTCATTTTAGGACAAGCCGGGATAGACACTTCGGTGCGTAGTTTTAACGCAGCGATTTGTTTCAGTGCAATACAAATTAGTATTAAAGAATCCACATAAGAATAATTTTAAATCCCAACATTCACTCAACATCCAATTAATTACACATGTGAATAAAAGTTTTATTTGAAAATATTTTAAACTCGCTACGTGGTTGTAGGTCAAAATTTGACTGCAGGTGCGTGCAGTGCGGTTATGCAGGTGCCCGCACTTCACCACCGGTGCACGTCTCAGTGCAGGTGCGTGCGGTGCGGTCCAAGTGGTACCTTATAGCCACAAAAAAATATCCTCATAACATTGCTAGATGTTTTCAGTAATCCCGTCTAATCCGTGAAGTAAACTTTAATCCTGTCACCAACACTCGCATCGCAACATACCGGAAGGTCAAAGTGTAAAGGTAAAAACTAGAACTAATTTCACCTTAAAAGTTAATTCCTTGTTATTAATTCACTTCGGAACTGACAAATGAGTCTCACAAAATATGCCTACGTGACCGAACAAAATCGGAGATTCCAGATTTAAGCCCAGATGAATGGAAGATAGAGCCATTTGTCAGGACTACAAACGCTCACCGGATGCCTCATTTAGTCTCGGGCATCTTACTCAGGTCTTTTTTTATCCATAGTGAAAGCAGACATGCCCGCACGTGGTCAAAAACACCCCAAATAAAATAATGAAGCGTGTAATTGATTTCCTAGCTTAGATGTCGCCAGTGAGACAAACACTGGTAGCCAACACGGAGGCGGGAGTTCGAATGACCTGCCTAGGTAATAAACCGTGGCCAGGCCGGATATGCTTCACTTACAGCGGAATTCAAACTCCTGCACTAACGCTTCTAGATACACTGAATATTTTGCATTGGACACGCACATTGGCATGGGTAGCACGGGCAACACTTGACAACAATGAGTGCAGCATCTGCACACAATGAAATTAGTGATACAAACAATCTCGCGAGTCGAGTCCAGAAATTCACATTCCTAGAAAAACGTTTTGTTCGAAAGAATTCCCGTATCTCCAGGGCAAGAGTACGAGACACAGATTTTCTTTTGGTTAGCAACTCAACATTCTATGCAACCGTTGAAGTTATTTGCACGTTATATGCAAGACGCGCTCCCAGAGCAGAAATGAGCAACACAGTCGCAAAAATTGTCGGACAATAATTTAGGCTGACGTCTTGGGGGGGTTGTGGCCGCCGGCAAGACCGAGGGAGCGGCACGGCGCGACGACCTCCCCTCTCACCACCATGACAGCGACTGCCGAGTAATGAGTATTGCAAGCGTGCCACGCGGCGCCCCTTGCGCTCTGCCGCAGCTACACTACAGCTGTTGGTGCTGCTGCTGCTGGCAGCACCGAGCAATATTGCTGCTAAGGACTGCAGAACTGCTGCACATTTAGCGATTGTTTCTAAAAGTACACGTAGATTACCAAGACTGATAACTGCTACTGCACTGCTGCTGTTTTAATGAATGTTGTTAATAGTGCAAAACAAATATCAGTACCGTACTGCTGATAATTGTCTGCACCGCTACCGTTTTAGGATTGTTACTGACTGTACGGTACTTAAATCAGTACCGCTGACAACTGCTGACGCAGTAGTTACTGTTTCCAACGCTGTTGCCATACTGGTGCCACTGCAGCTACGGCAACGCGACGGCTGCTACTATGGCACGCCAGCTGTCACCATCAGCAGCGCTTTATTCATTGCTTCGTCTCGCTAGCAAATAAAACCAAAGCGACATACAAGTAATGCAAGCGTCTGCTGTTCCACATCGTTTTTTCCACCCAGACTTTCGGGAAACACACATAAAAATGAGACACTTTATGAATGTATAGTATAAATAACCGACGAGTTATTTATCCTACAGAGCGCTACAAAGTTACTTGTTCCAAAGCGCTTGGGGGTCGAAACTCGGTAACTAACGTAACACGGCTCTTCACTAATTAGTCACCATGCAATCAGTCGCTAATCACTAATTGGCAGCTGAAAATTAAGTATTGTGGAATTTGGAATAGTTTGCTCTCCTTAAGTCACATAATTAATCACACCCGCCGTGAGGTAGGCAAAAAAGACGGAGGCTTGTTTACCACGCCTTTGCACCTATACGGAGGCGGGTTCACCTATATACCCGAAAATAATCTGACCAACCAGCGTCGTTTGTTTCACTCACAATTGTCTTAGGTTCACGAAAAGTACCTGCTCGAAGGATATAAAAGACGCGGTCAACATACCCTACTTCAAAAGCTTCTTGATCGAAGGATAGCACGGCGACAGCGAGCTCTGGATATCAAAGTGAATTTCTAAACCAAATTATTACCAAAGTATCTTCTGTTGTAGCACGTGCAGCTAAATTATTTGAAAATCAAACAAACCTTGAATTCTGTGGACTTAAAGTGGTAGTGCGTACTGTAAAAACTGAAAGTGGTACTGCGTCGTGTGAAGTAGAAGCGGTACTGTGTCGTGTAGAATAAAACTGAAGAAATGCCTCCAAAAAGAAAAAGACAAACCACCCGCAAGGAGCAAAAGAGGGCTAAGAAGGCCTTCTCAGCAAACGCTCTCGAGTAAGTATATAAAGTAGCTCCTGATTTTGCAGAGGGACTTGTATTTCTATCGCTCTAATGGTGATGATTAATATTATTTTCTATCTATTTATTTTATTTTTTCAAAAATAGAAGCCCGAGTCCACCTCTATCAACTCGCACATCAAGCCGCTCCAAACATCAATAATATTTAAATCTCTTGGTTATTGTTTTCAATGACGTATATAGCGAATTTCGGGAATGTTCTGTGGCAAATTGAGCTTCGCTGACCTAAGTTATTAACACATTACCAACAATTAATTTATTGTTCGCTCCATGTACAATAGTAATTCTGAAAATCATGCTCATCATTAATTTGGTGTTACTAAATGTAAACTAACACTCGATTACAGTCAAATTTAAATAAAATTAATTTTTAAATAGAAATTTGTTGAAAACAAATTCTCCAAACAATATTTGCACTATAGTTTAGGCGTTAGTGTACACTTTGTCCATCAAGTTTTTACAACGGATTCAACTTTACGTTGCAGATGCCCCATCGTCGACTTGACTGACGACGTTTCTACTGCAGCAGAACCGTCCACAGAAGAGATTCGTGCCTGCGATGTTAACTATGGAACGCAAGTCCCGAAACTGGACTCCGAGTCAAGCGCAGATGAGATAATGGACGCAACGGGATCGCAGAACCCGAAAAAGCCGACATTCTGCTCCACGACATATTATAATGTAAGCAGTACGGCTATTTTAATGATTAAACACATCATGATGGAGGAAGCAGCTGTATTGACACAAGAACCATACCAAGAAGGGCTATCACTGGAGGCGCAGTGGGCGTGCGTGGGTACCGAAGTTCACGGAGAAAATCTTTTCTCGGGACTGATGCCCCTAGACACCCCGGCAAACGGGCATTGTTTATTTTACGCAGTTGCTGGCAGCTACAACATGCAGCTTCCAGGTACAGCTCCGCCAGTGCTTAGTGCAGAGTTCATTGTCGGCAGAGTCAGGCAAGAGTTTCATGCGTACTACCAAGAATATTACGGATTCACAACATACGCAAGTCAAGAGGACTTTACAAGTTCAGTAAATGAGTACTTGGACGACATGAACTTTGATAGCCAAATCGGAGACATCACTCCAATGGTCATAGCAAATGCTTTAAACCTGCGAATAATAATCTACAACAACATGACCGCGCCTCCAGTGATCATAGACCCTCGGCCTGGCAACGATCCGGTGGCCAGCGTCACCGTATACGAGCAAAATAAACATTACTTTCAAATATTCAGATTGAATAGGTTAAAAACATCCGACATAAATGCGCTCAGAGTAACTTTCGCTTGTATCTCCCTCAGTAATTTATCGTATAAATGCGCGATGCCCAACTACGATTGAGCAGAAGCCATTATATACGAGAAGAGTCAACAGAAGCCAAAGATGAACCGGGAACAAGCACGATGAACCGGGAACGGTTGATGAAGTTGATGGTAACAGGAGAACCGAATTGATGGGCAGGCGCCTCAGTATTGCACACAATCCTCCTGATGCCTCGCTAAGCACCAAAGAACTCTTAATAAATAATAATCAATCGCATTCAACAGATGCTCTAAATGATGGAGCTGAAATCGAATCGAAGAAACCAAATGCTCCTCGAGAGAAAAAAGTACATTTAGGAAGAAGGAAAACATTTGGAGAGGGCGTTATAAACGTTTGTATTGTATTTGTTTCTGTATATTTGTGACATAGTGTAAAGATATTTACTTAGTTAAGTTACCCTAGCTAGGATAGTTTATTGAGCTCACTTTAAGTTTTAATCATTATTCACCTAGCCTATATCGTATTATATGTTATTGTTGAAGAATACATTTCTGAAAATTATTTGTTTGTATATATTTTGCAATTCCATAATTTTTAGTCGGAAACATAAGAAAAGAATCCGTGGCCACAAAAAAATGATATGGAAGATCTGAATATCAAATTGTTGCGTGAAAAATAAGCATATAGGAAAGAAATGTGCAGAGAAGAAATATGATTAGCCTCATTCGACACGATTTTGATATCGCGCACGCGTGTCGCGTTTCCTAGCAAATGCATTGAGCTGAAATTATTAATCTTATTGGCTAAAAAAATTGATATATTTCTAGCAATGAACATGGTTCAATGAAACTCTATTCAGTAGTTGGTTTTCGCCACTTGATTTTGCTACATTCAGTTCTCTCTTGAGAATGGATATTTTCTTTCAAGGAATACATAACGTCGCAGAAAGTCATTTTAATTTCCTTAGATTCATTAGTAAAAACCAAATTATTATAAATTAGTTAGTAATTTTTTTCATTATAAAGCGTCATTCTCAACGTACATAAATACAAATCACCTACGAAGATCATAGCCAATATGAATTAAAGTCAAAATACTGGAAGACTTGGATTGATTTTGATTTGAATAAATTATACTACGATTGTTCATACATATTGTTTGAAATCAAAGTTCATACATATTGTTTGAAATCAAATAAAAAGAAGGTGGCAATGTGACCGGCGGAACAACATCCGAAATTTAGAGATGTAAAATGTTGTGATTATGAGCCGGAGCCTATATTAATGCACTAGAGAAAAACCAGAGGTCATATTGTTCAAATAGTGACACTCTCTTACCCGCAGCACGAGCAGATAGCGGAAGTATCACTGATACGCTCTTAGCCGTGCCAAACTGGATCTTGATGATCCTAACAAACAAAAAAACTACATTGCCATTTGGAACAAGTCCCACTACTTTTTCTGAGAAAGTTATACAAGAGAATGCAGTATGAACAACGAGACAGCAATTTTCTAAGATCTACCAATGAAAGCACTAGCCATTTGCGCTGAATATTCCATCCATATTAAGAAAGCATGGGATCTTTAGAAATTCGAGGCTGCTCACATTCACTATTATGTTGGGAATCGCGTGCGTAGATCGAGGGCGTCAGGGCAGACCTTGGATTGATCAGTCACAAAGCTCATATAATAAAATTTATTCATCACACCTCACAACAGGCGTATTATGTGTTCAATTAAGTTTAACATTTTGACATAGACATTCTGAATAACGAACAGTCCACAGTGTCAAAGCAGAGTCTTTTTTTACACTCTTCTGAAACACCTCATGCTCATTTTATAGTCCTATAAGAAGACCATTAAAGTTTCATGGATACGTATCAGCTTTATCATACATAAGGAATTGGTTTAGATCTTAAGTGGATGAGGAAATTAAAAATACACGGATTCTAAAAATCTGTGGTTTGTTACTCTGACGAACACCATTACTATCCACAACATCCTGAAAGCACAGCTATATTACTCTTTGAGTCTATGTTCATTCAACTATTCTTTCCTCACAAGATTATTCCAGCCATCCTTCTCCGTTCTGTCTCCACATTCCCATTAAATATTTCATTACATTCTCAATTTCATCCTCAGCTCCTTCCCCATGACAAACTCGCAATCATTGCTTGCCACTCATGCCCTGTTTCCCCACTCCCCTTCATCTCATCCCTCATAACTTTCACGGTGTCATCATTCATTCCGAATAACCTTCATCCTGACGCGTCTTCCTCACAACCCTCTAACATGCCATCATCAGGTGCTCTACAGTCTACTGCTCACCTCCATCATATAGAGCATCCTTCCTCCCTCCCCTCATCCCCTTCGTTTGCATACTCGTCCATACCCATCTTCCTCTACCCTCATTCAATTGCCGTCTTTGTAAGTATTCTCATCCACACCCATCCCCCTCCCATCGTTTGTACATCCATCCCCCCACGTTATTCCCTTCGTATGCACACCCAACCCCACCCACGCCATTCCTTTCGTTTGCACACATATCGACACACATTCCCCCTCCCCTTATTCCCCTCATTTGCACACCCATACACACCACCGTCACCGCCCCCACACCAAACAGTCACCTGCCCTGCTACCGTCACACCTACGTTCATACTGCGGTATCGCGGTCACTACCTGAAGCACGTAGCACTGACAGTTGAACTAATAAGTAGGAGTGAACACGGAGACAAATATGCATTTATGCAGTGTGATAATTTCAGAGGAATTCACTTTTTACACTGTAACCATGTAATGCAGTGAAGTGCATAGTGATAACATGTGGCAAAATCTCACTTTTATTTGAACAAAATAAAAAAAAATATTTACATGGAAAATTAGATATTCATCTGAAGAGACGGAAATAAAAGAAATTTGGCATAAGTTAGACTAGTAATTTTGCCAGCACGAAGCTGCGAAGCTGTTACGCTCGCACAACAGATACCGCAAGCGTCAAGCAGCTGGAGCCATGGCGCATGCAGTTCTCTGAACCCTATCAATATAAAAATAATAAACGTCATAACACGATGAGCGACTTCCGACTCATAATCGTTGAGATGTTCATAACTGAGATGAATTCTCATCTTATCCGCACCAATCACGCGATGCAGAAAATTTAAAACTAACTAACATCCAACGAATACAAAATAGACGTAATCACTGGCGACAGAAACCTTCAGTATACCTATACTTGATTTCTTCTTGCTTTGAAACGCATTAATAATGGGTCTAGCTGACGCATCACTAATTATTAATTAATAATTTAATTGCTGCACAATCAATTTCGGTAGCACACTTGATGTTATAGTATATATTAAAGGGAGGGTGAGGGAACAGACGCGTGGGTACTCACTCTCCTCTCCGGGACCGAGGGCGGACGGCAGCAGCTGACCCGCCTCCCTCGCCTCGTCGAAACGCGCCATGAGGGCAGGCAGTCTTGTGAGGGGAGACATGAGAATATGAGGGCAGGCAGTCTTGTGAGGGAGACATGAGAATATGAGGGCAGGCAGTCTTGTGAGGGAGACATGAGAATATGAGGGCAGGCAGTCTTGTGAGGGGAGACATGAGAATATGAGGGCAGGCAGTCATGTGAGGGGAGACATGAGAATATGAGGGCAGGCAGTCTACTGATAGCCGCCATTGACATAACAATCGTACATTACCGGTATATCAATCACACAGCGGTAATCAGAAATTTCTATCAGAAATTATAAAGCGATCACAACTCGTTATCAATTATGTAATGATCATATATCTTCGTCAATAAAAATACACCAAAGAACTATTACCGAGTGAAAATATCTACAAGCACATAAATTAAAAAATAAATAATAAACCTGCAACCAAAACGCTACGATTTATTTGCAATAAAATATCTTAATGTGAGTAATATAACTGACTTTGCAGGCGGGACTGGGTATTTATTAGCGAGGTCTGTCCTGAGCCTGTCGCCGTAATGTCTGTAGGCCTCGACGAGCGTGTTGAACGCAGTGTCCCGCACCGGCGCCCCAGGGTCCCCCAACAGCTTCACCACGTGCGGCAGCAGCCGTGAGATCGTGACCGCCCCGGCACCGTGACTGTACAATAAATGCAATCGTAAGAACATTATGCATTTTATTGAACATCAATGCTTTCTGGAATTAGCTTAACGCATTTAATAAACACATTACAGTAAATTAATTAAATAACAATACACATTACAAAAAATTAATTAAATTAATTAAACACATTAATTTGAAGGCGCGAGATTGTGACTGCCCCCAGGCACCGTGACTGTACAATTAATGCAATCGTAAGAACATGATGCATTTTGTTAAACAGCAATGCTTTCCGGAATTAGCGTAATGCATCAAATAAACACATTACAGTCAATTAGTTAAATAACAATACACTATTATTTTGAAGGCGCGAGATCGTCATCGCCTCCCAGCACTGTGATAGTGAAATTATGGCAAACAAATAACACAATGCAGTCAATTAAATAACGATACATTGTGAAAATAATGCAATTAATAACACAATGAATTCAATTACATAACACATATTTAATACAATGTAGAGGATGTGGTTGTATTTTTCAAGTAGATATTAGAATAGGTAAAATAAGAATAGAGCAACTGGACATCCAGCCAGAATTTTGACCTGATACAAATGCAGGCATAAGGCAGTACAGTTGGTAGGTGTTCATATGCGGATTTAGCAAGCATTGCTATCCAATGGAACTGGATAAAAGTATGAGCTTCAGATTTTAGCAAGAAATACGAACAAATTTAAATTTTTTCCAAACATCTTTTTGTGATACCTGCAACGTCTTAAAGCACATTTCATTGCTGGAATTATAAGGCTTTTACTGAATAAAAATGTTCTGAATCTATTATTGTTGATAATTAGAATGGTATTAATGACATAACAAGAGTTTCTAATTAAAAATCGTTGATTTGCAGAGAGGAGAGCTACAGAGCTACACATGTATTTGGACTGGGGGCAGCGTCCCCCCAGAAGTGACACCAAGTTACGTGACTTGTGTATCAAAAATTCACTCGATTATCCAAGAGAAAAAAAGGGTTTCACTTTGGCCATTAGTTTGTTCATTGAATAGGGAGCCTGTGGGCTGCCCCTGTACAGATGACAATAATATGAATGTTAAAGAAAACCCCAATACAGGTAAAATGACAAAACAGGCAGACGTATAATGCCGCACGATTAAAATCTATGCAGTGATCATTAGTTTGTTTATAACTCGATTCCCCAAAGTCAACAAGAAATCAGTAAAATAGAGAATCCTAAGAACATACACATGTCCTAGGGTCAAAATAGGAATCCCTCGCTAGGTACGTCTTGCTTCACCTATGGCGGCTTCACTTCATCACGGGTATTCAAGAAATATTAATGAGAAATTCGTTAATCAAGGTAAGCCATTAATTTATAAAGTACTACTGAAAAAAATTCAATGGTTGATATTCGCTGGTTCGCGGGTTTCTAAGAAAGTTAATCGCCAGATTTAAACATCCCGCAAAACTCGATCGTCAGTAAGAGTAAAACACCAAAATCAATGATTACAAACAACAAATAAATATAATTAATTACGTAAGTATCATCATCAGTCAATCAATCTCCCATCGCAGATTTTACCTATCGCGGCCGAGGTTTAGAACGCAACACCCGCGATAGTTGAAGGCATAGGTACTGTGCAGAGTGGAAATAACTCCGCTTCGGGTCAGAAGGAAATATATGTAGCCGGTATACAGAAAAACTAATCCGTTGGTCCCTTTGTCAATTCTATAAATGTGCTGACTAGAAAAAAAAAAACAATATTTTTACGAAAGTCAATATTCAGCATCCTTATTATCTCTACAAGAAAATAATAATTTATCACCCTTAGCGGGGAAAAGTTTCATGGCATGGACGTAAATCCAAAAAATGTATATATCTGATTTCAAAAGAAATCCAAAACTTTAAAGCTTGTGGTGTAGGCGTTGATAAAAGCTTTATAATTTTTTTCAACATCACAGAACGATTGCAATAGCATAAATGTGTCATAAATCATGATATGTATCTAATAATATAATACCCTAACAACTAGAATAAAAATTCCAAATGTAATATTCACTAATATAAAAAGTCTTAATAACTTTGACCCACGAAATTCAACTCTGGATCAGGCAAGTCGAGACAAGAGAGGAGGAACAAGAGGATTGGCACTGCATCAATATAGCTCTACTATCATCATTACTATAAACCACATTGAAAGGGTTTGCTGCCATAACAATAGTAGTACATTATTTCAACACTACAACTCTGTTCATCACTCTGTATAACTATAACGCACGTTGAGAGAGTGTGCTGGGGGCACAGCAAGAGGGTTAATACATTATTTCAACACTACAACTCTGATTATNACCTAATATTTATTATCTCATATGATGCTGTCGCCTGCACGGTATAAAGTATACTCTTAGTCATGTACCTAATATTTATTATCTCATATGATGCTGTCGCCTGCATGGTATAAAGTATACTCTTAGTCATGTACCTAATATTTATTATCTCATATGATGCTGTCGCCTGCACGGTATAAAGTATACTCTTAGTCATGTACCTAATATTTATTATCTCATATGATGCTGTCGCCTGCACGGTATGTAGTATACTCTTAGTCATGTAATATTTATTATCTGATATGATGCTGTCGCCTGCATGCTATATAGTACTACACTGTTAGTCATATAATATTTATTATCTTATATGTTCCCTTAACCTGCACGGTATAGTATACTCTTAGTGACATAATCTATTCTATATTATCTAATGATATGATGCTGTCACTTGCACGGTATAGTGTACTGTCAGTGATATAATATTTATTGTCTAATTTTACTTTGAAATGTTCCCTCGGATAGCAAGTTGAGAGTCAGCAATACCAGCCTATTGTTTAATATAACTTCACACACCTGAAACTACACCAAGAACTCACGGAAAAGTTAGTAATTTCATGCATCTGAAATGACTTCATACTGAACCAATAAATATAGAGAGAGGCTTGGTAGAATTGTGTTAGTATAAACAGTAGGTTACAAAAAATAAATTCAGGTGATTAGTCATCTACACTTTACTGTGATTCAATAATTTCCTAAAAGTGTCTCAGAAATTCATCACTTGATTATGTTGTTAAAAAGTAAAGGATAGTTGGATCTGGTGTATCATATTCATTCAAAGCATCTAAATATAAAAGATGAGAGAAACTTAAAGCGAATGATGTTTATCAGGACCTTAAGTTGGGAATTTATAACAGATTGAACCAAATCAGCATCAAACATAAGTTGGTAAGTGGCAATGAGCCATTTTATACTGAGAAGCACATGTGTAATTCAGGTAAAAAAGTTCAATTTGAACTGATAATAATTCCCATGGCATCAATCTTTGGCTTCAACATGACCTTTATAACTAGAACAACCATTGAAGAGACAGCCAGGATAGAAGAAAAGTCTTCTATCCTCTGTTTCATTCATTCATTGTTGCAAGATGATAGCTACAAAATCCATTGAGACGCTAAGGACCTAGGGCACGTCACACACCCAGTCTGTCGATGGTGGGGGGGAGGACGCCGCTGAGGTACGGTCTGAAGTCTTCCTTCATGCGCTCCACCAGGGCACACATCACCTCCAGACCCTGCGTCGACACCTGCACACCAAACACATCATTACTCATACAGTCGTTAGTTTTTGTGGTGTAAAGTTATTATTAGTTATTGGGGGATTGATTTTTTGAGTGAGTGTAGTGTTGAAAATCAAGAACTATTGGTTGTTGCAGAGTACAAGTTCTCGAGGTATAATTTATGGTCAGTAAAAGTTCTGGGGTCGTTAGTTCTTGTGGTGTTAAGCAGGGTACGTGGAGTTCACAAGATGTAATATACTCTGTATGAGCAAGAGGGCACTTCTGATTTTCTAATTTGGTGACCTACAACTGAACCTTTCCTATAGAACTCAGCATCAATTTTTAGACCATTTCAGTGACCCAGCCAACCCAATTTTTTAATTTATGAGAAACTATTCGAAGAAATCAATTCTGGCATACAGCACTTTCAGAATGCACATGACACTTGATACTGATCAAAAATTTAACAGAATGTCTGTTTCAATATTTTCTATCAATATAGTTTTTTCATAATCGACACCAATGAGTTTGTGTCCACAACATTAATGTTCAGTCCATCTCCAAATCTACCCCAAGCTACTGCACAGATTAGTGTAATTACCATGAACAAACTCACAAATTTACAAAAAAAATCATACCATTCAAATAAATATAATTCAAGAAGGAATTTAAAAGCAAAGAAAACGCCAAGAAAATTCACCATATCGATATTGAAAACGTTTCGGAGTCCAGCTCCATCATCAGTTTGACTAAACTAAAAATGAATAAAATCACTTTTAAAAGTCAAAATTCAAAGACAGACATAAAACCTAAACAAGACCTAACATTATATCGAAATAAACAGGACTAGTTATGAACAACTTAGTCCTAGGGGTACGACAAGAATATAAAATCCTAGCAATTTACTATTTCCAGATTATAGTAGTAAATTGCTAGGATTTTATATTCTTGTCGTACCCCTAGGAATAAGTTGTTCATAACTAGTCCTGTTTATTTCGATATAATGTTAGGTCTTGTTTAGGTTTTATGTCTGTCTTTGAATTTTGACTTTTAAAGTGATTTTATTCATTTTTAGTTTAGTCGAACTGATGATGGAGCTGGACTTCGAAACGTTTTCAATATCGATATGGTGAATTTTCTACGTTTTCTTTGCTTTTAAATTCCTTGTGAACTTGCACTATAAGCAGACTAATGATATAAGTACTTATAATTCAAGAATATATAGTTATTTGCATAACCATTCCTGAGCACAATTTCATTAATTTGATTTAAGAAATAAAACTTACAGAAAAATATTTCCTCATATATGATGAAAGAAATATATAAAACACAAAGTTTAGGAGGGAAGAGATTTATAATTATGGGACATAATTATGTACCATATGCCAATAGAAAAAAGTTATCTCTAAGCCAACATTGGAACAGTTTCTCATATATCTTCAAAGTAGAGAGGATGATATAATATGAAGCAATAGAAAGGAGATTTGGAATTTAGAGGTTGTTTCCTAATGTTCTGGTAGCAGCTGTAGTAGTTGAGACATTCTTGCACTGGAATGAGTGGTAGTGGTTAACAGTTGTCAGATTGCCTAGGTAAAACTTTAACTGAAATCAACGTAGTTAAAACGAGGTAAAATTGTGCAGACAAACAAGGGGTAAAACAGCAAAATGGTTTTAGAAAAAAAAAAGTTTGCTCTTCTCAGAACACTAATGCAGATAGATTGAACGACTATAGTAAGATAATATATATATATATAATTACTTTCCAGTCAGTTTTTATTTCATTAATAGTTCCTTAAAATAACATTTATTGAACAATCTTTGTTTAATCCAAGGCACATAAAATTATCATGAAAGCTTTAAATTCCTTTTCTTTTATTATATTTTTGTTAGGCATATGCTTCATGTTTTTAATCTTTTCCTAAATTGAGAGAAAGAAATCTTAAATACTGTTATACCCATTAATAAGACAATTGGTGTTGCAATAAAATCACAGGTCAAAAATACTTGCACGGAGGCTACACAATGTGTGTATATATAGGTTAGGTAATACATAACAACCAATCAATAGGTAAATATATAAATGAATGCCAATCTATGTGTACATGTATGACCTTCAATGGGCACACAAGAGACAGAATGGGTAAACGAGTTCCATTCAATGTGTACAACATTTCCATTCAAATAGTATGTATTATACATGGATGCCACTTAATGGGTGCATGGATGATATGCCATTTAGCAAATAAAAATCTAATACCCAATAACCTTGAAGCAATTCTTGTTCAGCAGGTGCATGTCGAGTAATTCAATAACATTTACATAACTGCTTTTAATAGACCAACTCTTCAACTTTGCTGTGATGTCATCATAAAAGGAAGTCATGAACGCAACAAAAGCACAGCTGAGCATGAGCAGCATGACAAGCCAACCATTACTTGAACCATCATTCATTTTACTATAAAATCTTGTGCAACATTGCAACATTCACTCCAATGCTGCATAGGCATGCTTCAATAAAATATATAGGCTTACTTCAATATAATATAATAAAATAACAATACTCGGAACAGGTCCAATCGTGTTTATGATGATAGTTTCAAATGTGAAGATACTAAATGAATGATTTCAATTCATGGTAACGCAACAATATAACAATCAAAGATGAACCCAAACACGCAGCAGGTTTACATGAAGCATCAGAGCTCAAGAGAGCGCCATGAATGGCTGGGCCGAGCAGCTCATGAGGCGCCATGATGTCATCACCGTGCGTAGCATGGATACCGTCCACCACACTGCTGCGTGGCACCGCATGCTGCTTGTGGCAGTACTGGGACAATGTGGCGTAACGTACACTCAGAGAACTAACGCACTGTTGCGTGGCACCGCATGCTGCTTGTGGCAGTGCTGGGACAATGTGACGTAACGTACACTCAGAGAACTAATGCACTGCTGCGTGGCACCGCGTGCTGCTTGTGGCAGTGCTGGGACAATGTGACGCAACGTACACTCAGAGAACTAATGCACTGCTGCGTGGCACCGCGTGCTGCTTGTGGCAGTGCTGGGACAATGTGACGTAACGTACACTCAGAGAACTAACGCACTGCTGCACCTCGTGACGAGGCCCGCTGCTGCATTTATTAACCTCACGTCGCCGCACACTCCGAGAAATGTATCGGTGACATACTCCAAATAGTGACTCACTTTTTGCACGAAGCCCTGATACGCACTTTAGCCGTGCAGAATTAGTTCACGATGACCCACAAAGGATAAAAAGTGAATAGCTATTAAGACAAAGCCTCACTCACTTCTCTGAGTGAGCGGTTGCGGCTGACAACAATATATGATAATGTTTCTTATCTCGAGACTTAGATAGAGTATTAAAACATGGAGTCAGTTTCAGCACTACTTCCGCACTGCCCTCAAATGAATCGCTTGATAAATATTATCCTCATATGTAAACCAACAAGTGATTGCAACAATCAAAATGATGCTCGTGGGGTTAGACTGCATGCAGAACATTTACATCATATATTAAAACTCAGCATCAGGTAAGACAGTGAAAGCGATCCGGCCGTCAAACAGAGCATGCCTTCTGAACATCGGACACCATCAGCTGCCATCAAAACATCAGTCACCATCAGTCGCCATTGTGAAGATACTCAAAAGTTCACGAATTCATGGGTTAGAGCCACGCAAACATAAAGGCTTGAATGCTGCGGATAGATGGACAGTCAATTCCCTCATTGGGTGGCATTGTAGGATCACAGCACGCAAATCCTAACACCATGCGCTTGCCAAGCGTGCATGTGCAGCAGTGACGTGCATTGCGGGAATAAACCTGAGGCGAATATCAAACCACATGAATGAGAATGACGTCCAGCCCGAGGCAACAAAAAATTCCGCAGTGACCGTTAAGATAGGCTGCGCCTTCGATAAGGAACCCAGCAAAAAATTATAAAGCGAAAGCACGAGCGAGCTCAGGAACTTGCAAGAGAGCAGCAGAACGACGCGCAGACCTCTGTAAGTGATAGCACATTCTTAAAATTGTGGCAGACGATACCGAGACCATGGGCCCTACTATCAAAACTCATTCAAGTACACCTGCCGGTCTATAAAGAAGACGTAGCGGCCAGGTACTCGTAGCGGTCGCTCTCTCCTCAGTGAGTGGTGTGATTAGCTTTAGCGTCAGTGATTGGTTGATAAAGTGACGTTTAGTCTGAACTATTTTTGATTGACCGGCCCCAGGTTTGGTGCTTTCATGAATGGCACAGTATTAACGTTATTTTCCTACATGGATATATAAGTATCATGGATTCATTATATTATTAGTATATTATTATATTAGTATCTTCCATAGTTTGCACTCACGATACATGGTTTCATTAGAAGAATACACGGGTGAGAGTAGCTTTGGTTCTATGATCAGGTGGAGGCCACACGTATTTTATTGAGTAATGCTATTTTTTGACCCTCTGTCTACTGACCGTAACTCTCGTTGCCCGGCGTTCAGGAACGGATATAATTATTATTACTATTATTATTATTATTCTACGAAGCAGTTATCGTGGTGTCCGGTTCAAACGAACTTCGAGGCACGTTACATATAAGTTTAATAGCAAACGAAAAATAAATGGACACGAAAAAGGATGAGAACGGATAAAAATGACTAAGCACTTGATTCATAGGCTCTACGAAATAGTGTCGTCTTTAGACGTCGACGAGACACCTGCAACGAAGGAGCCGGTGTTACGAATGCCGGCAGACTGTTCCAGGTCTAGCAGCGGCGACAGGTAACGCTCTATCGCCGAAGGTAGATAAACGTGTGGAACAACGAGGTCCGCTGTTGATGACGTATGCAGTCGTCTTCTAGAAGGCAGATCCGACACGCGCTGCAGATATTACACGAGATAAGGAGGCGCCAGACCGTGAAGGCATCGGAACGTCAGAACAGCGACCTTGAACTGCGTGCGCTGCTGCATGCGTACCCAATGAAGTTCACGCAATATCGGCATCATGCAGCACGTCGTCGAATTTAAGCTTATCGCACGCGAGCAGCGCAGCGCTCATTACGGATTGCAGTTTATTGAGTGCGTGCATGGTCGGAAATCCACAGAGTGTGGCATTACTATATATAGTACAATCTGGCCAGAATGAGCGCTACC
This sequence comes from Hyalella azteca, assembly GCF_000764305.2. Taxonomy (NCBI): domain Eukaryota; kingdom Metazoa; phylum Arthropoda; class Malacostraca; order Amphipoda; family Hyalellidae; genus Hyalella; species Hyalella azteca. The sequence continues at coordinate 490,939 of NW_025945309.1, read as the reverse complement.
ACGAATGCATCGACGACCGGCCTCGAGAGACAGCGGCTGACACTTCGTATTCGTCGCAGAGCACTTAAACAAGCGGTGATGCCTTTGTCAATGTGATTGTTCATAGAAAATTCTGAGTCCAGCAGAATGCCCAGGTTACGAACAGAAGACGCCGGCATAACGAACTCGTTGCCCACGCGAACAGGGTTGGCCGGAAGCTGAGGCTGGTGCCAAGCAGTCCCAAACCAAATACAGTCGAATTTTTGATGCCTTGAGCTGGCGCTGATTGGAGCGCATCCAGTCCGAGACAGCGTCAATGCAGACAGACATCCGGTCCTGCAACGCTGCAGCATCAGCCAGCGCACAATAACCATAAATTTGGGTGTTATCGGCGAACATATGCGGATTCTTCAGCTATGTGAATCAATTATATGCAACACGTCGACAGTATTGTGGATCATTGATGTACAGTCACTGCGATTGACGCAGAGCGTCAATCGCAGTGACGCCCGCAACTCGACACCTGACGAGCCTGAAGTGGCGACAACGAGCACAGCAGGCAAGTCCCCGGCACACGTGTCGCACGTCGGGCTCGGTCATGACTGCTAACTTAACTAAGCACAAGTAAATAATCACGGCGTGCTTCTCTCTTCCATAAAAAAAAAATAAACGTACGATAACAGCAATTACCTGCAGCAAGGAAAAAACGGTTGTATGTTATACGAACATTTTTTCGACTGTATATAAAAATGTACGCTTTATATGTAAACGTAAAAATGTATGGCAATAATTATGAAGAACATTTAAGCCAACACCAGAGTTTTGATTACGAAATAACACATTTAAAATTACCTACTTCAAGTACCAATCAAGTAAAATCCGATTTGCAGCACGAACAAAGCAAAAAAGCATAATCCTTCAGTGGCTCACATGCCTTAGCTCAAATTTTGAATTTTTTCTTCGTTTAGTATTCATATATGTATATCTAGTAATGAAAGATGTCTGTTGTGTAGCAGCAAATAGCGAAGTGTCGCCGATTGAATCAACTCGGTTTTATACCCGCTATACATAATCAGCAATATTACGTGACACGATAAATTACTTACAGCCTAAACGCTTAATGTAAACTTGCATGAGCAGCCGCAGCATCACCATCATGCGCTCACTAAAGCACCACTGAAGTGAAGGCTTCCTGCGCACCATAAACAGTAAAGAGGCAGCATGCTGGATCATCATCTTAACCCCCCTCCCCCACCGCACTTTAGGTGTTAAAAATGAAGAACTGCCGCCAAAACAAAACAATGACATCGAACACCGATCCTCTCTGCTTCATGAGGCAATCAGGTAGTTGCGCGAATTCTTCTCGTGCGTCGCGCAGGCAAGTTCTCTCGCAACATACAAGCAAGTTCTTGAGCGTCGAGCAGGCAAGTTCTCTCGTGTAGCGCAAGTTCTTGAGCGTAGCGCAGGCAAGTTCTCATGCGTTGCGCAGGCAAGTTCTCTCTCAACATGCAAGCAATTTCTCTCGCAACATGCAAGCAAGTTCTTGAGCATTGCGCAGGCAAGTTCTTGAGCGTAGCGCTAGCAAGTTCTTTCGCAACATGCAAGCAAATTCTTGAGCATCACGCAGGCAAGTTCTGGAGCGGTGCAGGCAAGTTCCCTCATAACGAGCAAGCAAGTTCTTGAGCGCCGCGCAGACAAGTTCTCCCGTGTAGCGCTCGCAAATTCTCATGCTTCGCGCAGGCAAGATCTCGCAGAGCGGGCGTTTACACGGCTCGAAAAATGGCATCGACACGAAGTGTGCAAATTGGAGACAAAAAAAAAGTTCTGGCATGAGCAGGCGTGAGGGGAAGGCTGGTGTGACGCTATATTTAGCGGGAGCTGTAACTTCGTTCAATAAAAACTTAAGTCAACTCCTGAAGCCTACCGGGATGTCAATTCTTACCAACCACGCTCAACGTCAGGCCGCAAGCTGTCCACCAATGATGTGTGTTGGGAAGCTTCAGCATACACACCGCGGCTTATCACAAGCATCAACCATCAACCAATGGATTATTTTGTATGCATGAGAATTTTATTACATGTTCAATTTTGTTCATCCCTAAAAAACTTTGTTCCGCCACTGACAGTTTCTAGAGTGCAGGGTATGAATTGAACACTTTTTTGCGTTATATTGTCATTTTGTATAATAATATTAGACAGTTATTCTATATTTTACATTCAAAAGGGGTGATAGAATTCGCTTGACGCTAAAGACAAAAGAGATGAGATGGCCTCTTACCTTCATCATAGGATCAGGTGAATAAATTGCAGAAAATTTGTAAGTCACAACAGTGGTTGTGACAATCAGAACCAACACCACACGAATAATAGCCGTCAGCACACGAATCATAGCCGACACCACACGAATCGTAGCCACCACACGAATCGTAGCCACCACACGAATCATAGCCACAACACGAATCAAAGCCGACACCACACGAATCATAGCCGACACCACACGAATCATAGCCGACACCACACGAACCATAGCCGACACCACACGAACCATAGCCGACACCACACGAACCATAGCCGTCACCACACGGATCGTAGCCGACACCACACGAATCATAGCCGACACCACACGAATCATACCCGACACCACACGAATCATACCCGACACCACACGAATCATACCCGACACCACACGAACCATAGCCGTCACCACACGAATGATAGCCGACACCACACGAACCATAGCCGTCGCCACACGAATCATAGCCGACACCACACGAATGATAGCCGACACCACACGAACCATAGCCGTCGCCACACGAATCATAGCCGTCGCCACACGAATCATAGCCGTCGCCACACGAACCATAGCCGTCCCAGTAGCAGCAAGGCGTCTTCCTCTGCAGGGCGGCCTGGTGAACTTCTAGAATACCAAGCACCAGCAGCAGGTAATTACATTGACGTCGTCACTGGCATGAGCAATTCAAGGGCGCATGCGCACCACAACCTTCAGGATACTTGCACAAACCGCGACATGTCCGCTAATTATTCCATACACACGCACCTTATGTATTTATGCGTGTAGACACTCACAAACAAATGTTCAGACGTCATTGAACAGTGTGAGTAAAGAATCATTGAAGAGTAGGAACAGACCATCACTGAACAGTGGGAGTCGGCAATCACTAAGCACAATCAATCATTGGAAATAATAATTGACCACTGAGAAACGACAATCAATGACCAGTGGGGGTAAACAACCATTTAATCTAGCTTACCATTTCCTGGGTTGTGAGGCAGTGCGAAATGAACTGTGATGTTCAACAGAGTCTTCAATTAGCGGTCTATTGCACCATCTATTTTTAGTTGGATAAATAATAGATTTTCCAGATACGGGTTCACGTTTGCAAACTTGAAAGTTAAAACACTTTATATTACAACAATTGATAAAGGTCTCTAACGGCTCCTGGATTGCATCACTAACATGCGTACGCTCACAGCCAAGCACAGAAATCCAATATATGTTATTTAAATACTTCAAATGATGCTACAGACGACGTGATGTAAAGAGAAGTCTCCTGTGAATATAAGCGGTGATGGAGAGCAACGTGACACTGGGCCCAGCAACAAGCTGAGCAGCAGCGATACGAGTGAGGCACAGCACAGCTCAAGAGGAGACCAGGCACACCGGCTGCCTTCCCTCGCACTTGAAATTAACAAAAACTCCTGGCACCTCAGGAGAGCCGGGAGCTCACATCAGGAGTGGCTTACACAGCCGGCAGCGGCACCGGCGTCAAGCTGAGCGACTGCGTGATGCTTAATATGTTGTTGTGACTGTGTGGTCGCATCAATACGTCCTCGTAATACATGTTCTAAAAATGAAGATCTAGTTGGTTTATGGTGATAAATAGAGTATGATTCGGCTCATCAGTTTAGAAGTGAGGAGTAGAGAGTAGACGCTATATGCCTCACTAGTTTGGTTGTGAGGAGCATAGAATAGAATTGTCCCACTGGTACCTTTACTAGTGGCACAAAATTAACCCATAAGGCCGATGACTATCTCTGTAAGTAACAGATGACTATCTCTGTAAGTAACATCAAACCTCACAAACTGATTTCATTCACAAACTACATTCTTGGATCCAAAACTCCGAGGAAAGTCGAGGGCGCACAGTGAGCAGCTCAGGAGAAGAGGATTGCGCTGCGAGTAACTCGACGATAAATAATCACTGAGCATAAATCAATAGCTAAAATACGCAAGCAGCGAGCATGCAATTGTTAAGTACAATACGCAAGTAGCGAGCATGCAATAGTTAGATACAATACGCAAGCAACGAGCATGCAATTGTTAGCTACAATACGCAATCAGCGAGCATTCAATAGATAGATACAATACGCAAGCAGCGAGCATGCAATTGTTAGCTACAATACGCAATCAGCGAGCATTCAATAGATAGATACAATACGCAATCAGCGTGCATGCAATAGTTAGATACAATACGCAATCAGCGAACAATCAATTGTTAAGTACAATACTCAGCAAGCGAGCATGCAATAGTTAGATACAGTACGCAAGCAACGAGCATTTAATAGTATAGATACAATACGCATTACGCAATCAACGTGCGTGCAATTGTTACATAAAATACGCAAGCATGCAATTGTTAGATATAATACGCAAGGAATTGTATACAATTGTTTACTTACAATAGAACCTCCGCGTACACCGTCACGGTACATTAAATGTACGACTGAATGCAGCGAATTAATTCCATTGGTAAGACAATGAAGCAACGACAGCTCAACGCACGCAAAGCAAGTCTTGCCTACTCCATTTTACTCCAACTGTCAGCCGGAGAAATTAACATAATTTAAATTTATTTATCACGGACGGTGATATTCCGAGAAGCTCTCGAATATTATGAATGAAAATAATACGGATTACTGAGAACAGGCAAAGCCGATACTACTACTACGGTCACCGTAGCTTACGACCACCGTGAGAACGGACAGCCAGCAGCCATATCGTTCAAAGGCTGTATCAATAGCCAAAACACATATGAACCTTACACTTGTAACAACACGGCCGTCTCGACACACGTGCTACCGTGCTACGCATTTATGAACTGCATTGGTCTTGATACAACTATCAAGACCTGCTTTTAAACCAACTACACAACTGGTAACTACTACTATTATCTACTATTTATCTCACTACACCTACCATTATACCGTACCTCCGTTCAGCCCATTATTGTGATGCAAATAATTAGGCACGACTAATTAAAGGTACTGGAGCAACTTAAAAATTGCACAAATTTAATACAGGATACTTGTAACGTATAAGCGCTTATTAAATTAATTGAGAATAATAACTTGTACTCAAGTTATAAACAACTATTTTAATCGGTAAGCGGTTCACACGTAAAATATAAGTCAAACGATGATATACATCACCCAGTTCACTAGGTAGCCGCAATAAAACAGTTTATTTAGGTCCATTCAAACTAAAATGCGATGTAAATCGGCGCGTGCCAAGATAAAATGACAAAAGATCAACCAATTTTGAACCCACAACGAAGCGTGGGCAAACCGCATTACACGCTCCGCTTCTGCTGCTGACGGTAACTCTCATTAGCAGGCCTGTAGGTACGAATACTATTGACGACGAATAATGCATGCGCAGATCAATGGTTACTCTTTAATCTAATTAAGGTCACTCTTGTTATAACCTGCGTACACACAATACGCCTCTTCGAATCAACTTCGAATCCACAAACGTGAAGAGCTCTTTGAACACGAAGGCACATCACATTCTTCTTACGAGAGCTACCGCAGGAGTAAACTATAAACTTCCGAGTATAAAAATTGGATAATTATTCCATGCCATACTCGATGGTTTGCTCACTTAACCCTTCGGCGGACAGGTTTACATAAATGGTCACTTAGAATCTGTTGCCCAAAAAAGGCACCAACCTCGCTCAGTTTTATTTTGATGCTGCATACGTTATCGTGCCTCTGCGAAAAATTAATCATCTTCCCATAATTCTATACCATCACATGTGAGCATAGTGGGCAAAATATTTAAAAATGCTTAGAAGTTAATACTATATCTTAGAATTATTATACTTTCTTGAACCAGCTACAACAATTTGAACTTCTGCATATTTCTACGTCCACCAGCCCTAGGGTTAAGTACCAATGAATAATTTATAAGTACCACAAATTCAAAGCAAGTTCCAAGCTTCCAGAAACGTGAGACTTGTCAACCATGCAAAATCGGGTAACTGCTCAAGAAGACGGCGAACACTTGGACTGAATATTTTACTAGAAATTCATCAACTACCCACTTGTTAATAATATTGAATTTGACGAGGACCGACCTTTGGCCTATCCTGATTACAGCTTTCATGAATGTCGGAAACTTCTTATGTGGCAGGTCAGTAAAGCATGTATTCTTCTCCGCCCCCACGCGATCATCTGGAGGGGCACTGTGTCGACGCGCTGTAGATTTGCAGGCAGCGTGCGATGCAAGTAAGCCAAGAGAGAGCATTATTTCCAAGGCAGCAAAAAAATTTACTCGTTTGCTAAACTAAACGAAGATTTACTAAAGTGAATAACAAGTCGATAAATTGACCTTCCACAAGAAGACATTTTTCTATAGACTCGTCTAGCTTCCATCGTAACTAAAATCGATCGTTTTCTCCAATGCGCTCGATCATAAAGTACATTAAAAAATAGACTTTTATAGTATCGGTTCCATTATTTTCCAATTCCAAGGCCACGTAATGGAATATTTAGACCTATTGTTTAACACAGACTGAAGGTATATAAACAGAACATTTACATTATCAGTTCCACTGTGCAAAAGTTTCAATCCGCAGTTAAATCCAATTTCCTCAGTCCGGCAATTCTAACAATGCCTTCACAACAATGGTTCCCAAACTGAAGGTAATAAATTAATCGTTCAAGTGTATATAATGGAGAAGGAGCACAAATCTTCAATAAATATCGATGTTGACTACATTTGTGCAGCAGGTAATGTGCTTAAAGCGACCCAGTTTTTAAAGGTTATTTAATGGAGTTGTGGTATACCAAATTGAATAACTATCGCTGTTGATAAAATTTATGCGTGTTACAATATGCTTTATGTGGCATGTTCAAAATAGTAGAGTAACATGGTGCTCGTTACTCAGTTCAATAAATAAACTTAAGTAAGCAGAGTGTTTCAAAGAAGCATTACTGAAGCCTCAGTTTAATAAATAAACTTAAGTAAGCAGAGTGTTTCAAAGAAGCATTACTGGAGCCTCTGTAAGCAGTTGACTCAGGCTGGCTGGAGGCAGCACAGCGCTACAGGACCGGCCTTGCTCGTCTGCCCACACCACACACTGCGCGGGCATCAGCTTCACTCTCCTCGCACGCGCCCATGTCTCTTGCTTGTTGTGCTTACTCTTGCACTCTAATGCTTCTTGCAATAACGTCAATTTTATTGTAATGCTTGTTGCAATAACGCTAATTTTATTGTAATGCTTGCTGCAATAACGTCAATTTTATTGTAATGCTTGCTGCAATAACGTCAATTTTATTGTAATGCTTGCTGCAATAACGTCAATTTTATTGTAATTCTTGTTGCAATAACGTCAATTTTATTGTAATTCTTGTTGCAATAATGTTAATTTTATGGCAATGATTGTAGCAATAACGTTAATTTTTTTGCAATGATTGTTGCAATAATGCTAATTTTATTGTAATGCGTGTTGCAATGACGTTAATTTTATTGTAATGATTGTTGCAATAATGCTAATTTTATCGTAATATTTTTCGAAATAGCATCAATTGATCAGAGTTGAAGGCAATTGTTCTTCTGTTATTACACCACTCCAATTGTGTAGGTAGCACCGATAAACACTTAACCCTCGTCATACTGTATAATTTTAATACATATTGAGTGAAGGTACAATCGTATGGAGAGCAGGTACATTCGTATAGAGTGCAGGTACAATCGTATAGAGTGCAGGTACAATCGTATAGAGTGCAGGTACAATCGTATAGAGTGCAGGTACAATTGTATAGAGTGCAGGTACAATCGTATAGAGTGCAGGTACAATCGTATAGAGTGCAGGTACAATCGTATAGAGTGCAGGTACAATCGTATTGAGTGCAGGTACAATCGTATTGAGTGCAGGTACAATCGTTTGGAGTGCAGGTACAATCGTATTGAGTGCAGGTACAATCGTATAGAGCGCAGGTACAATCGTATTGAGTGCAGATAAAATCGTATAGAGCGCAGGTACAATCGTATTGAGTGCAGATAAAATCGTATAGAGCGCAGGTACAATCGCATCGAGAGTAGGTACAGTTGTACCTATGCAGTCCAGTAAGGGTATAGTGCATGACAGGCAGTCTTGTGTTATTAGAATGCACCGCTAAAATATGAATGGAACAAAAGAAAACAATCACCAAATTAACCAGTATTACGAGTGATTTAGAATGCCACGACTCACTGTTAACAAATGGAATAAGACAATGCCACCGTCAATGCAATGATACACTGTCGACATCAATGCAATGACTCACTGCCAGCATCAAAGCAATGACTGGCAGTCACCATCAATGTAATGACTCACTGCCAGCATCAAAGCAATGACTGGCAGTCACCATCAATGTAATGACTCACTATGACCTCTACGCCGAATATGACCAGTCAAGTCCTGGCACAATCTTACCAGTCAGCTTTGCCCAAACCTGTGATCTTGATCTCGAATTTCACGCGTTCTACCTGAGAGTTTTATTATAACATGTTATATGATTAATTAAAGCAATTAGTTAATCAATATTTTTTTATAATTTTAAAATTGAATATAATTAAAGTCCACGTTTACTTTTAATTCGGTTCATCGGTACTTAATTCGAGGTTCAAAATCATCCGTTCTCCGGTACATTTTTTTAGCGCAGCTTAATAAGTCAAGTCCTCCGACTATGGCGTATCAAGATAATTATCTGTCCAGAACGTACGAGAGACAATTTGCTATTTAACAAATAGTTCTCTATGTTCTGCTTCCCAGAGCTAAAGTATTCACTTGATAACAGAATCTATATCCATTAATACCATAGAATCTGCAGCAGCTAAATACGAACATAGCGCCACGAGGCAACCGCGTTCGTCGAATCAACGAGATATAAAAAGCTCGACCGATCGAAGGAGAACTTTTGAGAATATATTTGTTTCATAAAATCTATAAAATAATTCAAACAATTGCCTAATTCTCTGCAAATTAGTTACTCATGTCTAAATAAAAGATTAAGAATATAACGACTAGCTAGGCCTTGTTTTACAGCGAGATTATATGTAATCTGAAGAAGCTGCGCATTATTAAAGTATAAATTCGTCAATCGTGTCATTTTTAATTTCAGATCATCACGAAAGAAATTCATCGTTTGATATTTTTGTCGTGACAAACTTGATTATTGTAGACGTAAAATTTGAGATTTTTGTGGGCGTTTAGCTCTGAAAATTATCACCCTCTCTTTCCTTCGTATGAAAGCAGCGTTCTATTTTAGAGTAGATAATGTTGCTGAAGTTCAGGTCTGAAATGTGCAGCGGATGTGCGGGGCACAACCTGACACATGTAACGGGGTGACACACCGTCGGCACCTTCGTCAAGTGATACGCATGCCGACAACCTCAACGCTGAGTAACGCACCAACACTACAGCGCGAATACGACTACGAGGATTCTCCAAAACACCCCGCGAGCAGTATATACCATTTCAGTAAAGTTGCAATGTAGTATCCTTCTTGACCTTCGTATTACAAATTAACAATGAGGTAACCAACACTACATCGCAGCAACAACTATCATGGGTAGGGTAGGGTTACTCGGGACATCAAATTGTTATATCATCGGCCAATGTATATTCGCCACTCGCATCAACTAAAACATAATTTTTTCATTCCCTTTCTCCAATCAAGTGAATAAAGCAATATTAATATGCACACACAACGGAGCATTGGTAGTGTTTGACAGCATTAACAGCACTTGCATTTTAATATTGCAAGTTGCAGCAACTAACCAAGCCGTTTTAAATATTAGTAGGACTTGAAGCTAAGAAACATCGTCGGTTGATATAAGACATGTACCGTCAAGCATTGGGTCGAGCGGTCGGCGAATGTAACCGACCATATGGTACATAGGACTCGCCTGCTGGTCCTCCCACCGTACGATATCAAACGCACCCTCAGGCAGGAGGAGCAGGTACGTGTGTGTTGATGCACGTGAGCGCTCCAAGGCACGAGCACGTGGAAATGTTCTCATATGGAATTAAGCGATATTATGATAACGGTCGAGGGCAGATGAAGAGAGTAAGAGAAGCACAGAGGGCACGAGGAGCCCGTCGCGATATGGAGTGAAAGTGTTGCGAGCGCTCAGCATGGAGGGGCAGGAGGGGGATGAGGGCGAGTGGAGGGAGGGGCGCACCTGAGAGGAGGAGGAGGAGGGGGATACACCTGAGAGGGGAAGGAGGACGAGGGGACACACCCGAGAGGGGCAGGAGGGAAGCTTAGGTCAAGTGAGCAGCAGAGGGCCATGTCCAAGATGACCTGCCAAATTTCAAGAGACCATCTAATTATTTCGTTTTTAATTCCAGTTTCAGGGAGATGATGCACTCAATATATTATAATTGGACCTCAGGCAAAAACATGAACATTTCTCACCAAAATATCACTAAAGTGAACGAGGCTGAAGTTGATGAAACTTCACAACTTTTGAAAAACGATAAAAATTCTCGTAACATTCAAAACCGTAAATTAAGCTAAAGCTAAAACCCTATAGTAGCTAATAGAAAGTGTTGAGATACTATACCGGCATGCCAAGCAACGTGCAATATAATGTTTAAATAAATAAATTAGCAGAGCAAGCAATTGAAACTATGTTCTCCAGTCGCTCGGTTACGTGGGGCCTTAACATCTCTCAATGTCAGAGCCCACGTGGGAACAAACTCCCACATAAAAGCAATGGTGTGAGCAAAATATGCGTGGGATCAGGGATGGTATGGTACGAGTATGGTACGGGATGGTGGGATGGTATGGTACGGGATTGATGAATGGTATGGTGCGAGTACACACCGTCAACGTTATAATGCGTTATGTGTCACAAAAATTAGGAATTGTTGAGAGGGCTACGCGGAATGACACAGCATTACGAATCGACAAGAATCACACTTCAAACGACAGAAGAACGTCAGCAACGACGACAAACATGTGCAGGGATGCAACAGCAACATCAGTCCAGGATAAGAACTGTGATAGCTTTAGGAGCGATGCAATTAGAGCTCAACAGTTGACATGGCGCTAGTGTGTCGCCCAGCTGCATGAGGCCGTCCGAGGTCAGCGGCTGCACACCTCAAACGTATAGAAGCGCAAGCCTCGTTGGCGGCAGGCTGCTTGCAAGCGAAAAATGTTTGTTAACTGCCACAGCTGTTCTTTAACTTTGAAAGCTATTCCTAAACTGTAAAATTCAAATTTACGAGTATAAACAGGCAATAGGACGCGCTCTTTTTTTAATATAAATCGAAGAATTTAAAGGTATAGAGAACGAAAGCTAAATTGCCCATGTGTTGATTGGATCAAATAACTTTATTTTATGTTTTCTTTGCCTTCAAATTTATATAATTGATGCGATTCAAGCTAACTAATGACATAAGTACAAATATATTTTCACTCTTTAAAATGAAAACCTTCTAAATCGTAAAAAACGAGGCTCAGTACTTTAAATCCTGTACAAGTAAAAAGAACTCGACTACCCGATGTTAATATATATTGTTCACCAATTGGGTTCTTATTTGACACCCAAGACGATCTGCTAAACCGTATCATCAGGAACATTACTATAAAAAATAGTTGATAGTTCGCAACTCCATTAATTAATTACCGACAGCTTTCCAAACTAAAGCCACCAATCAAAGACAAGAAATCGGCAGCTTACGCGAGTTTCTGACGAGCAGTCCCAAAACTACAACATGTGCCACAACAATTGCTGCAATAACTCCATTACAAAAATCAAAAAGGATAGATACAAGCAGCTTCAGACAAGATATTTGCTATGGGCAAAAATTAAATTGCCTCGACTAGATGGTAAAATCCAGAGAAGAGATGAACTGAGCGACCGTGCCGGCAGTATAGTGACGGGTGTCTGCTTGTCCTTCTTTATCCCGGCGACAGAAGGGAAAGTCGCGTCAGAACAAACTACAAGCACAGCAAGGCTGTAAACACGACAGGCATTACACAGCTCAGGGTCAAGGCGACAAAACTGCCATGTGGAAGCATAATCCATTTACTTTCAATCGTATGAAAACCGAAGCTAAAAGCTGGTTCTATAGATGGAGTAAAAACATAAACATATACTTTAAGACCTTTTTTTAATACAGAGAAACACTGTATAAATTTATTTCACGCCAAAACCCGACACCTTGATAGAAAATATTGCGTTATGATGGACTTTTCCACAACAGAAAAGTTAAATTATGATTATTAGCATAACCATCGCAAGTGAGCATTGATAAATAAAACTGAAACACTGGAACGATCAAGATCGAGCTTGTCATACAAAAAAAAAACGGAGTTTTGCATGAATATGCCAACAGGTGTTGTCGTGATCCATGACAATCAAATGCCTGTCATGAGGCGTCAGGAACAGATGAGTCGTGCGCCATCATTCATTGAAGGTCCCGTCACAAAAATAAATGGCTCATATTGTCCAAATAGAGACACACTGTTTTACTCCAAGAATGAGGAAAAAGCTTAGCACTGATACGCCCGTTTGACAGGCAAATAGTAGAAAAGTGCGTTGTAATTAAGACAAAGTCTCACTCATTTCTGTGAGTGAGGCGGGTGTCATCCGGCACGCAGCGCGGCTATGGCGGCCAGCAACCGCAGCACGCGTGTCATGAGCCTCGGGCAACCCTCCAGGCAAATCACGTTGAAAACGAGTTGATTTCGTTAAAAACAACGTTTGATCAAAGTAATCTCAACGTTAGATGTCTGGTGGTAAGCAAGTCTCTTCCATCAGGCCCATCACCAGCGGGCGGACAATTTACTAGCATTTTACACTCTAAAAGTCTAAATTCACACGTTTTACCGTTCTACACATACATTTTTCAGCGCCCGTCGATGTCGATATCGATTGTAAAAAAATACCCTTACGATACGAGGTTAGAAATCTCTTGTCAACAATGTACTGTAACCTGAGATTAAAATAGAAAGAAATTGTTGATAATATGCTGAACACGACATTAACTGTCAGATTTACTATCAAACGAAAAACATCGCAAGACTTCACTTTCTTATGTCATAAGTTCAATTTGCCTTGATTACCATGAATTCTTCAGCATCATTCGGATGAAGTATAACAACACAAACCTAAATATCCCAGACATTATTCTCGTCTAACTCGCATCATTATAAAAGTCATCCATCAACGTCTACGAAAATGTGCAAAAATATAAAAATTTCGCCATTTTGAGGAACATTTGTCGAATTTTTGTTTGTGTTTTTTTTTTTACTTTGATCCTAGAAAATTTGTTAGGTCAACATTAAACAAAATAATGGCCGAATCAGACATGCAATCCACATTTCAATAACTCCCATGATTTATGAAGCGGTCAGCAAGTTTCGTGAAATGCAAAGGGCGTGAGCCTCTGAAGTAGTGGCAAGCATAAAGATCGATACGGTCTCCTGGAGTCGCGGCTCCGTAGCAGCTACACGCGGACAGTCTGTAGCCTGCGTCTGCTTGAGCATGTCAATACCAGACTAACATTAATGCAGCCAAATATGCACTATGCAGGTCACTGAACCGCCTACACGTCACCGTCACGGAGCTACTGCAAGTGTGTTCCATTGTTCTGTTTTCACTGGGTTAGATAATTGCAGAACAGCTTGAAATTCCAGCATATAGGGTGCGTTTTCAATTGTTGAGATGAGAGAGATTTGGTACAAGTGTACTACCGTGCAAAAATAAATAGATTTTTAATAAAATTAGGATATGATATTTTAACCAAGATTTAATTGGATAAAGTAATATTGTTTAGGCGATTTCCAAAACATTCAAATTTTAGATAACTACTTCATTCTAAACCACCAAGATGAAGAAAATCACCAGAAATATCAAACCTCGTACAAGGCAAATACAGCAAAAACATGACGGTAAATAAAACATTTCATTACCAAACTATTCCATTTCCAAGAGAATTCGACCACAAATACAAGAATAAACACAAACGCCGCCTTTCCTCGACCAAACCTTGTTATAACCTTGAATTAACAGCTGTGACATCGACGAAAAACCAGTTCGTTCAAGCAGAAAATATTTTACCGTTATAATATACTCGTTAATATACTCCATAGTGTCTGAGCCCCATATGACCGGAGAGCTATAAGTCCGATCAGGACCATAGCATCCGAGACTAATATCAGTGCACACTTAGATAAAACGACTGTCATGTTGTCCAAGTAGTTATACACTTTCTAGAACTGACAAGCTCATTTGGCTTACCGAAATGGATCAAGCTGGCCCACACAAGGGCAAAATGTACATCACAACTTGGACAAAGTCTTGCTCATATCTTTGAGCGCCAACTATGAAGGCAGCAGCGACTGTAGCTACGTGAGCGAGTGGGCTGCTGCTGCTGCTGTTAAAGGCTGCATTGCCATACATAGACACGTCGTCGACACGCCAACAATACTAACACCTTCTAGCTCCAAGCACACTATCTACATGACCTTTTCATGACATGATGAATTATACAAATTACACGCTAGGTCAATATGATGATGGCGATATCCAATCAATTTGGTTGATATAAACTCCCACAGAAAAGCACATCCTTCACAATCTAAGTAAGAGAAACGATTTGCTTACTCTAAAGCAATTAAATAGAGTTCATTATATATGAGCATCAGTGGCAATATTGAGAAGATTCTTGCTGGAAATATTAGGCTGTCAACTTGACGAGAAACATTACCAAAGCAGTCTCACAGGCGAAGAACAGCATTTTCTTTGTTATCTTGAAGTCATTCTTTTAAATCTAACATCAGCAGAAGAAAATAACATCAAAGCAGAAACATTCATTAATCACAATGGGAAGCCGACTAAAAAGCACTTTTCGACCACGTCGTTTGTCTACACGTTCATATTGAGTTCAGCTGACAACATCGAACATATTCTGTTCTTCCGGAAAATGACCTTTGTTCGGAATTTGTTGACCAGTAGTTTATTAGCACTTTTCTTCATCCGATACGAAGGGCGATGGGTTTAAAAGTTAAAATACTCATCGAGTACATGACAAAATATCTTTTCTCTACTTAGCAAAATATATTCATCAAGAGGGGTCTAGTAGTAGTAACGCTTACCGAGAGATAACTATATTTACGTGTCCCAATCTTTTGTCGACTAACAAAGTATTATTAACCAGCCACATAAAGCGCCAGGGTTTTCTTTTCGATATTGTAGGGCGGAAACATTGCAACCGTTTCATAGCAACATTGCAACAGTCACTCCGTGATAGCGAGACATAAGTCTCGCGCTAGCGTTGACATTAGGTGGCAGTAATGCAATAATGCGACGTACGGTGACAGTAACTAACCAAATGACTCCTACTGATGAAAGTCTGTAAGCAATCGTAGCAGGTCAGTTGTGAATGGTTCTACGTCGCGACGACACAATGAGTCGCAATTTCCGCTCTATTATAGCGAGCTTGATTGTACCAAAACATAGCAGATAGCCTCGAGAAACAAGCCTGTTTAACATGCATAGTTAGTCGATTTATATCTTGACCAAACTGTAAACATACCATAAACATAATTATATTCAGAATGAGCAAGAACAAAATACACATTCAAAGATCTTACAACGCGCGATCAAGTCACGTGAATGGGTCTACCAAGTTTCAACGATTGCATCCAGACAATAAAAAAACATAGAAGTAAACCTAGCGACCTTCTTGACTGAAAGAACACAGGACAAATCCTGGCTTGTGACCAAGTTCTTCAGCACGGCAAGAACAACAACGGAAATAGAGGGCCGTTGGAACGCAACCCGGCAGCAAGCATCAGGCGCGGAGTATTAGCGATGCTGACATAGCGATGCGACACCTAGACAACTTTCGTTCACATCTCGTACACAAGGGAGCAGAAATCATTCCTTAACGTCGAGAAAAGCATTAATGCTAGAAAAAGAATCGTACCGCCAAAACGGGCAACAGTCCATGCCTAGTGTCTGGATTCTGGAATATCGGGTATTCTTAAACATATTTGAACTTAACTGCGAATTAAGACTTCTAGAGTAGGTACTAATAGAATTTTGATCTATTGCTCATCCATGAGTGGCACTGCTGAGACCCAATTAGTGAATAAGCATTACGGTCTTTCAGTGCAATTTAAAGGATTTGTGTCCGGCGACGTCTTGGGCACGATACTAACGACGCCACGACCCCGTCACGAGCAGGTCTGGCGGGGCTCCAGCTGGCACAGATGAGGCGTCCACCCGCACAGCCGGCCTTCACCTTCGCATATCCCACCGCATCCACGTGCGCCGACACGCATTTTGTTTCATCCGACAACCACATTAACCGTTCATATATCGAGTTAATTAATAATCGTAAAAAGAAGCGATATTCATAGATGTTTTAACATTTATCAAGTTTGCCATCAAAAATATTCAGTGTTCTGACTTAAGGAAGACGTGATACTCTCGCGTTGCTACTGAGTATAATAAGGACCTAATTGAAAAGAAAATCCTGTGGAGAAATCCCGCAGCAAATGCACAGAGAAACATATGGATGGAAGGAAATTCTGGCACGTTCACAATAGTAATAATATACGTTTAAAAATTACTTTTTAAAGACAACACTTCCAAAGAATCCAGTATCTCCAATCTTACAGATGTACAATGAATTTCTCATCTAATTTTCGAAAATTAAAAAAATTACCTTTTCAATTTTTTAAATATATATAAAATTTTTTTAATATATACATTTTTTTCAAAATTATTTATTCTGTCAATTGATTCGTGCATTGCCTCTGATTTCACACCAGTGTGCAATATTTCAGATCAATTAGACAGGTAAAAGTGTGTCAAATATCAGTTATAAGATTTGTAGCTGACGAAATTATTTTTTCAATTTTTTTAATATTGAAAAAAAAAATTTTTTTAATTTCTAAAATCATTTATTTTGACATTTGATTCATGCATTGTCTCCAACTTTACACAAGTTGGCAAAATTTCAGATTGATAGGATAAGTAGAAGTGTGTTAAATTTTGTTTACAAGATTTGTAGCAGACAGACAGACAAACAGACAGACAAACAAGAAGTGAAGTTAAAGAGAAGTGTTGTAAAAGGAGGAGGTATTTAGAATTTTTGATAAAACTATCCATAGGACTAATGTATTAAAATATTAGACAAGCACTGAAGTTCCAAAGCTTACCTTGAAGTTGCTATTCTGCATCCATGGTACAATACCATCAATAACTCTGCCAATATCATCACACTCGATGGAGTTGGCTGGATCACTGATGTACTTGAGCAGATCACATCCGATGGTAATTTTCTTGCGCGTGTCTGTTGTGAGCATAAGAGGTATGAACTCCTCCATCTCGTCAGCTCCTTACCACCCTCATCAACACAATAACAATTAACAAGCTAGCACTTGTGCACAATAACCTAAGACTAGCACACACTTGATTACACAAACAGCATCACCAAGTTGAAGGGCTATTTTGTAGTTAATAAAAAGCCCCCAAAAAACACATATATGGTTCAATGCAATATGATGATAGTTAAACAATATCTCATCAAATTATTCTGCAAATTGAAAGATAAAATATTAATAATCAAACCAGCAGCTTAAGTTAAACAGCAAAACAACTACATCATAAGTTCGCTAAAATAAAATATCAAATAAATCTATAATTTGAAACTTCCTTCTGTAGTTCTGCTAGCACACCCACCCCATCCTGCAGTCGGGAATAATCAAACGATTTTAGACTCCATCTCTAGTACTTCAGATACAATAATCCTGACACATATTTAATCAATAATTCGTGTAAACTTTGCTAGCAGATCAAAGCTCATTGAAATTGCTAATTTTTAGGTCTTTGTACAGGTGCCTTTGCTTTTTTTAGAATTTAGTTTTTATCTCTTTCATGTAGTCATTCCATCGAATAAATATGTATTCTCAGTTTAGCAGACAATAGAGTTGGTCTTCAAACTGCTTTAAATGAAAGTATGGTGAGTCTGTTTGGCCTTTCATCAACTTTTAAATTCTTGGAAAGATACTAGTAATGGAAAATTATATGCCTGCCTCACAACAGTTGTTGAATTTTAATTCTTTTTTGCCCATCCAGATTGTTTGTCAGCATGAAATTTGATTAAATGAATGCATATATCTAGAATACATCGATTTGTGTGAGAATAGGTATAAGTGAAGATACAGAATTCTACATAAGTTTAGAATTGTAACTAAATCATGTACATTCATAAGTAATATATGCTAACATCTCAACATAAAATTATTTACTGGACAGTTGGGATTTGCACTATCATTATAAGAATTACTTGACCAATATTTTCAGATACCATCACTCATAAAAATTAAATTGTAACATATCCATGGATTTGGGGAAATCTGCCATATATGTTAGTCATGTTCCATCCATGAAAATTCAACTTTTTACTCAATTGTATTGGCTCAAAAATCACATAGAAATTAGCTGAATGTGGAATATTAGGCTTGCTATGTGGTTTTATTGAACATTCATACATACATGATGTATTAGATCACTGTGCCCAGTTTGGTTATTGTGCTTCAAGATATGGCTTTCAAGCTAATGAGCCACACATTTAGGAAAAAAATGAATCTATTATCTACGTAATACATCAAGCCTTCAAGGCTATTCATGTGATCATGTCACATCAATCAATTATGCTGTGGGGGCTTCAATAGAAACAATCCATTCACAAAAAAAAAAGGATTACCATCAACATCACATAAGCTGTCACTTGGCAGAAACTGCACTTGTGCACCTATCCACTCAGCACTAAAAATCATACAATACTGATCAGAACTACAATTTGTATCATTTGATTTTCACATGATTACTATGAAGAAAGAAAGATATAATAATGTAAAAAATATATATTATAGAAAGATGTGGTTCAGTTTTGTTTATAGAATAGATCATTTCTTTAGAAGGATGGGAGGTTAAGTGCGGCTGGCAAGGTTATTGACATTGTTGGTACAACTTTCAGGCAATTGAAACAGAGGTTCATACTTATGCCCAAAATATTGCCAGTATTATTGCAGATTTTTCACCAAAAATCACCTATCTAAACCTTCAAGATTTCATGCCAAACATGTAAAAAGGCATGAAATAATTCCACTTTTCACGCTAAGACTAGATATTTCTCATCATTTTAGGAGCCACAAGATTTCTGCAAGCTAGTGAGGAAAATCTATACCTACTCTGAACCATGACTGGATTTTTAGAGCAGTAATTTGATAGATTTGCAAGCCCTGATTCTATTTCTATGCCAGAGTGCAAAAAGTGAGTGAATATCGGAAGCTCATTGGTGACAAATCACCAACAAAATTTATGCTTTCAGAAGATCTTGCCAACACCATAGGAGCAAAATTAATGCATTTTAGATGTTTGTGAATCTTCAGCAATGCTAACCACAGAACAGGAAGTCCACCAGTGGCTGCATTGTTTTTAAAATTTCTGGTTTCTGGTTGGTCAGATGAGGCTGCAAAGCATGATCCACAATTTGGTAATTCTGGTTGCAATTCAATTGTGTACTGCAATACCTGGAGTGTTAACACGTTGACTCCGAAGTGGTACATATGCGTACCACAAAATGTATTTCTCCAGGATGTAGTGGTACATAATTCAGGTTGCCTAAAATCGGCAAAATCCAAGAACAAAAAAGGCCAAAAAGGCCAATAACTCATAATATACTAGTTTATTTGTAGGTTCCACTATAGAAATTCCATTTATTCTCTTTTTGCAGTATTTAAAATTTAATTAGGAAGTACCCATATCATAACTTTTAGCCAGCCAACACAATTGAGAACAACTAAATCACGGAATTTGGCCGCAAAAAATGACCGTGTGGCAACACTGTTTAAAAAGAGCATTAAAAAATGAAACAATAGTACAAGATGAAGCAAATGGAGTCAAAGTGTTAAAGATAAACTCCCAGTCCTCAAATTTTTTTTTTTATAAGAATTTTTATGAAAATTATGCTTGTAATGCATCTTGATGACTGCTGGCCACACATCTTTGATACTGTCAGCAACATTTTTGAAGGAAAAATGCAAAAATTGGCAATGCATTTACAAACTCTGCACCCACCCTGGTGTTTTTGAACTGTGAATACCATATATAGCAAATGAAATACCATTAGGAGCCAAAAATTCATTTGCAAAGTCCCATGCATGTGTTACCTCAACTCTATGCAAATTTATGCATGTGTCAGACCAAATCTAAGTCCTGGGCATGTGTTATTCCCACATGACTGCAACTATGCAATCACCAAAAAATGTTTTGGGTTTACCAACTTTACTCACTATGCAGAATATTTTGGCAGTAGCATAGTACTGAAATGTGGGGAAAATTTTTGTAGAATGACACATTTGTACACTGCCATTTTTTCAATCAAATAAAAATAAATTACATTAAAGCAGTAAGATATTATACTTGCTGAAATAATATTATACTATATATATGATATAGTTCAGCACTATGATAGTTCAGAAAAAAAGTAGGATTGTTCCCAACTAGTCTATAAAATTATTAAACTCTTGTCTATATAATTGAGATAAAAGCATTCCAATTTGAATCTTGTGCAGGCATTTCCAAATATTGCAAGTAAAATGATAATTTCCTTAATGATTTTTAAAAATTGAGCATGATTTATGCTCAAAATAAGGATTGTTGACTAGTTTCATGCTGCATGAAACTAGTCAACAATCCTTATTTTTTACTAAAGAAATTGGCCAGAATAAAGGGCATTTTTGTCTGATTCACGGGTGGCTTTTGCCAAAAATCCCAAAATGGATTTTGCCAATATATGGATTTTTAGCCTAAAGCGCCGCCAGCTATTTTCAAGATCCGTCATGGCATTGCCAGGTAATTTTTAATAAGAAAATGCTGTTAACAAATTTGATAATATATCCCTTACTCTCCACGCACTGCATCATCACAACTGATTTCCAGACAAGCAAGTTCACTGCATCCTGATCCATTCGACATACCAGAAACCTTACTGTGTGCGCTTGCAGTCTTCCAGATTTGCAATAATTTCAAAGTAATTCAAAAATGCAATAATTTCAATCCAAATGTGTCAGCAAGATCTTCTGAAGGCATAAATTTTGCTGCTGATGTGTTGCCAATAATCTTTTGATATTCACCCACTTTCAGCACCCTGGTAGCTACAATGTTGCCTGAATGCCTGGTGCATAATTCTATCAGCTATCTAACATTCTATGCACAATTTCTTGATGACTGACAATGCATTAATTTTCTTGTTTACACCACTATTTTTAGTTTTACAATATTTCAATTAGTTTTGCTGCTATAACATTTTCATGCCATGGTAGTGGCTGAGGACTGTACTGATTTACCCCGCCCCTCCCTTATTACCCAGTTTGACAGTACATACATCAACCTTTCAAGATCTAAGCCATGGCTAAGCTTCCCCGCCTTTTTCAGAGCTGCAAGATTCTTACAAAATAAATGATCTCTAATATTATTGTAAATAAAAGTGTACAACTGCAATTGGGCCACAAGATTTCAAATTTCAACAGTTTAGAAAATTTGTCACTTTGGAGCTGTAAGATTTCATCCATAAGTACATACCTAAGTAGCTAGAAAAATTCCAATCTATCTAGATCAGTGGTTCAAAAACCTTTTCAGGCTGGCGCCCCATTTGGCTCCCTAGTGAACGTCTAGCGCCCCCCATGCACAGACACATATAAAAACATACGCCTCTTTCTTGAAATTTAGTACGCTGCAATTTTAATAGATAAATGTTCAACACAAATGTGTATTTCACAAATAGAACCCCATTTAATGAATTAATATGTTTTTAAGCTATTTTAATTGTTTCAGCACTAGAAACCTAGGACGTCTCGGGCAAATTCACGGCCGGACTCGTGGCCAGTCGCATGACCAATCTCCAAATTCAATTATCAAGTAATATCTCCCAAACTAACAAATGCATCTCAAGGAAACTTAGAACATATATTCATCAGAACCTAACGTTGATTTTTAGCTCGTAAAAAAATTAAATTTCACCTTCATTCATGAGTTATATTGTGGTAAAGGCTGAAATTAGCAGTGATTAAAGAATTTCTTCCAAACTACTGAACAGATTTGAACGAAATTTTGAATATACATTCCTAAATACCAAAACCAAGCACTGATTTTTTTGGCTTTTAAAAATTTTTGATTTTACCTTCATTTGGGAGTTTTTTTTTTTTATTTCACAGTCATTATTGATTTCACACTTCCTTATATTCGGCCTGTATCGCCGGATCATTTGTCGCTTAAATTCGCGGCGATCAAGAAATTTCTTCTAAACTACCGAACAGATTTCAATGAAACTTTGTATATAAATACCTAACCTCTCAACGGCGATGTTTAGCTTGCGACAATTTTTCTATTTTGCTTTCGTTCACCAGTTATACAGATATAGGAGGAACGACCGGCTTTTCTACCAGCCGGTTTAACCAAGAGCCATTTATGTATATCCGTATACGTATAGCCGTATAACTCGCTAACGAAGGCAAAACAAAAAAATTGTAGCAAGCTAAACATCACCGTTGCCTAGGTTAGGTATTTAAATACTAAGTTTCGTTCAAATCCATTCGGTAGTTTTGGAAGGAATTTCTTGATTACTGCAAATTTAAGCACGTATTGCCGTTTAAATCACGAATTAAGGTGAAATGAAAAAAACTCATGAGCAAAGGCCCAATCAAATTCATTTTCATGAGCTAAACATTAACGTTTGGTAGTTAGGACTGTAAATTCAAAATTTCGTTTGAATCTGCTCAATAGTTTGGAAAAAATTTCTTGAATACCAGGTACTGTGAATTTTGGCCCGTATTGCCATATAACTAAGGCAAAAACAAATGAAGGCAAAATAAAAAAAATTCGCAAGCTTAACATTACCATTAGGCATTAGGTCCTAATGAATATGTGTACCAAGTTTCATCGAGTTAAGTTTATTAGTTTGAGAGATATTACTTGAACATTGAATTGGAAATTGGCCATAAGATTGGCCGCAAGTCCGGCCGTTAATTTGTCCGAGACGTAAACCCAGGAGAGGTTAAAAAAACAGATCTGGGTGAAAAAACCATCGCTGGGACTGGGAGTCATGTGCTGCACGTGTTGTGTACAAATCGTCAAATAAATGTTGGAACTTCTGACTTTGACTTCGAACTACCGCCCCCCAAGCGTCCTCTTCTTCCTTACCGGCCCGCCCCCCAAAATCTCTCCACCGTCTCTAGGGGGGCGATATTGCCCACTTTGGGAACCACTGACCTAGATCATTCTAGGGAGTAGGGAGTAGAGTTCAGTAGGGCCAGTCACTCTGGCAAGTTACTGGGTTAATTTGCACACACAAAAATGACATTTTAGACAATGATGGAATATTGATGCATGTTTAAAATCTTCAATAATGACGGCTGATATTTGTCATTAAATTAGGGCCTAAATGATTGACAGCCAGAGCCAGTCAGCCACAATTAAAAATTTAAACAATCTAATGAAATTTTAAAACAAAAATTAAATTTTATCCATAAAAATTTTATGAAATAACTTCACAAAATTCAGTTGCCATACTCGATACCGCAATCAGTGTTCAATCTTCAGTGCAATGAATGACAGCCTACCGGGCTTCACAGTGCTGTGCACATTGCAATCACGAAACAGAACTACAGAAGCGATGCAACCAAGATCATGACACGACCCTACCAAAGTAACCAAACAGCGAGGTGAATGTCGAGCATATATAAGGGCAATATGAGAGAATTAATGGCATTTAAAATTGAAAAAATTCAAAGTTTTGTCGAATTTATCTGAATAACGAAGCATCGATTTGCACAATGAATGTTAGGAGAACGTCAATCGACACACCTACACTTTCTGTCTCAACATAAATAAACTGACTGCCAGTTATAAATTCCCGAAGACTTGGTAAGAGGCATCTATACAAGTTCAAACAAATGCGCATCGTAAGTCGTTGCATGGCTTATGAGCAATAAAAAGTGGTTGTAATATATGAGTTTAGAATCATTCTAAAGATTGTTCCGTTTATTCGATATGTCATGGAGTTATACATTTTCCTCAGAATAATATCAACAACGCTACTCGAATTTTGTTCTGCATTGAAATCACCATATTTTAAAATTCTCCCTCTTACATCAACCGGTACATAGACTTTCGTTATATTCGATATTCAATTTTTCACAACGAAAAATCAACAATCTATGGCAAATCTAGTAGCCATATAACACGCACGTCGAGCTAAATAATTGGCGGTGTGGTTCTCTATGAAAAGTATAGGTACATTAAAAAAGATCTGTTTGCACATCTGGGAAAACGTAAGGCACTACTTCAGAGCGCAGAGCTGGATCTTTAAATCTGTTTTTAATTAGGGCTATTTGCTATTGAAATTGCCAATTGATGTCTTATATCAGCTAACCCGGCTTCAATAACGATCCCGGCATGGCCTCTCAAGTCTCCGAGAGGCGCTGCGCATTTTCTCGAAAATTAATGTTTACAAAGGAAATGGAAGCAATTTTGAATTGAATGCAATTGTCCACAATAATGAGTTTATTGGTGTAGTTCGGCAGAAGCTTCTCTTTTATGCAAGTTTGATTGAAGACCAGAGCATGCTTTTTATTAACAATCTTCTTGTTCGTCTTTCCAATGAGTCGAACCAAATTTCTAGCTGAAGCCGGGAGATCGAAAAACAGGTTTCCGAATGACATTTTAATAGATTGCGACGTTTCGAAAATACAATTTTCATTATCAAGCTGGTGAAGGTTTTACAACACTTGAAATTCAATTTTGGAAATGACAGAAGTACATATCAATGGTATAGTGGATACAATAAAATAAATAATGTGGATACAACAAAATGTATAAGCTTAAAATTACTCTGAAAATAATTTCAGCGTCCGGACGAATCCTGTAGTTTGGAGGTTGATAGCTGGAGACTCGCTCTTGATAATGAGGGCCTCGGCATTCGCCAGTCTCGATGGGTCAGGGCACCGCATAACTATGCTGGTGCAGGACTCCAATGTCGCTCGGGTGATGGTCTCATTGTGAGCTTCCCGCATGTGGTTCTTGGGTCCTCCAGATTGTAGATGGCATGTGAATCGGCGGCTTAAGGTCGTGCTTGTAAGACCAATGTAGTTTATATTTTGAAGAAGTCTACCACCTTCTTTATTACATGAGAATTTATAAACAACATTAGTTTCTTGAAGCAGTCCGGATTTTTTACAAGGATTATTGTTCATTACAAGGTTTTTAATTTTCTTATTTTTGTAGTAGATCAGATGTTTTATTTTTTCGTTATCTGTTGTGCTCATGGTATTATCATGGATAATTGACTGGAGCACTCGTTCATCCACCTTATAGCCTCTATTCATCTGGTTTTGGTAGAAGATCGTTGTGATGGTTCCATTAGATATTACATCATTGCTGGTTCGTTTTTCTCTCGATCGGTAATTGCAATTTCAGTGTCAATTGTTCTATTTGAAAACCTATTATTTACTAGAATTTGTTTAAACGATCTGAGTTCGGTTTTCAAATTACTCTCGGATGTGCAGGTCTTGAATGCTCTTTGGATGAGAGCGCGCACTGCGCTGCAGGTTTTATAGCGCTGAGGGCATTCACTTTTTTCGTTAAGCACTTTCCCGACATCGGTAGGTTTTCGGTAAACATTTAGTGACAAAGGAATTATCTTCAATTCGCACTTATATATATCTAGGAATGGCAATTTATGATTTTGTCCAATTTCATGAGTAAACTTCAAGACTGATTCATGTTCCGAAGCTCTTCGCAGTTCGATCAAGTGCTCTTCGTCTCGAATGACTACAAAAATGTCATCTACGTATCTTCAGTAAAGGTGTAAAGCTCAGGTTTGATCTGTGCATTGCGTAACACTCGATTTTCCAGTTCACGCATGTAGAATTCTGCAAAATTTAGACCTAGAGGGCATCTCATGGCAAGGCCGTTAATTTGTCGGTAAATTTTGTTATCAGGAGTCCGGAAGGGAGATTCTGATGTACAGAGGCGAAGAAGGTCAATTAAGATCTTTTTTGGTATAGATGGGGCTGGCAGGGTTTCGTGCGAATACACATGCTTCATGATAATTTCTAACGTTTCTTCGGTTGGTACATTAGTGAACAAACTAGTAACATCCAGCGATGCTAGCAGGCCAGAAGGGTGCGAGGCATGAATAATTTCCAAGAAGTCATTTCTAGATTTCAGAGAGTATTTCTTAGGGATATATATGGTTTAATTATGGCGTCGAGTTCTTTAGAGGTCTTGTATACGGGTGAAGGAACTTGCGAGATTATAGGCCTTAGTGGGTTGTCTTCCTTGTGAGTTTTGACGTTTCCATAGAGGTAGCCTGGAGAATAGCTCTCAACAATCGGGGTAAGTTTTTTAGATCCAATTGCAGAGTTTGCTGTGTTGAATCTATAAACTCTGTATGCTGTATAAACTCATTGAATAGTGAGTTTATATAGGATTCCCTATATGCTCAGTTTAATAACCTAAATATTAAAAATTGTATATGTTTTTAAAGTATGACGAGTCTTATATGTATTATGATATTACTAATAATAGTGAAATTGTAATCAGGATAATACTTCAGACAATGTTTACTGTTTCTGGCATTCGTTGCTAGGCCTAACTTAACTCAACGCTCTCGATTACGTAGATAAACGAATTGTTTCCACTAACTTATTTATTGTTTTTGGGTTTTTAGTTGCTTTTTCCAAATGTTGTTTATGTATTAACTAGCTTGTAAACACTAATCGTATTCAGTTCATCTTACAATGATATGACTTCACTCGCACCGATTTAATTTATCCTCAACCAATTACGCTTCGCATTATCTTAAGATCTTTCCGCGATACCCACAATCTTCGTTAAATTTATTTTGGGTCAAATCTGGAAACCATTCATTGTTATCATTCACCGTGAATGCGTTATCGACCAACGTATAATTTGAATGCTTTCGGAAGTAGAGCTTCCTCAGTGTCCTTCCAAACTTTATTTAGTTGAGACAAAGGACGCATCTTCCCATATATTGAAAAATGTCCTAAATTGAATATAATTCCTGCATTTTTTTCGAGTGTTGATAAATTAGCTCTTTTATTACAATTTTGTTGTACACGCGAAACGAACACCCAAGTGAAAGGTTTTTGATCGCGCCACGAAAACAAAAATGATGCCCACTATCCCGGTATTGTTTTGGACGTTCCTAGGTTGTGGGTTGAGTCTGCTCATCCTCGTGGCGATCTGGACTTACTTCCAGTGCGTCAGACCTGAGATTGACAAGAGGCATGTGAGTATGAAGTCCGTAGTAGAATTGCTGAAGCGTGATGCAAAATTATAAATGTGTGCGCTTTCCGTTTGAGTAAAACATCCGGTGAATTAATATTCGAAAGCAAGTAATACAAAACATTTGCTTTTGTAAAATGGGTTATAATTAAACCCAATTATAATTATAATGATATAATATAATAATATATTTATAGTATAATTAAGTTGTAATTATGACTCAAGACAAAAATGATTTAGGTATTAAATTTTAACTTGAAGAGCTTCGATTAGTGATTCAGCTTTGTTGCCATCTTTTTTTTCGTTGTTACTGGGTCACGGCGGGCTAGTCGATGTTTAATTAGCAGGAGCATAATTTTGTTCAATTATCTAGCCCCTAATTTAATTTTTTATTACCTGAAGGACAACATGCGAAATAATAATCGTAAAAATCATGCGGCTTCAGGATCATTCAGATCCCACGCGGCCTCAGGATCACTCAGATTCCACGCGGCCTCAGGATCATTCAGATCACATGCGGCCTCAGGATCATTCAGATCACATGCGGCCTCAGGATCATTCAGATCACACGTATCGTAAGGCTTTAAAACGTCAAGGGATCCATGAACATATTATTGGCTGAGGAACTCGAGAAAGCATTTACATTTGAATAGGTTACCTGCATGATTGCACTGAGCGTGTAGTTATTTACAGTTAATATTAAGGAACCTGCATAATAAAAGAAATTTTATTCAAAATATTCAAAAATTATCCATTTTATGTAAGTGGTATAAGGCCGTAAATGTGTGCAATGTCTGAACTCGGGCATCGAAATGGCAGGCTATTGCAAATCAACTACCAAAATTATAAACTATTTATAGACTTCATGGTGTCATTAGAATATTCATCATAAACAAAGCTGGAGAGAAATAACATTGGAAAACTCTAATAAGCGTTATGTATGGAAAGAATCCTTATTAATATCCTTCAGTCATCTGAATGTTAACTCGCTCGTGCATGTGTTAATGAGTCTAGAAGACGTTGACAGGAAAACCAAACAAATGGGAGTTTTATGAGGAACATTATAATGCCAGCTGATGTCCGTTTTTCTGATCCCATAATCTACCATTTTCTAAAAAACACATTAAGTAACAATATAAAATACTATTAAAAGTTAATTAAAATCGATAACTTTGTATTTGTTTGTTGTAAACAAAAAAATATTAATTCTATTTTTTAAACAGGCTCGGCAAGATACGAAAATTGAAGATACCATAATAACTGTGAGCGCACCCATAGTCTGCCAGCCGTTTCCTCTCTGTCCATCGACGTTGCCTCCTTCAGCGCCGTCGTCAGGCAGCGTCCTAACCACCATCACGAGACAGGGCAAAAATAGCGCCTTCAGCTACTCGGGACCTCTCAATAACCTACCTTTGGCTGATAGACACATCCTTTACTCAAGCTTGGGTCGGGGACAAGTTCTTCAGGAGGAGGGAGTAAACTGCATTGATGAAGTTAGCTTGATTAGACGTGCACCGGCGGATCATCATGCGTCGTTTTTAGACGACTCACTAACGTACACCGCGACTAAAGTCGATGGTAATAACGAAGACGAAGAGGAAATCCGTGTTGGCGACAGTGCTGGATCACACGCGGCCTCTTATCAGCACTTACCACGGACAAGATCAGGGTCAACATACCATCAGGTTCCTAAAGAAGACATTTTTGAGAATTCTTGGAGACGCGACGACAGCAGTTTGCTAGAGGGACCGTTCAGCACGCTAGGAGGCCGACGCAAAGCTCGTGACGCTCCTGCTCCCCGGGTATCTCAACTTGGACGATGCAGGTAAGTTAAAGCGTACGCTTACTTTCTTTCTATTTACATATTATTAATTTTATATCTGTAAATCTCATCAATACTTTATTTTCGAGTTATACATTCGCTCAATACTTATTCGATTTTCAAGAAATTTCGAATTAAATGTGTATCCTTACATCCATTACTAGGTCGACGGATGGCGGAAGTGGTTTTCGAACGTCATCCATGAGGATGTTTCATGATCATCCATTTCACTCGACGTTTAAATCAAAGCAAGCCTGCCTGACCGCATCCAACGAGTTCTCATTTCAAAACTTTCGTCACCCTGAGCCCACAGACAATCGTCCGCTCCTCCAACCATCAGCAGCCATTGCCATCATCTCCCACTATAGCACTCCCATTCCTCAGCCTCTCGTGCCCCTTGATAGCTTAGAAGAAAGTTCCGAAGGCATTTCCTTTTACTCAGGGGAATCATTCATTAAAGTACGAGAAGAAAATGCCTCTACAAATCAGAAGAAAACATCGCAGAAATTTTTACATGCGCACAAACCCGCTTACGCATCGATCAGGAGCACAAAATTGAAACAGACTTGCCCTCCAAACTCCAATGCAATTCATGCTCTCATGCCCCTTGGGCAGTCGGAAAATATGTATTCGGCTTTAACTTTTCAGCAAAAACGTTTGTCTGGAATATCTGAAATATCGGCAATTCCGCTCTTCGTATTCGATTCAGCAACAAGTTCATGTGCAAAGATCTCTGAATCTTCGTTACTCAACACGAGTACGGTGGTTCTGAAACACGATTCATCAGGAAGCAAGTCACCAATTAATGACAGGTTCAGCTACGTGGCCCACGACGACGCGGACAACCCGTTCGCACAACTGTCGTCCAGTCTAAATTTTAGCTCCCACCACGAAGTGACTGGATCCTTCACGCAGAGACCCGAAAGTGAAATATTGAATAGTCCCGGTTTACCGAGTCATGCCGCCAGTTTCGAGGAACTGCAGAAGCTGGAGTCGAGTGTGAACGAGAGCAAAGCTCGGGACTCCTTCGCAAGCGGGACAACATTGCAGTTAGACATTGCTTTACTGGACTCGGTTAGTATTGATAAATTGAAAATGAAGCTTGTGAACAACTTGCCGACCCCTCTTCCTCAATTTTGTTTTGATAGGACCAAAGTTCAAGGTGAAAGTAATATTTAAGTTTTATTCTGCAACAAATGCCTCAAATATAACTAAGCTATACAACTTTAATTAATTAAGGTAGGTATCGCATGATAATAGTGCACAACAGATGCACATTAAAGAATATAACTCGGACTGAACGCCATAACTCTGAATGTGCGAATTCGTCGTAGGTAATGCAAATCATTTTGATTATGAAATACCACGTAATTAGACAATAAAAATTATATATTACATTTTTTACCCTGAAATCCCTGCCTATGTATTATAGACCGACCAATTATTATCATTAATTATTATCATCGTTATTATCTAGTTATTAATTACACATTATTAATTATTATCTCTCCCAATCATCTTGGGAGTGGAATTCTTCTCAAACTCAAAGTTTTTGTTTATCTTCATTCTCAGGCGGTACTTTTGTGCACAGAAATTATTCAGCGACATGTGTTTCATGCGCAGAAAACTATACTTTTTTATTGAAACCAGCATCGTATATGACCCTCAACGACGGTGACAGCCAGTCTCATTTCTTCCCATCATCGAACAGAGGTTCATGGTCAAACCTATACCTCCAAACTAAAACATCAACTAAAAATCCTGTAACACTGAACACAATTATTAAACATACAAGTCGATAATAGGATAGTCAAATCAAGTTAACATACTTTCTGTTCAGAAGAACTAAGTATACACGTGTTTTCTATTGGAAGTGATGACTCAGCATTAGTAATATTGGCCCCCCGTGCCATCTCGCCCTTGTCGTGGGGGGGGGCTTGCGTGTCTCAATGAGACCCGAGGCTGTGCGGTCTCAGATGCAATCATGGCCGAGTGGCTCGGGTGGAGAGTCCAGACTAACAGAGATGGCAAAACGCCCTTCTGGTAACGACCTGGCTCTCTTTCACGGTAGCTATAATGTTGACCGCCTCGTAGAGTACCTGAGAGCAATAAACATGTTCGACTGTATATGATCTGGTCAACGCTGAATACATGTGATGCAATATGTTCTTAGCCCATAATGCCCAACGTGACATTCGGCGCGAGATAGCTTATCAGCTGAAGCGCTAGTAATCATAGGGTCACTAAACTAACTAACTAGTAATATTGGCATAAAGTTCGCAGCCAAGTATGAGTTTAACCTCAACTACGAAACCACATGCGACTTCTGCATATTGTCTACAAAAGGTGTGAATTAATGCCCATATATAGCTGTTCAAGTTATAACTGTTTGACATCGAAACTTTTTTATGATTTATTGGTAAATCTATAATGGAAAAAAATATATACTGTAATCAATCTTAAAATCTAATTACGTGGAATTGGTAACTCCTTGATAGATAAAATTTTCAGCATCCATAAACTCTGTGTTCGATATTTAATTATGTATATTATGCTGATTTAGTTAAAGACCACTACACTTACTTGAGTGTTCCAAATAATAATTTCTTATTGTTAATCTAAACAATAACAATCAAAACTGCAAGAAAATTGACAATAAGTATTCTCTTGATTCTCTTGACTTAAAGAAAACCAACATTAAAGAACGACTTCCGCCTAGCA
The DNA here is from genome assembly GCF_000764305.2 of Hyalella azteca. Classification (NCBI taxonomy): domain Eukaryota; kingdom Metazoa; phylum Arthropoda; class Malacostraca; order Amphipoda; family Hyalellidae; genus Hyalella; species Hyalella azteca. The sequence continues at coordinate 458,789 of NW_025945309.1, read as the reverse complement.
ATACAAATTATGTATCTATAAATATGTGTTTATTCTTAAAAAATGAGCGATTGACCAGGCACAGAACTAATTTTTATAAATTACAGTAAAGTAATTTTAGGTACTTATGTAACAACTCACTAATGAACCTAATATTATTTCTTATCGATATATTACCTTAACGTGAATTAATAACTATAAGGCCGGTGCGTTACTTGTTTATATTCTCCTATTAAGAGCAGGTCTTTTATTTGAGTGTCGGTCTCCTGGAGAGCTGCGATCGCGCTGTCTTACGTCTATTCCAACGCCTCGAGGAAGATGGCCGCTTAAAACTTTTCTGTTCCTAGGAGCTCTACTGGCCAAATCTCCGTCGTAAAATCTGGCAATCTTGACCGAAGAAGATCTGTTGAGATTTGGCACAGTCAATGTAGCGTTTCTGCTATCTTGTGATAAGACTTCCTTTTGTTGATGAAATCTGTTATCTTCCAACTTAGTTTGAACACGTGAGGTAGGTCTAAAGCTTGGCTCTCCAACTCTCCTGTTTACGTTCATCTGGGAACTTTTGGCTGGAAGAAAACTGTTGGTCTGTAATTTACTGGCCAGATTTCGTAAATTAACTGGACGAGTAGCTGAGCCCGTCTTCAAATTTGCATTTGCCGTTGTCACGGCAAATACAGAACGTTGCTTTGCGTTTCTTACGCTCCTTCCTTCGCTCGAGGTATCACGAATTCTTACTAATTGATGTGGGGTTAAAATACTGTATCTCGTGATAAGTTTTGCCTGGTGTATTCTTACAGGTCCAACCGCTCTTAGTGTGTTGGTTGCAGGAGTGGTAGCAGTGGATCGTGGTGTTGAACTGGCTGGGGGTCGACCATCACGTAGAGAAGCCCCTTCCAAACCATACTTCGGGTTTGGCGTATCTTGACTTAATGTATCGGGAACATATTCTGGATTTTCAAGGTCTTCCTGTGGGTCATCGTTTGAAAGAATTGACTCGTATATGGGTGGTGGTACTTCAGTTGGGAATGGTATGATTCCAGAAAATATGTCTTGAAAATTGATTGCGGACGCACCGCCTTCGCTCTGCGGTCCATTTTGCAGTGTACTGTAATCGGGAACAGAAAGTCTGGACGGAACTGTTCCATTTGAATTGATCAGAGATCCTAAGCCCCCTCGAATTGTTGAATTTAATGTCGAATCATCTTGTTTTATGCGGTCAACACCATTTGTTGAGGTCGTCACGGAGCTCCCGCCGGCAGTTGGCTTAGGTGGCTCTCGTTTAGAAAGTTCAGAGTTTGGATCTAAAAGCCCGATACTAACATCTTCTTGAAGAATATCAGTCTCGTCTGTGCCTGACAACTCAGGAAAAGTATAGTCTTCAAAAGTCTGATTGTTTGCCGTCGAGTACGGGTAGTCAAACCGATAGTCATCGTCTGCTTGATAATCAAAATTTTCGTCGTAGTCTCCGGTGAAGCGCGTCGGTTCCACATAATCTGCACTTGCCGTTTCCTCGGCGGGTGGAGCCCTCACAGAAATAAGTTCCACCGCAGGATCTTGTAGCCTTCTTCTCGTAACGTTGCGGATGCCGCGGCCGATGCCCGCTAACACTCCCCCTCCAAAGATGCCGAGCTTGAGACCCAAGAGAGTTCCAAGCTGAGAGTTGGCGGGGCTGGGTTGGAGTATCATAAAACTCAGTCCGAGTAGCGCGAGTACCTGTAAAAATAACACTTATTAAAATCTAAATTCCGTGAATATTTTTAGTGACCTGAATGATTCAGATATATTCGTCCCAATGTGTTGGATCTCTGATCACTTAATGTAACCAAAGTGCCGAGGCCTATTGGGTTTTGACTATTTGTATTACACACAAAGTATGCTTCCTAAATCGCACATTAGAAGCATAACTTGCATTTAAACTCAAATTTCCACAAACCGAAGGCATCAACTTGACTACAATTTAGCGTTACTCGCAATGGAAGAATGTACCGGATACGAGGCGCTCCGCTTCCCACTATTTCTTTTATTTTCGTGTAAAGTGTTTATTGGAGGAGCTTTTATTTTCGGGTGCAAACAACAAGATATGTAGGTACGCTCACTGCTTCCATTTTCATACATTACGTCATGGCTAGACAAAAATTCCGATAGCATTTCAAATCGTTTTTGTTTTCGCACACTGATAAGAATCGGTGGACCGCATTAGTTGGGAAGATCTAAACTGCAAACAATGCGTCTAATTTTTTAAATATAATCATTATAGTGCTCATTTGTGTATTTTAAAGCCTGGAGAGTGGAGAAAAAGACGATGATTTCGACTGCGCTAGCGGCCAAATATTTCGTTAATTGATGAATCCTGGCTGTAATTAATCTCCTTACTTCTGACCTACAATACATATGTAATTTTTCATTAAAATTAAATTTAATTTTATTAGAAAGAATCTAACGGGTCAAAACAAATTATTGTGCATCTGCAACCATTTCTTGTAGTTTTACAACAAATTTAATGGAGTTTCCCATCAGCCTTTATGCTCACATGCGCTTTGACATCGATCAGATCTCACAGGAAGAATGAAATTTTTGCAAACTGGACAAATTTGTGGACCAACACAGGGACAATTAAGCATTGCATCTTGAGATCTGAGCAGCGAATGACTTTTTTGCATAAATGCGTCATCTCGACCCAAGTAAACCGAGCACAGAGCCGGATGAGCGTTATGTGGTAAAAATTGGTAAGTATTTGGACAGAATGTCCCATGAATTTTTCTGAGTGTGATCCATGCAGGCACATCCCATGATTGAATTAATATTATTAATAGTATTAATACTATTAATTCAACCATGGGCACATCCCATACGGTCCATACATATTCGTACACTCCACCTCTGCAGCCACGCTGTTCTCGTGGCGTGTCAACTGAGCTCCGAAGGCCAACATAAAAAAACGTTGAGAAATAACTGTGCTAGTTTTTCATGAAGCACGAGGATGTACCCAAGGTCTTTTTTTCTACAATAAGTGATCCTCCTTATCGTGCTCCGCTGTGCTAAAGGTATGAAGTGAACGCATCCTTAACCATAAATTTATAAAGAAATAGCTTTGGTATTCATTATATTTGTAAATGAGATTCAATTGTTCCAGCAGCTCACTGCAACGTTTCCCTGTTACCTTTTCGAGGTGTTCTGAGATATTGTTGAAATCTAAATAAAATATTAAAATTATGAAGTATTTCATTAACACACAGAAATCATAATTCATCAAGTAATATATTAATAAATCAATGCTCATCATCATTCATTTTCGGTGATTAAAAATTGTATGAAGTGCGCGGAGTCGAAGATGTGAATGACGTGCGAAAGGCAGAAAGGGTAGCAAAATATGTGCAAGTAAATTTTATTTGAACTGAAAAATGTTAATTAACTTGAGACCACGTACTAAATATTTGCATGGTTCACTTTTTAATCTTAACATTTATGGCGATAGCCGCTCGCCCATGCAAAAGCTTTATGTAAGCAATTAATACTCTCTGCAAAGATCCCTTCTCAGCGCTTGACGCAACGTATATATTGAGGACATCCTTTATCTAATTTCAGAGTCTAAGCTGACTCAATTTGAGTCTGTACCGATAATGAGAATTAAAAGATTATCAGCACGTGCTTGAACAAAGAAAATATATTCTATGACCATTTGAGTCAAATTATAATCTTTAAAGGAATCGCGCTAAAGTTTGGAATATTCGAACTGGCGCGAGATACGAAAATGCAGAACCGGTGACTTTTCTCGTCATAAAAGTGTCGTCCCAGGTAAACGCTTTGAGTCCGAGCTGAATCAAATGTAAGGATGAAATCTCATTGCTATAAAAAAATGTAAAACATCAACAGACGAAGAAAAACAGAGTTGTATTCTTCAAAACATCGACTTACGGGTTTCATGTCTGCAGAAGATGATTCTTTAAAGCTGTAACTCCACCACTCAAACTAAGGAAGTCAGACACTAATGAAACGGAGATGGTCTTTTAGAAAATGAGGGTTGACTAGATAGAGACGTCCTTGAGGATATAAAGATTAATGAGAAACAGAGGCTCTCTAAGAACTAAGTACAGGAGGTTTAGCGAGAGGGAAATGGCCACCAAGAATATGAAGCTGGACGGCAAGTCAGCAGGTTGGCAGTATATACCGTTGATTGTAGATTATTGAGATTGAATATAATGTAACACTGACAACTAATTTCTTTCGGTACATCAACGATCCCTGCCTGTATTCCTTGTTTGAATTCAATTTTAAGTTTTGGAACAAATGAGATCACTGCACAGAGAACAAACAAGTGAGATCACTGCACGGTTAATATGAAGTAATATCACTATACTGTTAATAACAAGTCAGATAGATCACTGCACAGTTTATAACAAGTGAGATCACTGCACAGAGAACGATCAAATGATATCACTGAACAGTTAATAACAAGTCTGATAACTGCAAGGAGTATAAAGGGCCATAGCTTAAAGAGTCTATCGTTTAAAATACATCGATGTTGACGGTAAGTCATGTAAATGTATTCAAATCAGTGATGGAAAGCAGTGCTGACGATCTAATAATCATGATCTCTCCATTTTGAGTGTCGATGTGTGTGCCCACTCGCATCTATCGGGTAAGATATTTCCTCAATCGTGTACGTTCACAAATCTCACTTCTATGTCATAACATAACATAACATAACATAGTGATGTCGGCTCTGAAGTGTAGGCCTGATGTGGCCTGTCGCCGATTCTTTCACAGGACGACCGCCCCACTGCCAACTCTGACACTCAAATGCAGCGCCTCGCGATCTCCTTGCCCGGCCAGCGGCTGCGTACGGGCATCAGGATTCCCAGCGTCCTTGTCCGAGTTCGATTTTTTCACGCCACACGCAAGGTGTAATAACGTGTTCTGAAAGGTGCGTATCTAGGTTTTTATAGGATTGTTCTATAGTGACGAGATCTGATCGAGGGCAACGTTCATGTCCGGTATGCACAAGGGAAATCAGTTTGCACGCCGTATCCACTTTGATCTATTTATTAGTGGGGTTCAATACTCAGGCAATAAATTGGGTGGTTAAAATTAGACGCGAATGAAATTATAAATCATTCGCACGCACTTCGGAATTAGTGAGTGTGAAGTCATTTCATGGAAACCACGTGAAATTTTGATCTGCATCGAATTTGAGAGCCGGCGGCCACATGTTAGAGAAACAAATAAAGAACTGCTCGCTATTAGGTAATTTTTCAGCCTGGACTTTCATTTCGTCGGATCGTTCAACACGATTGAAGCAGAACACATCGCTTCATCTTACCAAACAATTTTCAGCGAACAATTCTACAGAACAAATCCTAGTGCTATTTGCCGCAACTCTGGAAACTGCACGAACATTTTCCTTGATAAACTAACAAAATACGTCTCGAACCCAGCTCCCAACCTTCAATGATAAATGAACACCGAATCTTTGAATTATCTTTGATTTGCTGGAGTTGAATAAGTGGACGTGGCTCTTCCCTGGCAAGTCGGGAGACGCTGCTCACGTGGCGAGAAGTAATGTGTAATTTACGTGACGGTCATCATACATGTTACGAAGGGGTGCGCATTGTAACGGTAGCATATGTACGGTACAGCATTTGTATTGTAACATTATGATCTGTATCGTAACAGTGTGAATTGTATTGTGATATAATAATATGTATTGTAACAGTCTACGACAGTTATTGTAACATTCAGTTGTAACGTGCATTATAACAGCCTAAAAAAATTGTAAATATTGTGATGACATAAAGAGCATTGAAACAGAATTCATTGGGTTTGTAATTGCTTTATTATAACAATTATTGCAAGGAGTGAGACGAAACAAGCTTCACTTCGAAGGATTTAATGGGGGTCTCCTGCAAGGCTGGAATGCATGCACAGGACATGCTAGTCGAGCTTCGTCCGTATAGCGATGTCTCATGTCAATGAGAATGACTGACCACTCATAGGTAGAATAAATTTCTTAAATATTCATACAAACTTTCAGAGCATCAAAGTGAGTTATTCCTTATCGAGACAAACACGATTAAAAATGCCCATGGAATCATCTAAGGGCAGATGCTAGCAATTTAGAAGAAAATTTGCCCATAGACGCACGAGTGCATCGAAAAATTCCAAAAGCTTGGATGTAGAACCTGAATGAGCGAGCATGTAAGCATTTACGGCACCTGTACCCTACGAGTCGGACGAAGGGATTTCCGAGCCGCGGTACGCACAAAAACTGGTTCGTCAATGCCAGGAAACTAAGCTAAAAACAGGGATATCCTAATACTAAACTGGTGGTTCCAGACTGGGGGAATAAAAACCCAAGGCTAAAATTATTGTTTCGAAGGTACAGGAAGGGTGTGAGTCTTAACTAAGCCAAATATAATATTTTTGGCAACATCCGTGGAAGAATTAACTAGCTTAGCATTGGGTGATGAATTGAGTGACCGGCGGAAAGTTGATTAGGCACTACAATACGTACACAATTGGCAGCTGAGGATTATGAATTGAATCTAAGCAACTTGAGAGTGGTTAAAATACACATGAAGCTTGCTGAAAAGTTGTTAACCGTTTGCTAAGAAGCTCATAAGGAAACCTAAGGAGGAAAAAGCCAAGAACATCGTGATAAAAAACTATGCCCCTGGCGCCACGCACACACACACATTAACAGTATGCCTACAAACTACATAGAATTAGGGTATGAAATCGTATTTATTTACAATAGATAAATAAAACGTGAGCAGACAAGAGTACGCAATCTTCACAGCATTTAAATGAAAACACCACCATATTTACAGTCACCATATTGTGATGATAGATTCAGAACCAACGTTGAAGTTTCCCTTACTACAGATGGTTCTCTCACTCGTGTACGAGTAAGAACTTTTTCATAATTTACGATCCTACAAGAACCTGACCCTCGTTTTCGGCACCGCCCACGGCCACTCTCACCAGCAACACGAAATATTGAGGGGAGGCTGCAGGGCTTGGACCTCTTCTCATCTCGAGTGTCGCTGTCACTCCGCTGCAGTGCAGAAAATTAATATGCCATTTCTTTCAAATAGTGACTCGCTTCCTGCACGTAGCATAGATACGCTCTTCTTTTGCTCGGCCAACATGGGCAGGATGACCTAGACAATGGATAAAATTGCATCGGTATTTGGACAAAGTTTTAGACATATTTCTCTTACTGTAGCTGAGGAATCTATAAAGGTGTAAGTTAAAGGACGAGGAAAACCACTTGAAAAATAAATGGCAAGGGCTAAAGAAAAGCGTTAATCCTGCTGCTTTTTACTACTAAATAAGTGTAAATATCAACGATTTGTTTCGTTATGTAAAATAGTATAAAAGTAGGAAGATTTGCAAGACTAGCGAGGATTAAAGATATAAAGGTTATTGAGTTATCATACATTCACCTCCTATTTACATACGTAGCAACTGCGACGCAGTATTTGTGTACGTATTTACATACGTACTGCCTTGTGGCAGTAATTGATAACATTGCATGTGCGGCATTTTGCAACATCTTTTTTTCAACATGCCCTAGGGTGTGAACGCGCATCTATCTATCTAGGACGCCCCGACACTTCTGCCGTCATAAACCGTATATAAGTTATAAATATTCTCTAAATTCTTCAACATGTTGCCCTGTTCCCTCAAGTAGATAACATGTTATTGAAGGATCAAAATAATAAAAGGTGGAAGTGTCGTATTCTCGTCGCTGCTTCGTGCATTCCACGTACTACGAACGCTCAAGGCCGCATGACACGTTATGTATCGTCGTACATTCCAAAAAACAATATATACGACGTAAGATGTTCGTCGGAATAACGACATACATTCAAATAAAAGTGCAGTATAGATGGGCGCCATTTTCAAGACAAGCAAATAAAATTATTAAACTTCATCCGGAATTGCAAATTATGTATTGTCGTGTGCCACCATTAACTGTCTTCGCCTCCGAGAACTTATCAATTATACCATCAACACAATCTTTATTGATTACAGAAAGAGGAAAATATACACAACAGACAACGGAAATATTCAGAAAGTACTCACGTATATTTGCCATTCTTTAACTAACAAACTATTTCAGCAATTATCACAGCAAGCTCATGAGTTGCTGGGTAATCCCAGTGAATGCGCTGCTCTCTGTACACCGATTGCGTTATTCTTTCCTAGCCGAAAACTGTACGGTTGTTTTTCATTTAAATATAAATAACAAAATATCATAAACAATTTTTTTCCAGTTATATCATAAATAAATTTTTTCAGTTAACCACAACAAATGAAAGGGGCAGAGGAAAGCTATAAAATATACGTTCCAAAGCCGAATGGGGTTTACCGTCTCCGTATTGTATGTGCGGCAGTCAATATTTCAGCATCGTTTGCATCAATGCTTGTCTGATGCAGCGGAAACAAACTACCTGTTTAGGTCCAAAGGAAAACACGTCACTAGTGTATAACACTCAATATCCCAACCATAGTCGTTCGTCTCTCTCATTCATTTCTAAGTTAGCCTATAATATTTGGTTAATATGGGAAGAAAGTAAGACGCAGTCACAGTTGCCAACCGCAGAAGCAAAAAAAAAAAAAAAAACAGGTAATATCGCGTGGGTTGCAAAGTGACCTGTAGTCTCAGAAGGCGAGGAGCAGTGAGAAGGCCGGCACCTTCATCCAGTTACGCCTTGAGCACCTTCATCAAGTTACGGCTTGGGCAGCTTCATCTAGTACGGCCTGAGCATCTCTATTTAGTCACGGTTTGGGCATCTCCATTTAGTCACGGTTTGGGCACCTTCATCTAGTCACGGCTTGGGCAGCTTCATCTAGTACGGCCTGAGCATCTCCATTTAGTCACGGTTTGGGCACCTTCATCTAGTTGAGGTTTGGCACCTTCTACTAGTCCCAGCTTGAGCACCTTCATCTAGTCCCGGCTTGAGCACCTCCATTTAGTCACGGTTTGGGCACCTCCATCCTCCAGGTATCCTTAAGGAAGCGCAAGAGGTTCTGCTGCAGCAGCAGGATGCGCTGCCTGAGCTGCACCATCCCCAGGAGCGAGTACTGCAAAACAGGCACCAGCATCAGGACCATTTGTCTGTTCATGATCACATGGAAGCGTGGATGATTGAACTAGCGGATAGTTACGTAACATAACAGGCAATCATCCATAGGCAAATATATTACTTTGCTGAGGTATGGGCAGAACACTGAGGTAAATAAGGATACACGACGCACCTTGGTGAGGTGGTGTATGGGCAGGACGCTAGCCAGCCACCACAACCAGTCTGGACCGTGTGGTTTGGTCCAATAGTTGAGCTCGACGGCCGGCATCTCGCCGTAACAATCAAAGATCTGCCTCCGCGCTGCCGCCGGCATGCGGCCGAGCCACGTCTCAACGTTGCGCCGCACTTGGTCGTGTAGCTTCTTCGTCTCGTCCATCGGCAACGACGTGTCATCCTAGGAAAATGTTTACTTTGAATATACATAACCCATATAATTAATTTAAGCAATTGTTTGATGTTACAGTAGAGAAAATTAAAAGCATAAAATAAATTTGAATAAAAAGTAAAATGAATAAAATTGAAATAAATATTTTGTAGAGGTACAACTGTTTGGTTGGCATATATTCACAATATTATATGGAAATAATACCTTGGGTAAAATGATAAGGCAAATTTATCGACATGAATAGCACCCAAGCAATGATTCTATAGAGACGACAGGTCATGTCATCTATGGCACAGCTGTTCGCTATCGTTATTCACACGAGTTTTCACGTTGTCGCGACTCCTTGCAGTGAAACATAAAAAAATGTATCAAGCTGATGCGTGTTTCCCGAATATTTGTGCTGCGTGAAACTTCAAAAGAGAAAATAATATAAACTCTACCTTACGGGTGAAAAAATATGTGAATTCTGTCTCCTCCGATAAGAGGCTAAACTTGAAGATGTCCAAGGTTCGAATCAAAAAATTTGGACAAATTACCTCGACAAACTGTACAGTGGCGACATTGTAGCCGTCCCTCTCGCTCCTCTGCACCACCTTGAAGCGTCTCTTGCCCACGGTGTTGAGGACAGACCTGCCGTCTGGAAGGTAGCGGATGTCTCTGATCTCAAGCGTTGTGCCGTAGTCGTAATATCCGAAATTGTCAACAGGTCCGCACATGCCGAACTCACGCGTGCCCGACTCCATGCAGCGCCTGATCATGAGTTTGTATCGCGGCTCGAACACATGTAACGGGCAAGGTACAAAGGGAAGAGCCACCGTGGCCACGAAGATAGGGATAGGGCAGTTGGGGTCCCGCCCTGCCTCGGACAGCGTGTCAAGCTCCGTTTGCATCTGCTTTTCTCTTACGGCAAACTCTTCAGGAAAAACCCTCCGTGTGATGGCGTCTACAAAATCGCATTGCAAGAAGCGTCGGTCCGCCAGAATCTGTTGAAAAATGTGTCGTCTCAGGGGCAAAAATCAGCAGAAAGCTCACTGATGAGATAGATGTAGTTGGATAGATGCGACGTGAGCAACTAACTGTAAGCCGAATTGCAACATCTCTGCCACATTACTGCATCGCTGAAAGATCTCTTCAATCCGTTTCAATGAGCAGGAAAAATCCAACCATCATACGCAATCGGGAAACGCTTTGAATACTAAACATATTCAAATAATTTGATATTGGGGGTGCAGATCAATCAAACATTTACGCTACAATTTAGAAGGCCTGTGGTCGAGACAGCTAATCATAACTCATCATGAGATCGCGGTCATTTGCTTACCATGACTGATGATCATAAGAGATCATGTAACCTAACTTTAAATCAATCTTAATCACATGATAAGATCATGTGATTACCTTCACCAATGAAGCCTTGCATAGAGGACAAGAAGGTCTGTGGTCGAGGGAGCGGTTGAGGCAGCTGAGGCAGAAGGTGTGGCCGCAGGGGGTGCTCACAGGCTGCCACAAGAGCCTCATGCACAAGCTGCACTCCAGGTCGTCGGGCTTGAGGTCGTGATTTACAGGCAGCTTCGTGTGCGATGCATGGCAGTTTTCTGCCAACATAACCACAAACACAAATAAGATCTGCAACTAAAAATTTTTTATTCTTTGAGCATACAAATTTGTGTCTAAAATGAGGTTAAAATAGCACATACTCAAGTGTTTTGGAATGAAGACCCGCCATAATTTTGGAATACCTTCACGCGGTAAAACACAATTGGTTGACTGAAAATTGATGTCCGCGAAAGCACAGCACTGACGTGAAACATCTTAAGCTTATAAACCAGTTACAGGGCCGTGAAATAAAGAGTGCCCCTCGTGCAAATAACTTACCGCGGATATACTCAACCTCTCCGCGATTAGTCCTTCATCCACACAACTCACCCCTGATAGCCTCGATGCCGGTGGTGTACCGCGCAAGGACGTTCCTCAGGAAGTGAGGGCGCGGCGGCTGGTCGGAGGTCCGCAGCGACAGTTCCTTCCAGATCTTCTTGAAGTGCCCGGACCCAGAGGCAGGCCGGCTAAGTGGGTCAGACGTGTGATGGCCAAGTGAGTCTGACGTATGATGGCCAAGTGAGTCAGACGTGTGATGGCCAAGTGGGTCAGATGTGTCCATCGCGGAGGTGGAGGAAGAGGAGGCAAAACCTGACGCGAAAAGAAAGCCATCTCTCGGCAGATGCTCGGGGGAAGACGTGGCGGTAGAGGAAGACTCGTGAAGAAGTGAGGTCTGGCGCCGCGACTTGTTTCGTTTGCTTTCACCCACCAGGAGACGGTGCACCATCTGTAACATGAGTCAAAGCTCTAGCTGCGGCATAAATTTAAGATGGGAGCATAAGAGGTAAAGAACTGAACTACGCACTCAAAAAGGGAACTTAATATTAGATACATAATCAGAGCGAACAGTCATCTGAGGCTGGTGGAATTATCGGCATGCACAAGCAGGTAGAAATGTTTCCCCTTAGGAATAGCAACAAAGATGCCATGAGAAGATAAGGAATCACTCGATGATGACGTCATCGCAATCGGGAATAAGTGAATACTGTATCTAATTCATCATTCAACTAACATAGCAGTCAACCTTGTGGCTGTCAGGTTACCTGACATGGTGTTATCGTTATGGTATGGTGCCATCGTTATGGTATGGTGCCATCGTTATGGTATGATGCCACCATCGTTATGGTATGGTGCCATCGTTATGGTATGGTGCCATCGTTATGGTATGGTGCCATCGTTATGGTATGGTGCCATCGTTATGGTATGGTGCCATCGTTCCGCACACAACACCACGCTCTACTTCGCCCAATAATTTAAATCTAAGCGTCTTAACAAAGTTGCGGCTTAGGCAAGGATATCATTGGTCTTTCGATATCATTGAAATAATTAATAAGCTGCTACTCATTATCCCGAAATTAGTTTTTCAATAAATTTGCACGCGTTCAACAGAATATAAATTTTCACAGAGGAAGTGACCATAATAGAACAATTATCTAACTATGAATTACTTCCTGCAATGAGCGAAATCGCGGAAAATGCGCGTGATTACATCTATATTAGAATTAGTCATATAAGCTCGCACCAGCCTCGGAAATTCAAATTTCTCGTCCACCTGCTAAAGATTTGACATTCACAAAGCTGAAAACAACTCATCCAAGTCGCTTTCTCCAAAATCTCAATGATAAGAAAATGTGCTACCAAGAGCAAGGTCCTGAGCGCGTTCAATCAGCCTTTGCAAATTTAAGTTGTATGCAAATGTTCTGAACTTCAGTTGTGGGCGCGTTTGAACGGCTTCTGAAACTTTAATTAAATGTATATTCTGAAACTTTAATTAAATGTATACTTACTGAACTTCAGTTCTGAAGGAGTTTGAACGACCTCTGCAAATTTAATTAAATACGAACTTTCTGAACTTCACAGTTCTGAGCGCATTTAAACTAATAAAATTATCTCACGTTGGCCAGGTCCTCCGTGAACTGAAGGGATGCCTGGTCCTCGCAGATGGCGGTACAGAGCAGCAAGGCAGCGCACGCTTCCTCTGCCCTGCCGAGGGCCTGTAGTGCACTGCTGCGTCGTGCGTGACCTGCGCACAAACACACATAGTCAAACCTGCGCACAAACATAGTCAAGCCTGCGCACAAACAAACATAGTCAAACTTGCGCACAAACACACTAACATACTCAAACCAGCGCACAAACAAACATAGCCAAACTTGCGCACAAACACACTAACATAGTCAAACCAGCGCACAAACATACGGTAGTCAAACCTGTGCACAAACAAACATAGTCAAACCTGCGCACAAACAAACATAGTCAAACCTGCGCACAAACAAACATAGTCAAACCTGCGCACAAACAAACATAGTCAAAACAGCGCACAACAAACATAGTCAAAACAGCGCACAAACACACAAACATAGTCAAGCCTGCGCACAAACATAGTCAAGCCTGCGCACAAACATAGTCAAACCTGCGTACAAACAAACATAGTCAAACCTGCGCACAAACAAACATAGTCAAAACAGCGCACAAACAAACATAGTCAAAACAGCGCACAAACACACAAACATAGTCAAGCCTGCGCACAAACATAGTCAAGCCTGCGCACAAACATAGTCAAGCCTGCGTACAAACAAACATAGTCAAACCTGCGCACAAACAAACATAGTCAAACCTGGGCACAAACATAGTCAAACCTGAGCACAAACACACAAACATAGTCAAACCTACATTTTATAACAATCGTAAGCAGGTAAATAACCTTCGTAACAATCGCAAGCAGGCCAGTGCTAAGCAAGCGTTCAAGGGCACTTGTGTGACGAATGAATGGCGACAAAATGTGTAGAAACATCGGATGTAACAGCCTACTATTTAATGATTACCAACAATAGGGCTAATGATAAATAGGTACTATTAAAGCCACAACTTGCATAACTTTATAATGATTCCCATGAGTTACTGGGCTGACACACCACCAAATTTGGATCTGACTAAGCATTCCGCTTCATAATAATGAATGAACTTCAAAGCTTGAATTGTGCACAAACCAGAGACGATTTTTATGAGAACAATATGAAGGCAACTGGGTGTGTCACTTCTTAAATCACATGACGTTATGTTTATAGTATGCCAAGGTTACGCTATAGTGACTGATCGTGTAACATCAATGCTGCTGTAACACAATGCTGCTATAACATCAATGACCCGAAATCTCTCAATGAGGTTGCGGCAATCTTGATAAGGTGCACCTGCACTCAAGTCTTCGTTATCTAAGGTAAAATTGGCTGTGAAATTTCCGACTCCATAATTGTGCACTGAGAGCTCACTTTACATAGATGAAAATTTTGCAGCCATCGCGCAAGTGTAAAATTACCATATTTCTCGAGTTTGTTTGGTACCCAACTTCATTTGTGACAGTTATCGGTTAATTCAATAATTCCAAAAATGACTGAACACACGATCCTGGAATTATCACAGCTACGTACCTACTGCGCAGTTGTAAAATTAACAAATTTCTCGAATTTGGTGAAGGTCCAAGCTGATTTGCAACAGTTATTGGTTAAACACGTTATCTAGAAAATACAAACCAATTTGCCTGAAATTATTACAGCCACTGCGCAGGTATAAAATTAACATATTTCTTGAGTTCAGCGGAGATAGCAGTTCATTTAGAGCAATTACGGTTAATTAGCTGATTTACAAACGGCAAAACGCTGCACACGTCCATCATGCACTTATTTCGACACACGCCAGTTAATTATTCATCAACAAGATACGATTTTTACATTACGACACGCGATTTTGCAGGTATATATAGCAAGAACCTCAAACCACGATATTCGCACAAATTAGTACGGAGTACGGACCACCTAGAGTCCAGTGGCTCCATACTTTCAAAAAAAGTTAAGAGATCGTAAGTTCATCAGCCAATCATTGACGGCCTTTCAAGCAAAGCCCACCTATCATAGTCAAGAAAATAGAGCGTAAGTACTTACGTTCACTTAGCCAGTTTTGAAAGTATGGCCCCAGAGCTTCGCATCACGACACACGCCTCTATCAGTAAGGCTTATCCAGGCGCCCCCTATGACCCACCAGACGCCCCCATGACCCACCAGACGCCCCCATGACGGCCTTTCAAGCAAAGCCCACCTATCATAGTCAAGAAAATAGAGCGTAAGTACTGTCTCTTATACACATCTAGATGTGTATAAGAGACAGGTTCCCTCAAGTAGATAACATGTTATTGAAGGATCAAAATAATAAAAGGTGGAAGTGTCGTATTCTCGTCGCTGCTTCGTGCATTCCACGTACTACGAACGCTCAAGGCCGCATGACACGTTATGTATCGTCGTACATTCCAAAAAACAATATATACGACGTAAGATGTTCGTCGGAATAACGACATACATTCAAATAAAAGTGCAGTATAGATGGGCGCCATTTTCAAGACAAGCAAATAAAATTATTAAACTTCATCCGGAATTGCAAATTATGTATTGTCGTGTGCCACCATTAACTGTCTTCGCCTCCGAGAACTTATCAATTATACCATCAACACAATCTTTATTGATTACAGAAAGAGGAAAATATACACAACAGACAACGGAAATATTCAGAAAGTACTCACGTATATTTGCCATTCTTTAACTAACAAACTATTTCAGCAATTATCACAGCAAGCTCATGAGTTGCTGGGTAATCCCAGTGAATNGGCTTATCCAGGCGCCCCCTATGACCCACCAGACGCCCCCATGACCCACCAGACGCCCCCATGACCCACCAGACGCCCCCATGACCCACCAGACACCCCCATGACCCACCTCTGGCCCACAGCGGGCAGCTGGCGATGGCAGCGTCAGCGTCGGCGAGCGCCTCGGCAGGGCGGCCCAGACACAGCAGCGCGTGCGCCCTGTTGGCCAGCGCGATGTGGTCACCTGGATCTGCACGCATCAAACACGTCAAACAATATTAATGGTCAAACACGTCAAACAACACAGTATAACAAACACATCGATTATCAAGCACATAAAGCATATAACATGTCATGCATCAAACATGTCAGGCATCAAACATGTCAGGCATCAAACGTATCAAGCATCAAACATGTCAAGCATCAACGACTTCAAACATCAACCACTTCAAGAATCAACCACTCCAACCATCAACCACTTCAAGCATCAACCACTCCAACCATCAACCACTTCAAGCATCAACCACTTCAAGCATCAACCACTCCAACCATCAACCACTTCAAGCATCAACCACTTCAAGCATCAACCACTTCAAGCATCAACGACTTCAAGCATCAACCACTTCAAGCATAAACCACTTCAAGCATCAACGACTTCAAGCATCAACGACTTCAAGCATCAACCACTTCAAGCAGCAACCACTTCAAGCATCAAGCAATTGTATTCATCAGTACAAATATTTAACAAGTAATGTTTCATTAAAGGCGCGAAATATCAGGAGTTTAACGTCTTTCAGTTAAGTGTACAAAGGCTACTCGGCGCCTGTGGCTAACTCGGCCACAAATTTAGACCCGACACAACATCAAACTCCAAGGTCAATATTGATTTTAAAATTAGCTACACAATCAGCATGGAGCGAAATTGCCGCGTTGCACCGAACCTTCAAGAACATCTAATCGTTCGTTACGTAACCAGAAAATCTCACGCGTTATATCGCTCTCGGTTATGTAACGGTAGTTGCTGATACAACGAAGTATGGCAGATCGCCAATGATATGGACAATGACACGGACAATGATATCGATAATGACATGGACAATGATATAGACAATGAATATGAGTCCTTATATGGGGCGCGGCATGGAAAACCATGAGCAAATCCACGTAAATTTGCAGAGATAAATTATTAATATAAGAATACAAATCTAAACCCTGTACATACGTTGTTACTGTCCCCTTGATCGTTTAACCCTTTACGCCCTGGCGTGACGAATTCGTCACACAGAAAAAACCTCGGTTTTCCAACAATTTCACGTTTTCTGTCATTTTTTCGAAAAATTCACATGAATAAAAAAAGTCTTAGATTTATTTTCCCCCACCCCTAACCCTTTCACGAACTGTCGTCAAGGCATAAATCAACGTACAGAGACGATTTTGGTACCGTTGGATAGGTCAGAATGTCAGCTTTGAAGTGAGACTTAAAACCGAAAAAGTGAATTTTACGATTTTCATCCCAGAAATTCAGGGCGTAAAGGGTTAATCGTAGCTGAAGATCGTATCCTGACAGCTTATCGCTAGTGAAGCGACAACACAGATAATCGTGTTACGTAATCTCGTCGGTGAGCGCCAGCTGCTCCTAGCTGCCCTGCGTGTTTTTAACGCAGGGCTTCATTTAAATGCTTGGCTATAGTTTTGCTTTCTCGTTATATAACCAATCTTTGAGATAAGTGCAACCATAACTGAAAATGTAGATGATATCGTGATGTTATCAGGAATTATGGTGATGAACATGTCAAATAAATTCATCAGAATGTACATTTGTTTTAAATTTGTTTACAAACTAGGCAAATGAACGAATTTAGGTCATGAGTAAGCAATCGAATTTCACTGAAATTGAACAGCCAAATTTCATGTCATTAATTTACCAGCGATTATGCCATGGAAGACATAAAAGCTTCATATTCTTCTGTACTTGTCCGATGACATCTTAAAGCTTATGACTTCTCAAACCTTATCAGCACACGAGTGCTGCTCAGGCATCAAAGCGGCGCTCCATCCAAGTGGAGGTGAGCATAACAAAATTATATATATAATAAAAAAAATTATATATATATAATATGACGTGGCGTCAATTGAAGTATTTTGCGCGAAATAAAATGCTAATAACAGTAACATCACGTTAAAATTAAGTAGAAAATGTTCATTATTTTCGAATCAAAGCAAAAAAATTATTGGTCTCATCTTATTTCATAAAAAGTTACGTGACGCACAAAACTAATTTTCCCAGTATGAGAGTACGGTATATAGGATACGAAGCATAAAATTAGTTTTTTTTAGACGTGATCGCAAGGATGTGCAGTAGGGAAAGCCTACGCCGCAGCTGCTGTAGTTGTGTACAAAGCCTACATCACTCGCTCTCCTATATTGATGTCATCATTATTTCGGTAATAATACATCAAGTTATTGAATGACAGAAAAACATTAATTTTTAGTATAGATAACATGTCCGAAGCCAAAGCTACGACACAAAAAGAATGCAGTGTACAGTTAGGGCCGAATTCAGGATGGGCTTTATTTGAACAGGCACACCATTTATATTGGATCAAAATACTCAAACTAGAGTTTCCTTATATAACTCAGGGGATATTTTTGGAACTGAGCAAGCTGCCAGGCTTTATATATAATGAATATATGAACAACCGTTTCTATAATTTCACCCAGCAACGTAGAGCGCGTTGCATAACCGTTACGTAACGCGTGAAGAGCCAGGCGGTGCTGCGGCTAACCTAACCTAACCTGAGGAGGCGTGAGCGAGGCGAGGAGAGAACCTAACCTAACCTAACCTGAGGAGGCGTGAGGGAGGCGGCGAAGGGACGAGGGGTGAGAGGGGGCCAGGAGCGGAGGAGGGGGTGTGACGGCACTAGGGGGGAATGCATGGGGGAGGCGAGGGGAGAACCTAACCTATGGAAGCGTGGGGGAGACGGAGAAGGGACGAGGTGTGAAGGGAGGGGCAAAGGAACGAGGAGTGAGGGGGCGAAAAGGGAGGTGTAACTGGGCTAGGATCAAAGGGATGAGGGGGCAAGATGACGAGGCGAGGGAGGGGGGAGGGCGGCGGCGAAGGGACGATGCGTGAGGGGGGCAAAGGGACGAGGCGTAAAACCGGACGAGGCGAGAGGAGGCGAGGAGAGAGGTGTGACGGGGAGAGGGGGAAAGTGATGAGGGAGGCAAGATGACGAGGCGCGTGGGGGGCGAGGGGAAGTTGCGTGGGGAGCGAGGGGAAGTTGCGTGGGGGGCGAGGGGAGGATCAAGCAAGGTCTTTAGCCGACACTTGAGCGCGAAATTTAGAATCTGAGCGTTCATAGCATTTGTTACGTAAATTCAAGGTACAAGCTAGAAATTCTTGATTACGAATATTTTCGTTTGTCACGTAAACGCACAGTACAAGTTAGAAGTTCGTGAATACGATTTTTTCGTTTGTTACGTAAACGCACAGTACAAGTTAGAAGTTCGTGAATACGATTTTTTCGTTTGTTACGTAAACGCACAGTACAAGTTAGAAGTTCGTGAATACGATTTTTCGTTTGTTACGTAAACGCACAGTACAAGTTAGAAGTTCGTGAATACGATTTTTTCGTTTGTTACGTAAACGCACAGTACAAGTTAGAAGTTCGTGAATACTATTTTTTCGTTGGTTACGTAAACGCACAGTAAAAGTTAGAAGTTCGTGAATACGATTTTTTCGTTTGTTACGTAAACGCACAGTACAAGTTAGAAGTTCGTGAATACTATTTTTTCGTTGGTTACGTAAACGCACAGTAAAAGTTAGAAGTTCGTGAATACTATTTTTTCGTTGGTTACGTGAACGCACAGTACAAGTTAGAAGTTCGTGAATACGATTTTTTCGTTGGTTACGTAAACGCACAGTACAAGTTAGAAGTTCGTGAATACGATTTTTTCGTTTGTTAGGTAAGCTGCGGAGTAAAAGTTACGAGTTAGTTATCAACTGGAATGAATATTGATCATTTGTATTCCAATAATACTTTGTTTACAAGCATTAGCGATCAAACGAGTATTTGAGGGGTTGCTGATACTAGTTGAAAATACTATAGCAGTACTACTTGATGATAGTTCGAAATGATCGATGAAAAGAATGGCGTGCTGGAATATCATTTTCTGTTTAAATTGTAGAAAAAATCAGGTAACGAGTTTTCTTCTCTAAATAATTAGTTAAAAATTAAAAATTCCTTGTACTATGTGCATTTAAATAATTTAAATAATGCTACACATACGAACTTGGATACATAAAGCGTAAGATATCCGAATCATTACTACAAATCCAAGAAGGATGGAGCCTAATAATCTATTTAAATCAATAAAATAACTGATGTTTATATCATTGGTATAGAAACTTGGAAGTTCCAGATTAAAGTTAAACACATATTGGTATAAATTACTTATTATGCCATAATTAACATTTTTCAATAGACCAGCAGCTTTAAGCCTTTAAGTTTAATTAATAACTATTAAAACAAAATTTATGACGTTACTGGCGTCATTATTTCAAGTTGCGATTCACAGGACACTGAGCCCTGACCCCTGAGGACAGTCCACAGGACAGTCATGTTGCATGCTAGCCTAGGGTCGGGAACAGTGATGAGTGACCCATGTCTTTCTTCACTTCACGGACACGACTAAACTAAACGCACAACGAGGCAGCATTCATAAATTCTTTCTTAGGTAAAATCCTAAAACTACTCCATAAAAATTAGGTTAAATTCAATCGTATGGAAACTTGTCTTAATAGAACTAAGATAACTAATTTCAAAGCAGATGTAAATGAACAAAAATTGGCGGCACGTTGAAATTACTCACATTTTGTCAGAGACTGATCATACAAATCAACTGCTTCTCGATATAGTTTATGTTTCAGTTTATCACTTCCAGCATTACGCAGAACTATTCCTTGACATTCATTAGACCAGAAATGTTTTACCACTAAAGCAATCACTATGTTTTTCTGGCGTTCGTTACATTGGAAGCGTTCGGAGCACAACAGACATGCTGCTTTTGAACAGTTGCCACAGGATGTATGGCCACACGGGAACGTTACAGCTTCAAACATGAAGCTGTAGCAACCACTACAGACTATTGGATCATGAGCAATACTGCTCAAACAGTCCTTCACATCTTCTCGAACCTTTTCTACTATTTTCTTTATTACAGATAGAGTATCGTCAAAACTCAAACCTAAATTCATGTACGCATTACGTAACCCTTCTAAACACCTTTGGAAATCTCTTGTTTCAGCTAAATAAATCAAGTCAGCAATACGTACAGCTTTACAGTTAGACGCCATCGAATATGAGGAACGTTCTAAGTTAGCTGTATCTATTGTACTTTCGTGCTGCGATGCCAATGCCATTGTTTCCGTCAGCTGACGAAGAAAGAAATTCTAGTACACTTCACAACAACCGAGTGAGCGCCTAGCCCGACCTCCCTCACGTGCGGCTAACATAGCACTGAGCGTGAGCAACTGAGTTGACTCTGACTGACTGCTGCCTGCTGAGTAGAATACAACTGAGAGTGAACTAGAGTTACCAGATGGTAGCCAAATAAAGCGGCCAAATGAGATAAGAAAATGCAATGAACGGACCAAATTCGATAATTGGATTTAAATAAAAACTTCCACATAAAAAAGAGGAATATGTAGTCTACATTCTACTGTTAAACCTAAATTGCCACAGTAAAATTCAGCAGGAACAATTTTCTAAAGAGGGCTTAAACGGCCAACTGATAAGAAAACGGCCCAAAACTAGGAATTCTGACGAAAAAGGCATATTTTGTAAGGCTGCAGAAGCAGTGTTCTGTGCAGTGCACGCAGCTGTACCCTGCACAACTTGCACGAGTTTCCTGACCACGCAGATGAGACCAACGGACTAATAAATAGTAAAATAGAAAATACATCGGCGAATCATTTTTTTTTTCAGTTTGCAGCCTCAGCGGCCGAGGGTGTCGAAGCTTCAGCAGATTCATCAACAATTTCGCAAAATAACATATACATAAGTTACAAAGTTAAAAATTATTTGACTTCACTGAATATTTATCGATAGACAGGAAAATTTACTTCATCAACTATTATATATATTTGTATCGTTTAATAATCCAGATGAATTAATTTGGCATTGCTTTGGTTTTACTTTAAGGTAATAAAAATACCAACAATTAACTTTTAAATGTG
This sequence comes from Hyalella azteca, assembly GCF_000764305.2. Lineage (NCBI taxonomy): Eukaryota > Metazoa > Arthropoda > Malacostraca > Amphipoda > Hyalellidae > Hyalella > Hyalella azteca. The sequence continues at coordinate 436,866 of NW_025945309.1, read as the reverse complement.
CTCATATTTTGATTAATATGCAACTTCTGCATGTTAAACTGCTCATGTGTGGCCAGAACGCGTGTCAACTAGTGTTTGCATGAGGCAGTCTTAGCCCTGAAGTAGAGAAAGTTTACCGGGAAGCGATAGCTTGACCCAAGGTCATCGCTTTGACAATGGGATCAAGTGTTACTATTAATAAACGAATACAAAAACTGCATTAGGCATACATACTCCAGATATGTGAGGCACGGTACCCTATCTTGGCTGCATCTGAAGAGGAAAAAACCTACAGCAAGGACGCAACACGTACAGCGTCTAGCGACTCCTAACCAAACGCTCGCGCCACCATGGCAACGGCCACGTCACGCGGTCTGGACATCGCCTGCCGTCACAACAGTTACGGTGCACCGGTCGGCGATATGAGTTCATGGTCTAAACTTCGTCGTAAATCAAGTTCTGAATATTTGTGAACTTAGTACTGAAGTTATGTATACCATGGTACTCAGGTCAAATGGTACAGCTAAGAAAAGCTGAAAACAAGACAAGAATAATAAAAACAGCGTTTCTGTTTGACACTATGACGAGAATCACGAGAAAATTGCACGAGTAAATATTTCATAATAATCCAAATTATACACAAGGAGAACGCGAAAGTTGTTAAAGTTAGCCAGCAAAGAATGCCAGTGAGTTGTCTCAGGAATTAGAAAAGTTACTGAATATAGAGGGAAAAGTAAGCTTTTATGCAAATAAACGACTTCAGCGACGCAATGGCGCCCACAGAGAGCACCGGCCCGCAGCGCAGATCAGCGGCTCCTGTAAGAAAATCAGCCGCTGCTAAACCTGAAGTTACGCACGTTCATCTCCAAGGACGAGGAATTAGCGAGTTGGTAAGTTATTAATATTAATTAAACTTTTTCCATGTTAGTTTGAACGTGAAAATATATGCTGACGGTCTTCTAAATAACCACAAAAAAACTTAAATTACGACCTATGAAGACATCATTCGAAAGTAATTCGATGAAGACAAATATTCGAAATTAACGATTAACGCAGTCGATTAATAATCTATTATTATAATTATTATTTTTAGAAAAAAGTACTTTATTATCACTACTGTCACCATTATAATTATTATATTGCTTCATTATGCTTCCTGAAGAAAGAAATGGATGCCTTCCTGCAAGCAAGAGTCATGTTCTTGCAACACAACCTCCTGCAAAGTACGCGCGGCCTGAACTGCCTCCTGCACCTGCAGGAACTCTACCTGCAGCACAACTGCATCACCAGGTAAACAATCAATACAAAACATCCCGTCTCAGTCACTCACTGAACGTTGAGAAAAAATTTGAGTGTTTTTTGTTACAGCCTCATCCTCGCGAGAGTTACAATGATAAGGATCGAGCGCATGGACCATATAGATTTAAGAGAAAATACATCCAGTGCTCCACGTTTTTATTAGTATTTATGCATAGACGGACGATATGCAGAGGTAGGTCAGGTAAGTGGGAATTTTTTTATGGCTTCCACACCTGACACACTTACGCATGGGCCCTAGCTTGTATCAACAATATTGAAATAAAAGTTTGATAGGTATCAATGTTTACTTGCAGTTTAGTTACTTAAATGAAATAATTGCCAGAAAAGTAATAGACATTTCGCAGTTCAGCCCTGTACTGTATATATGAAAATACATGTTCGTCTATAATCCTGCTCTGCTAAATGTTCTATGTATAGTGAATTGAACATTGATTTAATTTTGGTGATGTTTTTTAGCGCCACGATAGCCTTCGTCGATAAAAATTGTTCGATATTTTAATTAAAACTTGCTTCCTATTTAAAAATAATGGATGATAATCGGTTCTTGTGAATAAATTAAGTTTAAGTTATTTTAAGATGACATTTCTATGCTTCGGCTGTCACATTTGCTCATATTCGACGTTTGCTTGAGGACATGCGACACGAGCCTCACAGTCCACTTATCACTGTACATTCTCATCTGAGAGCCTTCAATATTATTACATATTATATTGAGTATGTTTAATATTCAATGTACTAATAATGAGTTTAATATTATTATAATAATATATATATAATAATATATAATATTTCTAAGCTTTGAATACGAACAATATCATACGTACAGACTGACAGGTCTGCAGAGGTTGCAGCAGCTGCGCGTGTTGGTGCTCAACCACAACGCCCTCAGCGTCCTGGAAGGCCTGCCGCCTTCGCTCATCTGCCTTCAGGTCGTCTGATAATCATGCTAATAGTAATTTAATAATAATAATTAATCTGGCTAATAATTACGTTAATAAGGAGTTAAATAATCCCCAAGATTTCATAACGAAATATCCGTTGGATTTTTTATGGTTCGCTCAAAGTTACTTGTTTTTTTTTTTAGATCCTGTAGAAGTCGCTTGTCTCGATTGCCCAGCGAATAAAGTTGTTACAACCGAATGATTTTTTACATTTGCAAGGCAGTTATTGTTGATATTAACAAAATATACATATTTTAATTAAAATACAAAATAATTAATTGCTTATAATTGAATGATGTAATGACTTCCGTAATGTAATGAATGGTGTAATGACTTCTGTAATGTAATGTAATCATAAGGACTTCTGCTCGTGCAGGTCTCTTGGCAGACGCCCAGCGGGGGGGACGTTCTGCTGCTGGACCCCCAGCATATCGCCGTCGTGGGGGTGAGCGACAGTCAGGTCAACAAATTATTTGGGTGAAAAATTAGTTTAGTTTTTGATTAGCTCATTAAAATTAATTTAGCTCATATATGATTTCGCCTTCGTTTCAGGAGAGCCTGACCGAGTTGAACATCAGCGGCAACCGCTTGACGGACATCTCTGCTCTCTCAAGCCTTCACAAGTTACAAGTCAGTCTACCAATTTGTTAAGTTTTTTTTCTATCGTCCGTGAGTCGGAAATCAATGACAGCAGTATAACTCAATGCAATGAATCTTAATCGTCATGACACTGAGTTTATCATCATGATGTGTTCGCGTTTCTTTCGATGATTCATCGTCGATTATATATCAAAGAATGATAATGAATGATATGAATGATACCTTTGATTAACCCTTTTCAGCTCAGTGGTACATATATATGGTACATTAAACAGCATGATGTAATATTGCATCATACATCGCTCTTGGTTGAGACAAGCCTGAACAAGTGTACTGGAAATGCACACCAAACCTGCTACAACATGTTCATATTAGTACAACCCCTTAAGCCTGCCAGTTTGTGCTCTGCTGTCGCGTTGAAAAGAAGAGCCGCTGTGCTCTGCCAAAAATAATGACTTCCAGGGGAAAGTAAGTATATTTTGCACATTTATTTGAGAACCAGGTTCTTTTGGTGACTGCATATGTTGAACAAGTAATAAACTGACCTCTCTAGTTAACTTTCACATTTGTCTAATGCATTATTTTTTCTGGATATCATTTTATATTTGCTGTGCCACATATGGTTCGCTGAGCTAATGCAGGTACATTTTTTCTGAGTACACATATTTACGAATATCAAAATTCTAGCATGTTCTAAGTCCATTCTATGTTTCATACTTCAGATTCCTGGCTATGCATGAGATATTAGGTATATTAGAAGAAGATGAGAGCCACGCAGACGTTTATATTGAGCCTAATGATCCCGGCCTATTGACTGATGAAGACTCTGCTGATGAAGTGGATAGTGATAGTGGATTGATAGATAATTTGTCCAGCAGACAACTGACTGGTAATGCTGAAGCTGTATTCAATGACGGACGACGTACGACTGAAGATGATTGTGAAGATCAACTGAGTGGCATTGATGAAGCTTTCTTCCACGACGAACGTAGTACTACTGAAGATGATGGTGAGGCTCATAATTCTTCGCCTATCAATAACTATAAGACTCCAAAATGTAGTCTTGGCACTTCACTCACACCTGGTGACCGAATATTTCCTGAGCCAAATTATGCAAAATATAGAAATTTTACTCCAGTTGAACTTTTTGAACTATTTTTTGATGATGATGTGTGGAATTTGCTAGTGGATCAGACAATTGTCTATGCAACTTTCAAAGGTGAAACAGATTTCTTGGTAAGCAAAGATGAAATGAAAGTGTTCCCTGGAATTTTTATAGTGTCTGGTATCGTTCCTTTATCTTCTCGGAGGATGTTTTGGAGAAATTCATCTGTGACAAGAAATGAAGCTGTCTCTCAGGCTATGAGAAGAAGAAGCTTTGAAAGGAGCTGGGAGGCCGCCATCCTACTCAACAAAGGGTGACAAACGAGTGTTAGATGATATTCGTTTTGATGGAATAAAACATTATTTTGTAGAAACACAAGACAACAAAAGAAGGATGTAAGAAGGATGTGCTGGAGAAGGATGTAAGCTAAGACCTTTCGTTCAGTGTTGCAAATGTAATGCTTGGCATGTAATCTTCCATTTCATACCAAATAATGATATGTTCTGAGTATTTACATTCTGATCAATATCTCGATTTTTACCTTTTACATGTAAGTCCAACTTAAAGTATTATGTATTTGAACACAATTTGATACTTGAAATAATGTGTTTGAACGCAATGTAACGCTAATTAGAAAATTTGTAGTTCAAACGATGGATCAAATATTTGTTTTAGTTTCGCCATTTTACAGTATTTGGAATAATATTGCAAAAAATATTGAAGACGTTATGTTTTATTGTTAATTTTAAATTTGCAATATCCTAAAACTGTAATATAACATGTCAATTTACAAATATATAAGTGCATTTCGGACACTTTTGTTTTTTCTTTCAACAAAAAAATGTACTTGGATATGCTCATTGGTACATATATGGCACATCGTATTCTAGCAATACTATTGTAGAGAAAAGCAAACTGAGACGTTTTCCTAATCACTTAGGTAGAGCCAACACAAAAAATTTGATAAAAAATGAAATTTCAAGAAAAAAAATAATTGGGGCTGAAAAGGGTTAAGTCAACAACAAACTTATCAGATTTTTTGGCATACAATTTTTGGCTTGAAAATATCGTGTCACGTCTAACTTAACAACTTAGCAGACTGAACATGACTATGAATTGCTCAGATGTCTAACTTGATACTTCAAACAGGGCCTGGATTACTGATATATCATATATCTAAATTAATGCTATACCCAGGATCTGTACTGATTAGATTTTTTAATTAATTCCACAGTCAAGACCTGGACTGCTCATACGTCTGAATTAATACTATTCATAGGTCCTGGACTGCTCTGATGTCTGAATTAATGCTATTCACAGGACCTGGACTGCTCAGACAACCATTTAGATGATCTGGATGCCGTCTCCACCGTCTTGATGTCCCTCCCGAAGCTCAAGACCCTACGACTGCACGGCAACCCCGTCACCAGCAACACCAAATGCTGGATGGCTGTAGTAGAGGCGGCCTCCTCCCTTGGTAATTTTGCCAATTAATCTTCCTAGGAGGAAAGTATGGAACAGGTTTCTAGTGTCTACTTTATGAGAGATTTTTTGCGATGTCAGTCGCCATAATTCCCACGATGACCTGACAGCAACCGTAAAGCAGAGCAGAGTTAACTTTGCCAATTTTATGATTTACGCTACAAACACATGGAAAGGCAAAATTTGTTTTTTACGTCTTTTGCTGGAGCTCCCGCAGCTATATTTCAAATAATAATATTTTCCTGTAGAGGAGCTGGACGGCCGAGCTATCTCCGATTACAGCAGAATGTGTCTACAGAAGAGGAAGGTGCTCCTCAACAGGTGACACTTATGAAATTTTAACATCTTATTCATGCTACATTGATCAGAGTGGCAATTCACCAGTTGAGGGCTATCAGTCATTATAACTTTTTACAATTTGTACAATGTAAATTTTAAAGAGAACTGTATTTAATTACCCTCATTTCTCCAGCTCCTCGAAGGTCACCACCGCTGACAAAACGACAGGGAAATCGTTCAACTCGGAGTGTCTGAAGTTGCCGACAAGTCAACCGCCAAACGAACACGTATTTTTCACCGGTGAAGATCGTAGCCGACATTGTCGCCCTATCGGAGCAAAAGAAATAATCTCATGCAAATCTCTAATTAAAAAATATCAAAATTAACTCTGCAATACTTGCAAATAGCGTATCGCCGTATTATTGGTTCAGCTCACGTTGAACTATAAATGTTTATATTCCTAAGTGGAAGGAGAAATATTGACGTTGAAAATTTACTTGGGATCATTATCTACCCCATCGAAAAAAGGCTTTGACATAAATGTGGCAAGCTACCAGTGAATTTGCCTACTTCTTTGTCAATCATAACCATATGTGCTGACGCTTATATAAAAAATTCATCATGTGTACTTTCTCGTCAATGGAGGATTATATTCAAAGATACAGGCATGAGTCATGGACTTGTTATTTCAAACATTTTCTGCCGTCATCAAAGGCATCAGCAGAAGGCTGGTCAACTTATTGCTTTAAAATATTAAAAATACCCTTAAAAAGGATCTCCCTGCATCTAATATTCAAGAAAAAACTCGCAATAAGGTAATCATCTTTTTGCAATTTCTGATGATAAAATGGAATTTACAAAATGTAAAATGGAATATTACAGCCGTTTATATTGTTTAGAAGCATCATATAATACAAAATGAGAAAGAACTTACATCGGGGACTCGAGCACTTCCAAAACAATCGTAGATTGATAAATTATGATCTGTATATAAATGTTTTACAATGTCAATATGAAAAAAATGTTGCTTCTAACATTGAAGGAAAGAGGGAATATTATCCCTTGTGATTGCCCTCTCTTGGCCCCGCCCTAAATCCAATATGGCGACCATCCAGTGCCAGTTTGCCTGCTGTGGGAGGTAGTGGTCGTGATGGTTTCTTCTCATTCCCAATTAATATGCCTATTAAATATGATTATGAGGAAGTATTACTATTGAATACCAGTATTATAAAACAATTGACAAAACTATGAAATATTTGTGATTTTTGTGTATTGGATTGCGGGTCATACGCTTTAATTTTTAACAACCGATTCAACTCCTCAACAGTAACTCGATAATCGCCAATCGATGTGAACAAAAGCAAATAAGTGTTATTTTTACGCTATTTTAATGGTTATTTGTAACTAGAAAGCTTAACCGTGGTAAGTCATTATTATTCTGTGGCTATTTTTTCATAATTTATGGACGTTGTAAATATTACTTCATTGTGAGGCTTCTTTGTCTAAAATTTACCTCTAGTAAGTGTTTGTTATATTGTTCATGAATCATGAGATTATAAAAGATTTTTAAAATGGTTTGTTAATAACCTTCCTGTCTATTTCATTTAGATGCCTTCATTTTTTTATTAGGATGTGGCGTAATGAGCAAGGAATTTATAGTTATAATCTATTTGAATCACTCAATCACATGTGTAATATGATGAAGCTTGTGATGTGTTGAGTGTTGAGACAGGAAGGGAAAAATTGTCACTTGGGCAATTATTTTATTGTACTGAGTGATTAGTGAATACTTAGGCTTACATCACATGTACAAGTACAACTCTGGCTGCCTGGCAGGGTTGTATATGCAGGCTGGAATTAAGGAATGTTGCTTTGTTTATTGAAAATCAATCCAGCCTTAAAACTTGATCACTTCCAAAATATCAGCAAAATAATAAATATTTATGAAAAGTCTAGTTTTTGATTATTAAATCCTATGTGATGCCATTCTGGAAAATTGAGGAGAAGCTAACTTCAAATAAGATGAAAATGCTTGTGCCTGCAGTACCGTAAAATGGGGTAACTTTGACCACTTTTTTTCAAAATGATGCCATTTTTTTACTAGATAAGTTAAACTTGAATTGAAACATGCAAAATACAGGTCTATACTCTAGCTTTACTCACCATAAATTGCTGGTTCCTGCCTTTCATAGTTTTGATGTAATTTAAAAAAAAGTGATGGTCTTTGTTACCCCAGCTCTTGGGGTTTCTTTGACCGGGTGGTAAAATCAATTTTATTTTTTAGTAAAATAACTCCAAATAACTCCGGGTGGCAGCTTGTGGTGCATTGTAGTAGAACTCTTCTAGTTACATATGCGAAAGACAAATTTTAGGAAAGTGTCATAGTTTGCAAATGGGGGCGCCGCAGCGCCGCCCCCAAATGGGCGAAATGTGACCATCTAATGGCAGCTGTGACAGGGTAACATTGACCAGTTTGGGAATTAAGTTAAAATTACCATATATAAGACTGTAGAGTCTGGAACATAAAGAAAACAACATTAATAGGTGTATCAAACATAAAATATGTTATATAGGTACCTATGGTAATTATAACTTAATTTCCAAGCCGGTCAATGTTACCCTGTCACGGCTGCCATTAGGTGGTCAAAGTTACCCCATTGGGGGGTGACGCCCCCCATTTGCAAACTATGACACTTTTCTAAAAGTTGTCTTTTGCATATGTAACTAGAAGAGTTCTACTACAATGCATCAAAACCTGGAGTTGTTTTACCAAAAAATGAAAAAATTGCAGGGGGTACTCCGACAGGCTTTAAATGATAGCTCTTTTTTGTGGGTCACATTTTTAATTTTTTAACCTATTAGATATGCAAACTTTTAAAATCTTTCTATTGTATTACGTAGCCTCAGTATTAGGCCTTTGATGGCCATTGACAAAATTTTTCTATGTCGAATCATTTTTGAGTTTTGGCGGTTTTTGTTAAAAAAACAAAAAGTGGTCAAAGTTACCCCGCCGGTCAAAGTAACCCCATTTAACGGTAATGCAGTTAATCCAAAGAAAAAAAACTCATCATTTTTCCATGGTGTAAATATGGTGTTTTTTTAATTTAAATTCCACCATCAATGTTTTGAAAATTGTCTATCTAAATTGAAAACTACAAATTATAGGTACAATGGTTTTTATATAATTTTTTGGGGAAAATTCTGCCCAATATTTCAGATCGCAAGAGAAAAAATATATGTATATACTTGTTCAATGTTCATATATTACCTACTTGGTCACTGCTCAAAAGTTACATTCTATGCCTCATTACATGGATCACCATTTTTAACCCTCTACTGGCACTACCGCAGACCGCCATATCTCATTCTCTTGGAACATGATTTTTAATTTAAATTATATGTAAAATATTGACTGCAGAAACTTGAGGATGGTTGTCTGCTACAGAGAACATCTTGAAGTTGTTCACAGCAGCAACCATCAGTGTAAGTCATTTTGTGCTCACTGGCAATGTATTCTTTTAGGGATATAGGCTTATTATTGCAATATTGCTCTGGTTTGTCATCTTCAACTGATTCACAAAAGCAATGGTAACTACATTGCTGTTATTTTTTTCTATGCTGTTCTTATGCATCAAGGTCATGTTTGATATCTTTAATTTCTCCTCCAAGTCTGTAATGAATTTGTTTTATACATTTTATTGTATGTCAATGAGAGGGAACACCAGGCACTCCACTGTACTTAGTTTATTGTCTGTCTCTGAGAGTGAACATCCGTCATGAGATTGTATTGTGTACAACATTTATGAGAAACAATACAATATATGACTTCATTTTTGGATGAATCAATCATTTTTATATGATAAAATGTATAAATTTTTAATTATTATTCCATGAAATACTGCAATGTGTGGTACCTATAAAGTCAATAGTATATAATTTGAAAACATACTTAGAAAATACATCAAAATTTTTACTCTTTATTTTCTGATATTTTTAACCATACTTATTTTAATTACCAAAAAAAAGGGAAGCTTTCAAACTACAATGAAAATACAGGAATCAGCCATGGACAGTGATGGTCAGAGAGAAATAACATAAATAAAAATGACAGGATAATTTTTAGTTGTTGACTTCAATACATTTTTTCATTACCTCATTCATTATTTGTTCTCACTTTGAAGAATCCTGATCATAGTGGAATATAACATGTAATATTTTAACTGTGTGCCTGATGTTCCTTTTGAGCAACATATATACGTATGCTATATTATTGACTTCTGGTCAAATGTTCCCCCCGGGCCCGAGGAATATGTTATATTTTTTTAATTTGAAATTGAAATTTGAAACATTTCTTCATGAATTGGTATTTCAGGCAGTAGAGGGTTAAAAGTTTACCTTGCTTAATTGGTCTTAAAGTATTAGCTGAAATATGAAGGAAAGTTTATAGTTGGCATATATGGATCCTTCAGTCCCCAGCAAAGTTCAAATTTGCAATTTGAATCGCCCCAAAAGCCCTAGTTCTTCATTGCCTTTGGTAGAGAATGTAAAATGAGATTTTGATGCCATTTAAAGTGGGAAAACTTCCTTCAGGGATTTATGATGCAGAAAATATTAACTATCTATTTGAAAATACTAGTGATTAATGTTGGCCTTAATATTGGGAGCAAGTGAGAATTTATGGTACATTAAATCCATTCTATGTGGCTTGGGCAAATTGTGCCTGTTAAGTTTTTTTTTTTTTTTTGCTTTGTGACAATCCACAACACAATTGGAATAATTTGAATCTTATAGTTCTTATAGTATTGGAATGCTGTCAATTGGATATTATCATGGCAGTTTAAGGTCTTCAAGGAAAGAGCTTTATGACAATGCAGAATGATCCTGTAGTCAAATTCAGGCTGAAAGATGAGAAAGTCATTAGCTTTTAAGACCTTGTTTGATCTAGAAATGTCTATGCTTCTTTATTTTCTTCTGTTTATTTCAAAAATTGTTTATATATAATTCACAACTGTATTAACCACAGGAACAAATATATTTTGTTTCCAGTGTTGGAAACAAATTCCCTGTTAATTAAAATGAAAATAAGTAAATTGGCCTATGTGTGCCTGAAGACAGGTATATCATGCAAATATGTTTAATTCTTTGCACACTTCTTTTTACAAATGGTTTTGTTAGAAATTGGTATTCGTAAAATTCAAAATTCTCTTATAAATACTTGATATAATAAAGATTAGTCTGATTCTTTTTCTTATCTCCAAATAACAAATACTAATTGAAATTTGATAACTCCAGCTGCAACTGACTTGAAATTAGCCTTATTATTTTCGATCACAATAAGAGTTTCTGCTTTGGAATTCTGTAGGCTTTTTTAGCTCATCCCAAAAGGCTGGCAATAATGTACTTGCAGTTGCATGTTCAGAATGTTTTTTTTTTTCAGATTTACGTACATAGTGATCATTCCTTTTGAACCCATGTATTAACTCAAGTGGTTCAATGAAGTTAGCTGAATGAATAAGGAATGACTTCCTAATAGCATTCTTATCAGGTCTGTAGTGAGGTTCTATCCTGATTGTCTATCCACATGATATTCTTAACTGCTTATTATATCCAAATATTGCCTGTGGTGGTAACTAATGAACATGACAATTGCTCTACATTATATCTCTGCTTCCCCATTTATTAGTTTGCCCATTCTTGACAGTGGCCATGCTTTATCCAGTTATACGCTGCCGAGCGTATGTAGTTGATACACTCTAAGTAAATGACACTGAAACGATGTTAATGAAAAGTTGATCATTTTGAAACGATATTTAATCGGAGTTCTTTCAAGGTCTCAGATGCCAGTTGAGTATGATGTGTTATAGGATAATGAGACCTGTAACCGCATGCCTCTTGGTCCCCAGTAGCAAGTAAGCAGTAAATGATAGACTTGAGTATATTATTTGGGAGGCAATGGTGGCTGGAGCAGCAGTTATTGATTGACCGGCGCGCTGTGCCATCGACCAACCTGGGCAGCTCGCGTGCGATCAGCTGAGGCGATGCGTCGAGCGCCGAGACCTGACAGCCCACGACGCGCTACGTAAATAATCTAATTCAATTTGCGACTCGTAATAATGAGCCTCAATATTGTTATTGACATTTATGGCTATAATGTTGTTCAAACTTGAGTTGCTTGTTAGTAAATTCCGCTGTAGGCACAAGGTTCATTCATGATGGCAGTTCTCCTCTTCTAACTTGACAGGATTTTAAAATCTATTCACCAAAAAATGTACGTCCCATCCCATTTCCTTATGTCGCACTTGACTAGGCGCGTATATGAAAATTCCGTTTGCGTCGTTTGACACCGTCAAGCAATTCACGCGCCATGAATCCAGGGATGTTGCATCACATTCATGCATCAACTGATATTGCTACATCCATGCTCCATCAACTAATATATATTGTAACATCTGCACCCTCGTCGCTCTGAGTGTCGTGTTATGGATTAACTGTGCTTTATAATTAATTCAACAATTCTCAAAGTACCAGCGCGTCTTCGTAAGTATTTTAAAGCAATATGAAAGTTCTTGTATACCTTCACCCGCAGCGGCCCTAAGCAATTGGCTTATTGGCCGTCGCATTACGGAATTGTCCAGATTACGGGAGATTGGCCGTCGCATTACGGAATTGTCCGGCGAACGTAGAGAGACTCTATGGTTGGAGCAAAGGTTGGGTTTGGCTGTGCAGAGAGGCAATGCAGCTAGCATTCTAACAGCGGTCAGAGAAAAGTTCGACGTGGGCCCGCTCCTCGCTCGCGTCACAGCTCAGTGACCCTCGGAGTCGGTGTAGGCCACCATCAGAGGCGTTAAGGTCGGGGCCCTGATCATTGACATGAAACCATTCCCTGTTTTTAATTAATAAAATCAATTCCTTTTTTTTTTTTGTTGGAATGGTGAGTGTGGGAGGCCTTTTAAAAAAAAAAAAAAATTGGCGTAATTGCGGCCTGCGCTCGTTATTGTTAAGCAATAGCGTCAAGTGCTGCGAGGCCCTCGGGAATTTAATGGAATATAAATGCCTTTTCAATTACAGAAAAGACGAGTTTTTTTCAATCGGGCTCGGAATAGAAGCCGCTTTATCTGCTCTACGTTGCGTCAGAGTGACGAGCTAATTGTGTTCTCTCGCAGCGTATGGACCATCAGTTCTGTACACCACAACATAGGTTATTTTTTTATTCTCATTTGTTATTTATTATTTAGCTCGATTGCAATGCGCGGATCATCTTCAGAAATTTCATCCTGCTCACTCTGGGCCCTATTATCACTGGTGTTTCGAGTATCAGATTGTCAGGATTATCACTGGTTTTGTTAGTTTTGCTGTTTTACACGTGTCACGGGTATCTCTGGGATCCTCCATCATCACGTGATGTTTTGTCCATTAGTACGGGTTTGCGTTAGCCAAACACTACACTTTGCTTTACATGCTCCGTGTAGCAGTTGATTAATTTCATAAGGTAAAACTTGTTACGTGAAACTCGTCTCAGCGCTAAGGCTTTGTTTGTTTTAAGTGAAGAGTTGATTACTTTCTAGATTAATCCAAGATATCATCGTCTGAGGTAGGTATTCGTACGAACACCTCATATAAATTTGGCGTTGAAGCTTCGCAAGAGACGCATGAAGTGTTCGGAAGAACGACATAAGTTGTAGCGATCGCAGCTACTGACGTCACGGTTGGAGCAAGCCTCGAGAGGGGCGTGCGTGCCATGTAACTATCCTGAAGTGCGTGTATTATTCAGCCTGGCTTCCCAGGTGGCCGTAGCCGCGTCTAGTGGCTCTTCATTACATCACAAAGCTTATTTATAAACACTTTCTACTATTTTATTTGGCGAGAAGCTTTATCGAGTGCTTCAAGGAATATTATGCTTCTTTAAAGACCATTCGAAAAAAATATAACTCAGTACTCACCGCATTGAGTGACAGAAAGCGCATTTTCTCGTCGACGAAAACGTGAAATCACGAACGGACAGACGGACGGACATGACGAGCACAATAGCGCCTTTTTTTTCATAAATGAGGAAATGCGCTAAAAATGCTCACCTCGACCCATTACGCTTTTGCGAGTAGCTCATTGAAACATTGTCATGTATTTGCTTCCGTTACGATGGTGATGTTAGTAAATAACGCGTGAAATAATTATATTTCTTATCAATAACTCTTGTATGCCATGCGATTTCTTGCTTGCAAGAGAATTGTAGTCCTTTTGTTAGAATTTGTTTTTGCGGATGTAAATGGCAAAGGCGTTTAGCTGAAAGTCTTATCGAAATATCAATCAATTGTTATAACTAAGGTATTTATTCTTTTGATCACAAATACGCTGTGACGTGTAAGCCATTCAGTAAAGTAGTACAGTGTGGCCTTACGCAGCGGAGACCGGCAGCTGTTGTAGACCGTGTGGTGATGGTGCTGGTGCTGGTGTGCCGGTGTTGCTCGTGCTCCACTGGAGGTGTATTGATCAGACCTACGATGACGGGGACGATGTTCAGCTGCGGTGGCTCCCCTGCCTCTCCCCTTCTCGTGTCCCCTCTCTGCTCTCGCCCTGCCTGCCACCGGTCCTGACACGCGACTCTGATATCCTTCTGTCTTCGCGTCGTCTTATCCTCGTCTTTCTCTCGTCTTGCCACAGTCTTTCTCGTTTTCTTGCTACTGCCTTATACAAGATGTGTCAGTAGCGTCAAACCATTGCTTGCCCCAAAGAACAACGTTGATTCATCGCTCAGTCATCGCAGTGTAGTACAACTTCAAGCAGCAATTCGCCGACACTAAACCAGACCTTGCCACCATCGGTCAACTCGCTGGTACCGCGAGAGTTGTCGAAAATCTTCCTCATGACAATTCGTCGTCGTTAGTGTTACCATATTATTATGAGCTTCGTATCAGCCTCGAAAACACATACATGTCGTTGAAGTTTATCATGACATTGATTTTTTTGCATAAAATTTATTCCTAATGAAGGTTACCCTCAAGTTATGCACCCCTTAGTACGTATTCATAAAATGTATAAAAATTCTCAGTAGACACTAAATTCGGGATTATTTTATCATGCGTATGATATTTTCTGAGCTACAATTGACGAATTGAGGACTGATTTCATTCTTGACGCTAAAATCATAACGCATTCGTTTTTATCTTATTTGCGTACTGCATCTGTAAGGTCCCTATACTTAGTTTAACGCTGCTTGCTCCTCTCAAAGTCTTTTGCACCTGGCCTTTGTGCCAATAAAATCATTGTTTAAATATCCTTTGTTTAAATATCAATATGCATTGTTGTTGAAAATTGTAAACCATACGCTTGCAGGAAAACCGTCGATAATTCAATGATTTTATCCATCGAAAATCATCGTAAAAAGGCTTTTAAGATACATCCGAGTATCAGTGATAACACATTTCACGAAAACCATTTCATTGGCATTTGCGAATGCAGTCGGATACTTATCGCTTTACGATCGGTATCACAGTTATCGCAGAGGAAATCCGTACTGAGATCCACTCCGTCTTGGGATGATAGTTGAAAATGGTCATGTAAAATATGCATACAGATAACATGTTTTGGCTGCCGGCGATGTGATAATTTATAAATTTTTACGTGAAGACAAGTATAGTTCGTACAGAGAACGTTTTATTTAAAAGATCTCATTTGAGTCGATCGTGATTAATTGACGTATTCCCAATTAAGTATATTCCCCAGACGAGATGTGCAAAATTTGTCAGACGAGAAATATTTGAATCATGGAGGCAGGAGGCTTGCTTTTTTTACCAGCGCATTACTGGGCTCGGGAGATGTTAGGGGCGTGGTGTCTGTGAGAGTCAAGATCAGGCTTTCTATAACGGCTAAATATACAAGAATTGTGCTGTGTACATAAATGTATTTAAGCGCACTGCCACACATGCATGCAGGCATATATAGTATTCACACGCTCAGCAACATAAGTAGATATAAGCATTCGTTTTATCGTGTCCTTGCATGCACATTCTCAAGCGCAGCCTCATGAAGGGGATAGCCGGAGGAGGGGAAATCCATATTTTACTGTGTATCCGAAGCATCTGTTTCAAATATTGAATTAATATTAAATATTTAAGTAATTTAACTACTATTAAGTGTAATACCAAGGCATAGTTTTGACACAAGTATTCAGCATGCGATATTAAGCTACGATAGCCATGCAGTATTACGGTGTGTCATCCTGATTAAGAAGTACTATTTTTCTCATTTGAAGAACTTGATCTATATATTTGTCAGGTTTCGGCCGTAGTGGCTGCAATGGCACGTGAGGTCCTCTATCTGGCAATAAGGAATTAAGTACGGGAGGGTAAGAACGACACATGGAAATATTCAACACTTATCTATATTATAAAAATAGGTTTTTATTGATCCGTAGTTACGGCTCCGCCGTAGTTATTGTTGATCGACAGTCTCGCGGAACCTTCATGAATCCTTGTGTTGGCGTCCATTTGATGGTGTTTATGGATGCGGCTGTGCTGGATACAAGACTCTTAAGAGGTATTTGGAGTAGAGGTTGAGGTCACCAGAGCAGGGCGCTTTTAAGAAAAGCCCCGCGTCATTCAGCTAATTTTTTCAGTTTTCTCCGATGGTTCCTGCAGCCTGATCAATAAACTATACATATTACAGAGTATCAAGCGTTCAAGGAGCTTTCAAACAGCTTGCATGCACATGGCTAACTGTAAATACGAGAGTGGCGTCACTCACCGTGCTCGTTGCTGCATGAGGAGTGGCAGCTACAGGTAAACATGACTACCTTCGGCAGTCAATCCCGGGACTCGAGATCCGTAAAACGGCTGAAGTCGAACGATGCTGGAACGTTGGTCTAGTAGTTCTCATCACACCAGGAGCTGGTTAATTCGAGTCTTATAGAAGATTCTCTGAATGGCGTCGTGATTTCAAGCTCGTCCGCTATTGTAGGTTCCGAAATCTTTGCTCAAACTCATATGTGTTCGCGGGTGTCTTCGGAATCCTGTCCTTAATCTTATGTTGGCTGGTGGTTGCAAATCTCGTCGTTCGTCACTTTCGTTATGCTTCCCGTGGCTGTTTGTCTTAGCACATTAACACTCTACTCCGACCACCAACTTGGGCACGACACCCGACTCTCGTATGACCACGCGGACGCTCAGTTGGCTCGCTGGCTCGGGACTGACTCCTAACGCACCCCCAGCTACTTATACAGTATACCCCGCAACCCGCAACGTACCGTCGCTTTGATTTTTCCCGAAACAATCCAGAGTTTTTCCCCCATGAACAAGAACAACCATTTTGCTTTATATCTTACTATTCGCATTCTCCCCCAAATTAAACCCTAATTAATTTATATTCGTTATTCTTACTTTTCAATCAATTCGATCATAGCTCGCGCGGTCGTCCGCATGTGTTGCACCGGCGCAAGTCACCTTGCGTGACGTCACGCAAGGTGACGTGCGCTTTGCACTTTTCGTCCCACTAACACGCAGTCCATTACTCAGGCATACTCCAGTTTTATTATCAATTTTTGCTTAAGTAATTTTTCGTCAGCCGGCGTTATATTTCTTTCGTTATAAATCTTTCGTTATTTCTTTCGTTATAAATCCTAAATCTTTTAAGTTGAATTTATAACAATATTAATCATGCCTTTTAAGGTCAATAGTATCGATCATATTATTTCTATAGTACTTATAAAAACACTGATAAATGGTGACGTAAATAATACCATAGGCTTTTTAACTAGCTCCACAGTCATAGAATATGTCACTTTAGATGTGAGATTAAAAAGAACTAGAGAGCAACCACCAGAAAAATCCTGCATTGCATAAAGTTCGCATTTCGTTTTAAGTTATTCTCGCTAATATTTTTGCTCACGTTTGGCAATTTTTTTAACATAGATTTTGCTAAATAAATTTCACTGTTTTATCTTGGATTTATAAACACTGTATTTATAGTTTGGATAATTTTTTGCTTCTGCGTTACTGTACTGGTAATTTGCACACTGAAGCTTTTTTTAATCGAATATTAAACATGGGTTCTTGAATTTGCATAATTTTACTTGATAGTTTAAATCAATCAATCAACTTTTCTAGCAAATGCAGCAGTTGTAGGCTCACGTAAGAAGGTCAAAGTTATTTGTTCATTTCATTTAAATTTATGAGGACAACAAACTGAAATTGTTTTTTGGAGGGCAGTGTTATAATTCTTACTTTTATGCCATTAGTTGTGTGTAGTGTATGATTGATGCATTTGTTCTGACTCATGACATTCATGACATAAATTGTTCTCCCAATAGCATGTTGGGGTGAAGAACTTAGACTATTTTTAGCTTTTGCAGTCGTTCTTTTTATCGGTAAATTTATTAGCATAAATGTGCCATGAGCAGCTAGTAAAGTTTTCTAGTGTAGCTATAATTCACGGATGTCCTCTTGAACGACACGCTCGACCTATTAGTTTAAGTAATTATGTTATTTATGTTATTTATTATTATATAGTTAAATACTTTATCATGTTTGCAGGTAGTACAGTGCACCTACAGTCGGGGACTAACACCACTTCCAGCGCTAAGGTCACCCCCCGCAGTCGGTCCCTCCTCGCCGTGTACCCGTCGCCGCCCCGAGATCTCATCATGCCCTCCACCGAACTGACGCTGGGCACCTAACGGCCAACTCCTGACCTCCGTTCCGTCTCGTTGCTACATCATCTACCACACTCACAGCCTTCATCATTACCCATTCTCGGGAGGACGCGGCGTAGCTCATCTGTGTCCCTGTCACGTCTACTGCGATCCTCGCGCGCCTCATGCGTGGCCCTGAACAACCACGTCCTCGCAGTTCGTTGACGTCGCTGTTTTGTCACACGCAACGCATTCTTCGTCTCTGTCGGCTATCTTGTGTATTATCTTTCTCCATTGTGAAATTTAACTCGTATTGCAAACTGAAAATTCGTATTTAAAACTCGAAACCCATTGTTGAAAGTGAAATACATGTTAAAACATTGGTGCCCAAGGTAGTTAGCGAGTGACGCTGCTCGAGTGCTTTGCGCGGTGAATCCTGAATTGTGAAGTGACAAGTGCTTCTGCTGTTTGTGGCGTGCAGCATCACTATCAGTGCAGCACCACTATCAGTGAAGCATCATTATCAGTGCAGCATAACTATCAGTGCAGCATCACTATCAGTGCAGCATCAATATAAGTGCAGCATTACTATCAGTGCAGCATCACTATCAGTGCAGCATCACTATCAGTGCAGCATCATTACTAGTGCATCACTTCGTCTGTCCTAGGATACCCTGGCTCACTGCTGCTCCGTGCCACCCACCACCCTCACCACCATCATCCCCCACAGGCCGTCATACCATCATACCTATTCTTCTGCCTTGTCAGCATTTTATTGCTTCGTGCATTCCATTTCTATTCTCCTTTAATATATTTATTATTCGTTTTAATATCACTCCCTCCGTTTTGCTTCTCTTACCATAGTTTTTCATTTACAAAACCTTCCGAATCTCTTTGAAAATCGTACAATTTTTTCTTGCAAAATGCTTTAGTTCATTAAGAATATCTCGGCAAGGTTTACCTTGAAATATCATTGTTCTCTGTACGCTCGATGTTGCGTTGCCGCTGTTCGCTGCTGTGTCTTGCATGTCCTTACATCCCTTCACTCCTCCCGCAGTTGTATTCCTCTTGTTATATTTTAACGAGATCCAAAACCTCAATGTTGGGGAACTGATGTGACCACCAACACACTTCCCTTCCGCTGTACCCTTCCCCCCCTTCGACGTCATCTTCCTCTGTCCATCCCGCCCATTTTTTACCTGCCAATCTCATCACTTTCTGTACTTTGGCTGCATTATTTCCATTGATGTATAATTTTTAATATCTCAACGAACCATTTATTTGTAACAACTTTCGTTTGCACTGTAGAACTTACATAGATATTTTTTAGTTATCTTTTATTTATTTTGCATGTCATGTTTGTACGTTTATAATTTGATTGTCTCGCCCATCCCTCGGACGTGAGGCGTGCAGAGAACTAGAACATCAAGTGATATAAAGCGCTGGCTCAAGGCCCCATAAGATGCCGAGCCCTCGCTCGTGAAGTGGGCTAAGTAGCACACGTTGGTATGGCGCGCCGAGGGGAGTGTGGTCGCCAGGTGGTGGTGTCGGTGGTGGGTGTGTCTGGCGGAGAGCGGGAGAAGGGCGTCACTGGAGTAGGCAAGTCCTGCCTCTGCAATAGGTTCATCAGACCTCAGGCTGACAACTACCATGTCGACCACATCTCCGTCCTCTCGCAGGTCAGCTTAGCTACTTATAGTTGGATGTCTTTCTAATATTCCCGTTTGAATATCTTCCATCTTCTGCTCTAGCTCAAGCTAGCATTTATGCTATCATCGTCTGCTATCTAGCTCATGTTAGTGCAAATTGTTTCACTATTCTTAAATAGAGTTATTTTCGCACGTGTCTTCATCCTGTTGACTTCACCATCATGAATACGGCCCAGGTTACTGTATCATTGCTGAACTGAAATTGATAATTTTTGTTATTCCACAAATACAACAGTATGACTATTATTTATATAGTTTTATATATAGTGATATCCTTACAATTCGTATCTTATATTTTCAATAAACACCATATTTTTTGTGCCGAAAACATCGTAAAATAATAGTGCAGTCCAGTGAACTGAATATTATCAAAGTATTTTAATTCTCGTGCAATTCTATAATAAACTTGTTAGTTTTTGTGGGGGTATTGGGTGACGTGATGGCTGTACCACAGACGGACTTCAGCGGGCGTGTGGTGAACAACGACCACTTCCTGTACTGGGGCGAGACGACGCGCGTGTCAGAGGACGCGGTCGAGTACAACTTCCAAGTGATCGAGCAGACTGAGTTCATTGACGACGCTTCATTCATGCCTTTCAAAGGTACTCGCTGCGCAGTATTTCATAACACCGCATTCAAGTTTTTACTATTGTTAAAAATTATACATTACTTTTGATATATTTTTTGAGTTCAAAGTTTTTTGAGTTTGAGTATGATATTTTTTGAAATTAAAGCTTTCAATGCACCCGAAATTTAGTGTTAATTGTTATAACAAGTTAGTAATGGTTATGTTTGTATTTAATATGAAAAATCTATCGACTTTCAATTCAATGACTGAAAAATTTATTAGTTCTCTAATGAATGGCAATTGACCCACGCTTCGAGTACCGTATGTGCTTGAATTAATGCTTTATTGTATACCTACAGCGGGCAAGATGGACCCGTACATCAAGCGCTGCTGTCAGACCAAGATTACCTCCGCTGAGAAGCTCATGTACATTTGTAAAAACCAACTTGGTAAGTTCAATCCTCCTGAACCCCAGTCGTATCATTATCATTATATATTTTCGTTCTATGTGGATGCGTTCATTATACGTACCGTACGCTAACATATATTGAACAAATATGTAATGTATCGTAATAAAGTATTATGTTCGTACGTGTGACGTTGTTAACGTCTGATCGAATTAGCGACACTAACTCTCGTAACTCACTACAGGAATAGAGAGGGAATACGAGCAGAAGGTGCTGCCCGACGGCAAGCTCAACGTGGACGGATTCCTGTGTATATTTGACGTGTCGCCGGTGCCTAACCGGTCCCTGGAGAAGATGGTTGAGCTTACGGCGTCCATATTGAATAATTGCGTCAAGACCAAGCGACCTGTCGTCCTCGTCACCACCAAGAACGACGAGGCAAACGAGGTTTGGTTTTGGGCTTAGTTTTTCATTGTTTGTGCACTGCTTGGGTGACATTTTAACTTCATTGATGCTAGCAGATTGACTACATTTTATTTTGTTTGGTTTTTGTTTGGATGAGAAAGAATAGAGTTTGGTTGGGTGGAAGTAAGTGTTTAATTTTATTGCTTTGAATCCAAGAGTTTATTTTTAACGTAAAATGAGATGCAGTAAAGTGGAACTCACAATCATTATCGTTCTATACAATATGCACCCTAACTTATCCTTTAAACGATATGACCACACATTCCCTCCTGTGAGGTCACCACTCACATGCCTCCCTGTGAGGTCACCACTCACATGCCCCCCTGTGACTGTCTCTTATACACATCTAGATGTGTATAAGAGACAGCTACTCACATGCCCTCCTGTGAGGTCACCACTCACATGCCCTCCTGTGAGGTCACCACTCACATGCCCTCCTGTGAGGTCACCACTCACACACTCCCCGCTCTGCTGCAGATTTACGTGAAGGAGGCAGAGAAGTTGGCGAGCCGCAAGGAGTTCAAGGGGAACATCCCGCTGGTGGAGACGTCGTCGCACGAGACCGTGAACGTGGAGACGGCGTTCATGACGGTGGCGCAGCTGGTGGAGCGCAACCGAGGGCGCGTCAGGATCCTGCCGTACTATGAGGCGGCCCGACACAGGAAGGAGATGATTGATGTCGCTACTGACGGGTACCTACGTCTGGTCAGGTCCAGCGTCACTGACTACAGGTAATGATAGGGCAGAAGCCGCTTAAAAATCAATCAGATGCTCCTGTGAATTTGGGGAATTTGGGCTATGCATCAAGAGTACTTACATTTTTCATTACAGTGTTGTTCTATGTGATTGAATTCATTCAATAAGTTCTAGCTTCAATTTATGTATATTAATGCTTTCAAATATATTCCTGACATGCACGTTGAATACATTTGATGCAACACTTCGTGATGCAACATCGTCTTACGCAACCCCCTGTGATGCACTGCCGTGTTGCAGGGCGCTGTGGTCGAGCTCGAGCAAGAAGCTGAGCCAAAGCCCCGACTTTGTGATCTTCGTCGACCTCATGGGGCTGGACTGCGCCGCTAAGCTCTTCAGGAGGCACACGAGGAAGCTCAAGGATGAGTTCCTGCAGAGGAAGGTTGAGTCCTACATGGACCTCCTGCCCTCCATCCTCAGGGAGTTCTTCCCCAACCTCAGGAGCTTGCAAGACGGGTATGAACATCTATTAATGTTGTTGTTGATAAATAAATTGAAAATTATATTGCATTTATCTTCATGCCTGTGAAGGTTAACCATCATCCAGCAACACATAATATTTTTCCTCGTGACAGTGAATGTTAACTACTATCCGTCTACACATAATATTTTTTCTTCATGACGGTGAATGTTAACTATCCTGCTACTCATAATATTTTTACTTCATGACGGTGAATGTAACTATCCTGCTACTCATAATATTTTTCTTCATGCCAGTGAAGGTTAACCATCCAGCATCATAATATTTTTCCTCGTGATATTAATGTTAACCATCCAGCAACATAATATTTTTCCTCATGCCAGTGAAGGTTAACCATCCAGCAACACATAATATTTTTCCTCATGACAGGGAAGGTTAACCATCCAGCAACACATAATATTTTTCCTCATGACAGGGAATGGTTAACCATCCAGCAACGGATCAGCGAACACCCTGACTTTGAACGATACTTCCTACGGTGTCACGAAGACCTGCCCTGGACTGAGAACCTGGAGCTGCTCGACTCGGCCGACTCGAGGATCCCGTTTGATGTTCTGGACTCGAACGAGGCAGAGACTGTATATAAGAACCATGTGAACGCTCTGCAGGCCGAGCTTGAGATGAGGGAGTGAGTGACCTTATTCTATATATGCAATAATAGAAATTTGAGTGGTCCATATTGAATGCTATAATCAGTTTGTGAAAGAATTTGTAATGATGCGTGACACCTTCTGAATCACTAATTTTAAACCTTTCTGTTGACCTTCATTCATTTTACGTAATATTGGGCTTTTTGTGGAAGAGTTTGTATTGATGTGTGCGAGATTTCTTTACAATAAACTGGAATTCTATGGTCGCTTAAAAAGCGAGGTTCGCAGAGGTGGAGAAGCTGAGAAATTTTTTCAAGTGTGGTGCTGATATGGGCTACTTATTATATGATAACTGTCCTCAATTAATAAGTTTTAATCCTTTGAATTACCTTCATTGACTTCTCAGAGTTTTCTTCAAATTCTGCTGCTAAGATTCAAATCCTTGCTTTAAACGGACTTGCTTTTTCTTGCACTCCACTTTACAGCTCCTGCTAAGCCATGCATAGTCGCTCACCTCCACCATTCTCTTTGCTTCAAGTGTACTTCTCCTTTAAATTACCAGCTCCTGAACCATAGGCTGTGTATACATTCTTTTAATCCTTGCCCAATCTTCTCTTACACGCAATACCGTAGCCGGCTCCCCAAGAGGTATGTTAACCTCATAGGGCTCATAAACTTAGTCTCTAAAAAGCCGTATTTTTTCTTTTTCATTTATTGTGTCTAGGAGTCTCTAGGTTTCTCCTTATGGATTCCGGTGGTCAGTGGGGAAAACGCATCGCTAAACTCTACGCGTTTTATTATATCAATTGATTCCTGTAGAGGTTCACGTGTAATTTATAATTGAACAAATAGATTACAGTTAAATGAATAGTTGTCAGGCCCCTCCATTGTAGTCGAGGTATGAATATTCTCTATGATTATTGGAGTAATGCTTGAAATGTGAGGGCAACGATGAGCCATAATTACTCCGTGCTGCGATAGTATGTTTATAGACAAGTTATGTATTGATGTCCCGACACACATGATCCTCGCAAAACACATTAGCCCTTAAAGAAGTTATTATTGATTTTTCTTGATTTAATAATATTATCCATGTCGAATACGGATGTCTTGGGCCAAGCGTAAATAGCTGTTATTTCAATTTTCGCGCCGCTTATTTCTTACGCATTGTACTTGTTTCTAACTAAGATAAGCGGTAAATTTTTAATCATAAGGAAGCATGTTGAGTAAAGAGATGACACTATCAAAGCCTGACATTGTATCTGTGTGACGTAGCGTTATTACTTTAGGTTTAGGAGATGTATCTTGGTCACTGCATATTCGAAAATCGGCCTCATAAATGCCAGTTCGTTATTCTTAAAGCATGTAAATAAAGCCCATAACAACATGATATTCGGCCACAGGATGCGTGACCGGTTCAAGCAGCTGCTGGAGGAGACGGGCTACGTGACGGCAGGCAAGCGGCTGGACGAAGTACGCGTGCTGTTCATGGGCCGCGAGAGCTTCGACAGCCTCACGGAGCATGACCGCCAGATCATCTACGACCAACACCAGAAAGAGATCACTGAGAAGGCCCGCGCCAACTACATGGTCTGATATTATTGCTGCTTCTCCTATATTCCTAAAGCTGCCTGTGATATCAGCTTATATTGTGTAGGGGCAAAGCATGTGTACTTATACTCCGTGTAGTCAGGCCACTACGTGTACTAAGGTCACTAAGTGTCCTTGGCCGCTACGTGTATTCAGGCCGCTACGTGTATTTAGCCCGCTACGTGTATTTAGGCGCTACGTGTACTTGACCGAGTTTTGATCACATGGCCCTGTTCTCTACGCAGGAGCTTCTGTTGGAGCACGCTGAGCTGTTCAACCATTTCAAGTCCGTGGCGCCTAACGGCAGCGTTACGCAAGAGGACGTGCGTGACATCACGCAGGCCCTCAACACAGACAGCAGGTGTGTGGCCCTGTAATGTTTGACCAAGGCAATGGTTTCTGTCTACATGCTATAGCAAATAGTGATATTCACTTAATAATAAAAAATATGCTTCTTGTTTACTGTTTTCTTGCAGCAGTCATTCAAGTCTTTGATTGTATTGTAAATTTTTATGCATCTTGCCATGGTTCTAATTTGATTATCTTGACATTTGTCTTGGTGTTGTCTTTGTCCTAAAATTGCTGACCTTATCTCAGACACAAAGCCCTGGACCGACTAGACGGTGAGCGCACGCTGCTGCTCCTGCAGCACTTGGGCTTCATCCACTGCCCCAAGCCCGAGCACTGCCCCGCCTACCCCAACTGCACCGACACGCTCGTCAATAAGATCCTCGCTGCCAGGCATGCCGCGTCAGTAGCCTTCTGTCTGTCTTTGCTCTCAAATTTGCTCTGAAGTGTCGTGGTAAACTATTTTTATTCGAATTGTACATACAATCCCGATTCCAGTATTCTGGATGCAAACCCATTGTTAACTGGAATATTCGGATCTCAAATTTAATTTTTCTTTGCTACTAGTTTCCAGACAATAGTGAAGAAATCTCAATAATATATATTTTGTTTTGAATTAGCGTTGAAATGTCTAAATAACGGGGGTGGGAACTGTGAACTGGATCCTTAACTCATAGTGTGGTCGTGTCTAATTTATTTACCGTCCGACTGATGGAGTTTTGACCTGTGTGCTGACATTAGCTTAAGATTTTTTGCAACAATTCTGGGTGAATTTACTCCTTCATCTTTCCAAAAAATGAATGAATATTTCTTCCGCCAGGCGTCCCAACTCTTGGTCTGGTAAGAGCGTCGGCTCGGGCTGCTCTCCCGTAGACCGTCACATCAACCTGGTGCTGCTGGGCAAAGATGGTCTCGCTCAGACCCTGCATGCTGCTATCAGGGTGAGCCTTAAGCGTCGAGACCTTCTCTCCTCTGGATTAGTATATTAATTGGACTGCTGATCAGTCTTAGTATATTATGTATTATTCCTCTACTTCACTTGTATCTCTTTCAGTCTCGTTCTGCGTCATGAGCGTGATTCTAGTTTTTCTTGTGATTCTAGTCTTGATTTTATTTTCTTAGATTGTTCGTTTTCTCCATAAGGCCGAGTTTGCTGGAGATGAAGTTGAGGTCGAGGGCGAAGTTTACTGCCTGGACTACCGGACGATCGAGGGCGACGTCACACAGCCACAGAACGCCTTCGCCACGCCAGACTTCTCCCCTCACGGTGAGCTGAGCTTCATTTGATCTCCTCAAAATCAATACCACATGAATATACTTGCAGGTTAGCTCTCGTTGCCCGGAATGGATAGATCCCTGCTATTTTAGAAACCCGTTATTCCGATTGCCCTCAATAATAATTAAAGAAATATCTTGCTATTTAAGAAAGTCTCATTCAAATCCACAATTGACTGAGCACATTTAACTCATTTGGCTTTCGTTTCAAAATATGAAAAAACCGCACAATTTTACACGTTCTAAACTGATTTTGCGCATTCTAACCCATTTAAAAAAATAAATTTTCATTTTTTTGATCGAATCTTTCCCTCCAGTTTTTTCCTATTCTCCCACTCAGGATAAATTTTCAGGTCCATGTAATATCCCAACTCAATAAGTATCCTAGATACCCGCCCCAACAGGCTCTATATATTGCGGTCGCAGGCTGCAAACTATATATCAGTCAAAAATATCTGCAAACATATATGAAAATACTCAGCATATGCTGTATAATATGCATATATATATATATATTTGTTTTAACGCGGGTGGCTAATGGCCATAGAATTCGTCAATTTAAATTTTCAGGGTCGAACAATACCTAGTCTTCAGATGACATTAGTTGATCAAAATTTAATTTTTCAAGGGAGTAATATCAATTTATTAATGCACCAGCTCCTCTCTTTTTAATATGCATATATATATGCATATTAATTATTAAACGGTTTAATATGTGTATCATATATCATGTTACCGGGAATAAGATGAGCATGGGGCTGTGTGGTGCAGGTGTGGTGTGCGTGTACAGCACCAGTGCAGGACTGGACTACCTGCGTGCCTCCCTGGAGCATCAGCTACTGGGGCAGCTGGAGCGTGACGAGGCCGCCCCCACCACCGCCATCCTCTACGCCCCCCACCCCTCCCTGGACCAGCTCACCCAGCATGCCCTGCATCAGGAGGGCACCAGTCTCGCTCAGAGGTGGCTATCCTGCATACTTCCTTTATCATTATTATTATTAATATTATTATCATTATTAAAGTTATTATTATTATTATTATTATTATTAATAGTATTATTATTGTTACTATTATTGTTACTCTATGAAGCGACTGTTTGCCTCCATGCACTTTGATACTATCTAGTTCTAGTTATGTGCTTCTTACCGCATGTTTTCTCTTCCTTTCATCTTAATTATATTCACGTTCTATTTATCCATCATCAATTGAACATTGATCAGAATTTAGACGAGTAAATATGACGTCTGCAATACAGCCTACAATTTATTACATCTTTTTTATCATCTACTGGCTAGGTGCATTGGGGATTGCATGTAATTTTCATGTCTGTATCTATTGTGAGGATTTGAGTACTTAATTCAGACCGTATTTTTAATGTCTTAGTGACCATGTGGTGCATTGCAGTTTGCAGTGCAGTTTCGTGGACGCTGGCTCAGCGAGTGAGACTGGGGACGGTAATGCTCGCGAGGACGGCGAGGGCGACGTGACTGGCGAAGGTAGTCAAGAACTCGACCGCAGTATCGTCAACAGAAGCATCAGGAAGCTCGTGACGAGCATACATCACCGCACCACGTCACTCTCTCTCTTCCAGTCCGTCACGCTGCAGGCGCAGGCTTGCCCTGATATCAGGTCTGGGCAAGGTTAATTTTATAATTTATATTTAAATTATTACAAATCGGCCACTGCATTAGAATAATATAGAAATGTTGTTGACCAAACATGAGCTGACTAATATCTTTGCCTCCGTGCGACGAGGGCTGCCGACACACACATGTGGAGGACATGAGTCATGTTCAAACATTCTATAAAGTTTCTTCATAACAATACGATTGCGGTGTTGGTACTACGTCATGATCTAACTTGCATCTGTTTGTGTGGTCAGGGTTATCATGTGTGTGCTGTGTGGGGACCCATATTCTTTGGAGGCGGTTCTCAATCCCCTGCTCTCGAGTCCTCTCTGTGTCCCTGCCGGCGATCGTACTCTGCAAATCCACTCTTTCCTTGGTGAGTTTTTTTGCTGAGGCAAGCTGCTGACTTCCCGCGTTCTTGTTACAGACTCACTTTAAATTGCTTATTTTTTGTTAGACAAGTTGATGCGTCCTGCAGATATTTTATATTTTAACCTAATTGTTTGTTGTGTGTCCGGACGTCGTTGTGAGGACAGCTAACGATGTCATGTCTAGGGCATTCGTTGATTTATGATTTGTTTAATTGAACTCTGAATTTATAGCTGAGGTCCGATAAGTTCTAGATAATGTCTGTATTAATACAGAGATGAATAAAAGAGACGAATCCTTAATTAGTACTTATTTAAAAGTTAGACACGGTGAATTATTATTACAGGATTCGATGAGGTAGTAATATCGACACTATCGCTATAGACATGATTGCCGGAGTCGTCTTAAGTAGATGTGTATAGAGGCTGGCTGCTAGTGCAGCTGATAGATGTTGGTTGGCGACTGGTCTGCGACTGCCGCATGGAATGCTTGAGGAGCTCATATAGGCGTAGAACAATGACGTCACAGAAGGTGACGTGGTAACCGCTATTGCAAGTATGGGTAGCGGCGGTGGAAAACCTGACAGTTGTGTTTTGACATATAGTAAGTGTGAGTGCGTTATTAACTTGTGTCACTCTGTGTTGTAATAAAATAACGTCTCATTTGCTACACACAGACGAGAGCAAGCGTGTTGTGGAGGTGTGCGTGTCATCATATCACGGAGCGCTGGCCTTCAGAGAGGAGCTGGTGCATGGCTTTATTCTCGTCTACAGTGCGAAGAGAAGGGCTTCTCTAGCAGCTCTTAAAGCCTTCTCTGCCAACATCCCAAACCTCCCTATCCAGGTGAGCTTGGATCTGCTCTAGGGTATCGTTATATAGAATTCATCATTATTTCTAACAAAGAATGTTTTGAATATTCCAACAGAGACGTCTTTTTAAAGAGAGGGAGGAGCGTTATTTCTGATTTAAAGAGAGGGAGGCCTCTTATATCTGATTTAAAGAGAGGGAGGCCTCTTATATCTGATTTAAAGAGAGGGAGGAGCCTTATTTCTGATTTAAAGAGAGGGAGGAGCGTTATTTCTGATTTAAAGAGAGGTAGGCCTCTTATTTCTGATTTAAAGAGAGGGAGGAGCCTTATTTCTGATTTAAAGAGTGGGAGGCCTCTTAATTCGGATTTAAAGAGAGGGAGTCCCCTTTTTTCTGATTTAAAAAGAGGGAGGCCCCATATTTCTGATTTAAAGAGAGGGAGGCCCCTTATTTCTGATTTAAAGAGAGGGAGGCCTCTTATTTCTGATTTAAAGAGAAGGAGGCCTCATATTTCTGATTTAAAGAGAGGGAGGCCTCTTATTTCTGATTTAAAGAGAGGGAGGCCTCATATTTCTGAATATAGTGACCATATTTTATTGTGAGACTTTCATTGCACTATTGCAACCGGTGAGCAGTCGATTAGATTGCTCATGTGTCGCGCAATTGCGTGATGTGTGAATGAGATCCTTCGCAGGCTGCTGATGGCCTGATGCATGACACAACAAAGGCATCCTTAAATCACACTTGCTATTATCGCTTTTTGTGAATTTATTTTATTTTCTGGTAAATTTGTTGGAATAAATGCTCGAATTTAACTCTCTTCTTTGTCTGACGCCTCAGCACATGTCCTCTCAAGGCTATACCTTGTGCAGGTACTAGCAGTCACAGAGTCAGGGTCTGCGTCTGCATTCTTCGGGTCTGAGGTGACGCAGCAGCTGATGACGGAGGGCAACGCTGTCGCTGACCGTCTGCAGGCCCACTACACAACCACCAACGCCTCTCCTCACCAAACATGTCAGTTGCTGCCCAAAGCTTCTCAACGGATTAAATTTATGATTGCATGTATTTGGTCAAGCCGTCTGATGGAGTTTGATTTTTTATCGTTCAGTTTCTAGCTGTTAGATCACGCCAGTTAATGAGTGGAGAATATTGTGCGTTCATGTCTGTTCTTCTGGTTGTATTTAACATCAATCCTATTGCTCTTATTGTTGTATTACACGTCAATTCTAAACTATTTTAATAATTTTTCCCCATAATTTGTGATGTAATATTTATGACCGCGCGTACATTATTGGTGCCTTTCAAACGGTCTGCTCTCTAATATGATTTTTTTTTTCCTTCAACCGCAGCTACGACGTTCACCCCCTTCTTCAAGGAGGTCTGGGACAAGAAACCTGAAATAGAGCAAGCCTTCAACATGGAGGATCCCTCAGGTATGTCTCAGCATCCCTCGCTTGCGTTTTCCTTCTCTTTTCCTTTTGTATGTGTTCAACTCGTGGCAAGGAATTCCTGATGCCTCACTAGTCTAAATTCTCATTTTTTATTAAAGTTTCACGTGTCAAGATAATCCGGATGTGTCACTTAAATAATTGTGTTTCTTATCTCATCCACCAACTGGGGACGCGTGATCAAGTAGTGTGACTGAAACAAATTGATTTTCAGTTGAATGCAATAGACAAAATATAATTGATAGTAACGTATATAATATTTATTTAGTTTGAAGCAGAGTTCAAACGTCATAACAATATTGACAATAACGTGTATTTACATGTGCAGGACTAGAAGACAGCGGGGAAGGCACTCTGGAGAGACCAGGCCCTGCGGTGCGTCTGGTGGGGCGCGGCGGCTCGGCCTTCACGCCCGTCAGACGCTCCAGGGCCGCGCTGCCGCCGCGCTCACACTCCGCTGAGGGGTGCGTGCTAAGAAATAATTGCTCCTTAGCAGCAGGAATAAGTTATACTAAGTCCTTATAAGTCATGTAGTTTCTAACATACTTACTATTATTATTATTATTATTACTAATTAGTGTGGGGCTTATTCCTATATTAGCGAGATTTGAAAAGTTTGTTATCGTAATTTGTGGGAAAGCCTTTGATATTATTATGCATTTTTGGAGCTACGAAATCTTATAGGTTGATATAAATTTGATTTCCTGGTATGTTCGAGGTTCATCGTTATATATTGTGTGTCAGGTCAGAGATATACGAGAGCGTCCCTCCGGGATGTGAGGCGTTCGGTGGCTCGCTTGGGGACGACCTGGACGAACCTCTATCCCCCTCACTGGGGGGCGTGTATGGTGGGGATGATGTGTACCCCGGAGGACGGCACCCCGCTCACGCCCACTACGGGTTCAGTGGGAGTGCAGCGGGGAGGGCAGTGGCAGGAGTTGGGGGGAGTGTGGGGAGCAGCAGCACCCAACACCTCACGCCCTCCGACGACTCTGACATCTACAGCCACATCGACAACGAGGACGACGAGCAGCAGCTCGTGAAGCCTTCGCAGCTCAAGAAGCAGAGGCGCTTCCAGCAAGGTGTGTACCTCCATGCCGATTTTTACTGGCAATTTGCCTTCATTTTTTCCAAATTTATTTTATATTCCTAGACTACACATATCTTGGTTCCTAATATCCTTTTCCGTTTACGATCAAATCGCGTTTCTTGTTGTACTTTTTCTTCATATTTTCTATTCGTAAGCTTATCCTATTCGATTGTGTTCGATATTTCTTGGTTTGGAAGTTGCTTTTTCTAAACAGGCTTGAGAATTGATTCATACATACACCTAAATCTTGCTTGAGGTGCCATTGTTCTAAGCTAACATTAATGCTAACGCTCATAATTTCTTACTAAAACGCTCATGTTCCGAGCAACGTGCAGTCAAGTGCATCTTCATACCCTTGTCAACTGCCAGTTTTGGATTACTTCCAATGAGTGATTTCATCTTCGTTAATACAGATTCGCTAATCCAGGGATTTGTTCGCAGAGATTTTCATAACATTTCTCGTGCTGTGATTTTTTGCTGATGTTTTCATGGCTTATGTACTGGTGTTTGAAGCAACTCATTTGTGTGCATGTTCCGTTATTGTTGAGGCCACAGTTTAAACTAGCCGATAGAGGGCCTTCGTCTGTCGTTTGCTAACCGCGTTCTAGTTATTGTGTTTCTAGTTGGCACTCGCAACCTGCCCCAACCGAGCCATGTTTGCTCATTTAGCTGTCATAGCTTTTGATTTATATTAGCCTTTTAACTGAGCGCGTCAGCAGTTTCATATCATTAGCTATTCATTCAGCCCTGTTAAATAACCCGTCCGAGACTTACTTTCGTCATCATGCATCATCTGCATTGTTAGGTCACTCCATGCCATACTTGCCATCCTTTACAGACTCGGACCGCTGCACATTTCCTAGCACAGAGTCTCTGCCCACGAGCATATCATCTCCCCGCGTCAAACTCGTGCCCACTCCTGAACAAACCTACCAGAATGCGGCCATCGCACGCACCAACGTTCCTCGCACTCCTAAAGCTAAACGCAGCAATTCTACTTGCTCATCACCTCCAGCGTCCAGCATCACTGCTCACTCCGCGTCGTCGCTGTACAAGCAGTCCTCTTCAACATCAACCTCGTCACCGCCCATGCACAAGGCCGCGTCCCAGCAGATCGCCCGGGAGCATTCGTTTGACGGGAGTCTGGCCAATCGTCACGGCGCGAGTTTTCGGCGGCGTGGCAGCGCCACCAACGGCTCCGTGTCTGCCTCTAGTACCGCCCTAAGAGGAAACAGGAACGGCGGAGGTACTCTTGCTGGTCTCCTCATGGGGGGATTGGATCTTATCCCCTCTGATAACCCTCCGCCTGTACCGCCGCCTCTCAATCTTGCGCAGCTGCCTCCTTTCCCCAAGACTCCTCTTCCTCCCCTGCCACAAAAGGACCAGAAGGAGGCAACTCGAGGAGACGCGGGCGTGCAAGAGGACAAGCCTCAGCCTCAGCCTGCTCCCCGCAGACAATTCCTTAAGTCGGAGAGCGTCGAGACCGGCATCGGTTCAGGGAGCGGTAGCAGCAACAGCAGCAGTCGCTCCAACACCAACAACAAAGCTGGCGACACTGGCACCATCAGCAGCACCAAGAGCTGCAATGACGATGTCGTTGTTACGGTTGACACTGTCGACCAGAGCAGCGCAGGCACCCCCACCGTCGCTGGTGAGCAGCTGTTCAGGGCAGCTGGGGGGCAATGCAGGAGTATCATGCACGCTACCGCATCATGCTCGCCGTCAGATCACGCACGCCAGTGTATCATGCACGCCATCATATCATGTCACCCTCACTTCATTGCCTTCATTTAATTTCTGTTCATTATTGCTTTTGAATGCAGTTTAGTTAGTGCGCTTGGGTATCTACCTTCCCTCGAATTTTAAGTTTAAAAAGCTTGTCGCACGTACTGTTAACATGCCAAAATGGTAGGGCATGCCTCTCACAGCCGCTGTTCTGTGGCATGTCTCGCACGGCCGTTGTTGTAGGGCATGCCTCGCACTGAAATAGTTCCTGGCGCTCTATTTTGGGCAGCGTGCTAGTTCATTTTCCGTTGAAGTTGCACTGTGACTGTTACGTTGCATCTGCACTTGTTTTTCGTTAGACTAGCGCCAAGGCATGATTGTCGTGGTGTCGTGGCTTAGTCGTACGTCGCAGGAGGAAGTGGAAAGCACGACGGAGGGCCGTGTTGCAGGTGGTGGAGGCGGTGGTGGCAGTAGTGGTAGTGGTGGAGGCAGCAGTGTTGGAGGCTTGCAAGTGTACCCTCCACCCACCACTCCTCCTGAACCTGCGCCTCCCGACCGTGAGAGTACAGAGAGCGGAGGAGGTGCTGCAGGTCGCGCTGCAGCTGCAGCAGCAGCTGCTGCTCACCACATGCAGCAGCGACGCCTGGTTAAGGCTACCACGCTGCCTGCGCCCACATTTCATACCACCGCTTCTAGGACCTCACTAGAGGACCTCACGTGTAACTATCTCTTCGTGACCTATCTTTTGTAGTCAAGTCTTGATATATCTCTCGTTGCATCTCTTCATGTTTCTACTTCATATGTGTCAGTTTTCTAATCTCAACGTATGTTTTTGTTACATCTCATTGGTATTTAGTTTTATTCAGGAGAGCTTCTACTTCGTGAATGTTCTAAATATATCTTAGTGGTTTGTGAGCCTCTAAATTGCTCTCCATGCGGTAGTCGAATAAAATCATTCCTCTCTCACCAAAGCACAATATTCATGCCAGAATAATTAATTATATGAGCAGCTCAACTCGGCGTTGCCCGGGATCCATAAACCCTGTAATTTGAAAATCATGCTATGCCAAATTTAGTCTTCCCTACACCAGTTGATGATTTTGGAACTTGAGTACCGAATCTAAGAAAGACCCTCTCAAATCTACAGTTTGCATGTAACTCCCATTAAAGTCCTGTTTAGAAATATAAAGGAAACTTGATATTTTGCATTTTTAATGAAATTTACTCCATCTGTAGAACACTTTCTAATTTCTAAATGAACTTTTCCCTCTATTTTTCTATGGTTAGTGATTCCACTACTAAAATTAAAATTGTATTCCCAGGAAATATCCTGACATAATAAGTTTCGTGAATACGCGCTCGAACATCCCTATATATTTACGGCCTTGGCTTCAAACACGCTAACAAACTTTGACTAATCTATTCAATATTTGTCTAAGTTTGTTTGTCGATATGTTCTATAAATTGAATCTATTGAATGTTTGTCACAGTTTGTAGTTTATTTGTTCGTGTTGGTGTTTGAAGCCCTAAGTATACAGGGGTTGTTTTCGCGCGTATCAATGATGAATTTCATGTTTTCTGGGAGTAAAATTTTATTCAAAACCTCCCTTACTTAAGACGTTCGATATTCTATATTTCGTGCAAAAATATACGTCTATACTTCTCGCGGTTCTCGTTGTCGGTTAACAGTCCTGCTATTGGCTGGAAGTTCTCCGTGATACGCGTGCTGTTCGGCCTCCATTCATGCACTTGATGTGCTCAATCAAAATACCTTCATCTGCTATCGAATCTCCAAAGATTGCCGCTTAGTGACTCGATGCATATTTAATGATATCAAAGCAAACCGTCCATTGTTAGGGCAGGTTGAATTAGCTGTTAGACGCTTAAATCGACTCAAAAAGTCGCGGCTTGGACGCTAGATTCGACTCATCGAGGCTTGGTCCACGCCATACTGTCAAGCACGTGCCAGGCATAAAAATGTGTGAAAGCACCTAAAGAAATGTATTAAAGAATATTGGACTATACCATGACTGGCAGTGTGGTGTGAATCAACCCTAAGCCGGCACTTAGACGCTAGATTCGACTCACTAAGTCGACCATTCCGCAGCAGATCTCAGCGGGTCCCGAGAGTCGCTCACAACTCGGGACTCAGGAACAGCACCTGACAACTTTCCTCGTATGTACTCGCCGGTCATCCTCTTACCCTCTTCTTTGTGTCGCCTTCTTTTGTTCTTTCTACCATAGTGGAAAGTAGACTAGAATAGAGTCGACGATTGTCTTCAATTCTTCTGCTATTTTTTGCATCTTGATTGCTTATTACCGCTGCCTACCTCCCGCTCTGCTTAAGTACTGAAGAAAAGATTGTTCTTGATTTAGAAAAACGAAGATTCACAGAATGCAAATTTTTTGCTTGGTGTCGTGTTTACTTTCCTCGTATTAAAATCTTGATGTGGCAACGAAGAGTCGTTAGTTTAACAGTCACTTGTCCGCTTCAGGTTGACACACTTCTCCTTTGATTTATCGGTTGTGATTGGCTGTTTTATATTTGAGCTATCGAGGGTAAATTATGTTTAAAAGCTTAACTAAGTGTAAAGGAAATCATATTAAAGAATGAGTCCAGTCACCGTTTTCGGGCAAAATTTTGAAGATGTGCTTATACAGTAGATGTCAGAATTTTACGCTGATTGTACAAATCTATGGTCATGCATGACCTAAATCCTGTCAGGAATATGAGGTATCTCCGGTAGTGTTGAAAGAATTTTTCTTTTAAATTGAGCAAGTACCGTGTGAGTTATTTGTTTTCGATTCTTCTGAGTTGTGTTAATTTATTACAAGCTTATGAGGTGCGTAGCTATGGATCTCAGAGGCAGCGACGACGGGCAGTTGCACAACTAAGCCTGGGGCAGCACTATGCATACATAAGTACACGTAGCGGCCGATTTTTGGTCTCTAATTGCTGGGTTTAGCTTGAATAGCCGTCAGTGATTGGCTGACGGAGTTACGAACTCGTAACTATTTCTGATAGTCCAGCCACTGATTGGCTTCGCAGCATAGTCCGGTGTGACCGCATCGTTGACTTGATCCGCCATGTGGTCGTTGTTGTAGCATGACTTTAGCAGCTTACTTATTTTACTGAAATTTAATTATAGTGTTACTACGTTTTTGCTTCATTTTGATTGCTATTTTTTCGCATAACAGTCAGCAGTAACCTTCTTTAAAAGTTGATGGTTTTCTGTTAGCATGCTTATCACGGCATTGTTGCCCTCAAATTTTTGAGGGGATTGATTTCGATACTTGTAAGTCGCTTGTATTTTATCTGTCGATTAGATTGATGCATTGTATAGTTTGCCCTGCCAGTAATGTTGTATTCGCCTACAGCTTCCTAAAAACTATTTACTAACACGTGTACAAATAGATGTGCTTATGGATGGTGGATGTTGCCGTGAGTATTTCTTTGATGCTAAGTCAGATTTAGTTTTGTATCATGTGTCTGTTAGTTTATGTGGTATATTACCGCCTCATGGATCACCTTCGTCTATTTAGTGTTTCAGCAGCAATTTTTAGCTCATCGTCATTCTTAAAACAATCGTATAAATTTTATTAACTATTTATAATCGTGTGTTTCCATGTGGCCTACTGCCAGGAAATAGTAGCGTTTAATTGGTTCTGGTTTAGTGGTGGAGCTCTGCAGTATATTTCTAGGAACTCTAAAGGGGAGTAATTCACATTTTTAATTTTGGTAATTCTGCTTCATATCGCCGAGTATAGAATGCCATCCATAAGTTTCAGGACATAGTTTTTACAATATGGACGTTTCCTTCAGGCTGGGTAGACGATTCTGCTCTTGGTGGGGGTCGTAAGACGACTGAGGAGTACTGGGTGGGGCCTGGGGCTGCTGGGGACCGGGGACCTTCAACTGGGGGAGCTTACCAACCTCACTCGTCCACCACGGGCAGAAGAGGCAGACTCCCACCCCCACCAACTCGTGTCAAGCCCAAGTCATCCCATACCCTGAAGGTAAGAAACCAACACTCTAATCACCAAATTTTCTACTGTATATTTTATCATACATAACTTTGCATTAAGCCAACCCTTGCTCGCGTTTTCTCTATTCCTAAATGTCCTGAAATATACCGATAAAGTTTTTCTCTCTTTAGTTTGGTTTGGTAAGCCGCTGCTATATGTTTGGTCGAGTAATCGATGAGCTGTCAGTTGGACGTTATTTTTTGTACAGTCTTTTGTCACCATGTCGTGATATAACAACGTTCAATCATTTCGGAACATCGTGATTTTGTTGTCGTGTTTCGTGTGTGTTTCACTTACGGAAAGATACGGAGTTTCTTTGAGTTGTGGATCCTTCTCAGGTGGAAAAGGTGTATCTGCTTCTTAATCTTGTTACTTTGTTCTCTGAGACTAGCGGGGCTCGGTCTGTATCGCACCTTTGTGCAGAAAATCAATGTTTGTGGAGTTCTGTTCAAACATACCTATAAAACCCTCGAAAACAGGAGTCTTTGCGTAAGGAGCTCGTGCTCGCATCACTCAAAAATAAGAATTGGAAAAAACTGTATTTATTGTAGACTTATGACTCATTGTGTTGTTGCCCCGCTACTTTCAGACGTTCCTGTCGCTGAGCGATGCCGTGTCCCAAGTCACAAACAAGGTACACCGTTATTTCTTGCATTGTGTAACACCTGCCTTGATGGATATGCCGCTACCGTGCGTGGCTGTGTTCCGTAGTACAAACTCCTTACATTCACTGTCCTTTCCCCCTCAGTCCTGACTCAACCTTCCCTTTCTGTCCCCTTACCATTTCTGACGACCATTCTACTGCACATCGTCACATACTAAACCGGTCACTAATACGCGGGGTGATCTTTGTGCGTGTACGTCGTAGTTTGTCTTCTCGAAACTTTAATAGTGGCCTTTCTCTTCCATCATGAACTTTGATTAATTTGTTTGGGATGAGTTCATCGTAGAAAGGTAAATTTGGTATCATTTTCCAATCTTTTCTTATTGGGGTATTTTAATAATTTCCTAATGGCAGAGTGTTCTTTAATTTACCCAGCATTTTTCTTGGTACGTGCCGACTGAATGTGTTATCTGTGAATTTGGAAAGAGTTTTTTTGGAGAATTTTCACCGTGAAAACTGCCGAAAAATTTTTATTTTTGGTTCGCGATGTGATATCCGTCTTATGTCGCAGATGTTGTTTTGTCTGTCATGGTCGCAGATGTTGTTTTTGTTGTCATGGTCCGTAAGTATGAATATAGCATTCATTGCCAACCGGGAAGTCCTTTCATCATTATCTAGCTATCTCTTGGTTCTGAGAAATTCTTGCTCTGCTTGTCTCGTGTCTCTTTTTGGGTTAATTCTGCTATCGTGCAATCATTTGCTCGACATGAAATTTGTGCTATTTATGATGGTTGTGTTGTGTTATGATTACCTTGTGTTCAAAAAAGCGTAATTTAAATCAGACGAGCAAGGTCCTACAGTGAATATATTTTATAACTTCTACCGATACCGGCGATTTTTAAAATCACGCAGCCACTATAGGTACTTCATCTATAATTACTTTGATATATTTTAGATTTATATAACTCTTTTACATATATTCAACGAGTCACGTGTCTCACTCGCTTTTTCAACCTGGGATGCGCATTTGAGAACAGACCTCATTTCCTGATCTCGTGACTCTCATTTGGAACGCACGATGTCATAATTTAAGAAGACAGTTACTTGCCATTCTATAACGCTATTAGTGTTGCAGCCTAAGACGAGGCAACCGCAAGCACTTCACCGCTCCTGTCTTCGTCTCTTATTGTTTACAATGCAATAATTGTTTGGTCTCTAACTGCATGAACTTTTTCTGTGTAATGTGTGAAGTACGAAGGGTTTTGTATATGCATGCCGTGGCTGTGTTGGATCATTAATGTACATCTTGCCGCCTTCTTTTTCAGTTTCATTTGACAAACGCTTTGTAGTGATAGTCGCTTGAGTTGTTTAGTAATATTTGGTTCACTAAATTTTTGTTTATCTGGTTCTTCAGATTTGTAGTTCTTCAGATCTCGAAGTTATTTGACAAGCTAAGTCATGCATTGTAATGTAGTTAATGCTTGTCTTATCGGCGAATGGACCGGTGACGGTAGTGGGCAGGCTGCTAGAAGCGGTAAGTGACTTCTTAAAGGCGCTTAAACACGGCAAAATCTATAAGAACAGTTCAATATCATATGAACATCTCTTGACGTTCTTGGAACGGTGTCGCTGGGACAAAACACTAGCATATAACATTAGAAACACTTGCCTCAAGCAGGATACAGAGCGGCACAAATGTACACATATTAGGGCTGCTGCAGCCCTACTGCCAATACTATACGGCAGTAACGGCACATTAACAACCTGAACTGATTCAGGCGCAAATGCATCAGCTACTCTCATCTGAAGAATAAATCATTACAATATTTCGAAGGCGAAAACTCGCAGCTAATACTAGCCCCGTGTATATAAGCACCTTAACTTAAGACGTTTCATCCGGAGCCAAGGATCAGATAGTTTCAAGTGATACTTTCGTGGAAGAGATAGCGATAGGTGATAATGCCATCAAAGCATCGACTACGATTGGTCAAAGCTGAGATGCAACTTTTTGCAGTAGTTTATTAGGTTGTTTTGTTGTCTTATACTATCCTGAGGTAAGTAAGCACTTCGCTCATCAGTCCTGGTGCGCCTGGGTTCTTGTGGTGTGAGCTCTCGAATGCCTTTCTTGGAGGCCCCGCCTCTGTTCGTAAATGTCCTCTGCATTCTATTCTTCGGCGTAGGTTTTCAGCATCACCCGAGTCTATCCTGAACAATTTGCGTATCTAGTGGCCTGAGTATCTAAGTGTTGAGCGAGTCATCTCGTGGCACCTTCCTCTTTTGGCTGCATTAGTACTTAGCCCATCCTTTCTGTTCATTCCGCAAATGTGTTCGATGGTTGTTGGTGGTAGCTCCCTCTTACCTTACGTTTAGCCGTGATGTGATGGGATGCCTCGTCTAAGGCCTGAGCACTTGGCTTTCCAGGGACTTTACTTAAATTAGAAATGTTCTGTTGGACGTATCCTACTATCCTTCGTTATCCCACAAATTTAGGACTATAGGCACGCGTCAGGTTATAGTGAAGCTAACCCCGGGCGTGTTGGTTACTTTCAGCAACCTGGCAAACTAAACCTTAAGGCGTATAGCAACGTAACAGACGCCCTTAGCAAACTAGCTGTAGGAGACGGAGTCACGCCTACGCGCCTCCTCACCAAAGCCGCCATCGACTCAGCCGACTCCAACGCTCCTCTTGCTACTCCTGAGAGTGCCGAGGACTTGGGCGGGGACTATTCACAGGTGAGACTTTAGCAACTTAGTTCTGCATCACTGCTACATCATTCGGCCGGCTTGTACTGTGGTGACTTAAAATAGTATAGACCTCGAAGCGCATTTTATTCACTGCATAAAGCTGCTCAGACGCCTTAATCTCTATATGGGGCGTGGACTCAACATGCAGCTATGGACGATCATCTCTGTTTTCAGTGTAGTTTCCAAACCAACACATAAATCTTGTGCCCTCACAAAGCTTTAACTTCATGCCTTATGGAATCATTGGTTTGCTTTAATGAGTTCTCAACTTGTTTAAATTTACACTTCACTATATAAAGGGAGATATTGCTCCATTGCCATTTAGTTTGGTTACCGACAAGTACTCGAACGTCTTACGGGAAGTTAACGACAATGACATTGCTGTGTAGAGTCGCCCTCACCTCGTGTCACCTGTGGGAGGAGCGGTGCACGTATCAATGATACACGTATCAAGAATACACTTATCAATGATACAAAAATGCGGTTGCGGTATTGAATGGCTGCAAATCATGGCTTTTTAGCATATGGTTGAATCAGCTCTCTAGCAAAATGATGACACAACGTTCAAGGAAATGTTAATTTTGGCGTAATATGTATTAATTAATTCTTTTTTAGGCAACGAAAAGCTTCGATACTGCTAATACCACTAAGTGGTTTAGTGGACATCGCTCTGTGATCACGAGTGGGTGATCCCGAAGTAATGTGCCTGTTCAGTGAAGTACGTTATAAGCGGCAACTTTTTAGATCATCAACAGCCTAATAAAATTCGAAGCTTGAAGTGCAGCTTCTCCCTTTTCTATCGTGTGCCGCAAAAGTGCTTGATCATTTTGGGGTGAAAGCTTGTGTGAAGACATTCCAGGTGCTGCTTGTGTTGTGGTAAGTCTCCATACCAAACGTTTTCTCATGGGCTACTTAGACTTCACCTTGGCGCTAGAAAGATCTCTTACATATACTGCACAGACCTCGCTGCTGGTTTGCCTGGTCCATCGTTTCGGTGAGTCTTGTTCTTATGTTTTTATCATTTGTAAAATTATTCTCTAAAGTGAATCGTGCCTGAGTAGACGATTTCTTGTAACATAATTTCTTAATGCTCATGAAGGGAATTGTTCATATTCGCTGACTCAACTTCTCCAGTCCAAGCAAAGCCGCAAATCTCACCCTTTTCAGTTTTGTTCGCGAGTCTTGGCTAAAATTCAACGTTCAAAATTTTCCACATACAGTCATTTTTTGATGTTCGATCAACTTCTATCGATGCTGAATAAAATTATAATACGGAGTATCAGTTAACGAACTAATAGTGGTACCGTAGCGGGAGATTCAAACTTGACTTCAGTCAAGAATGTTGCCCAAAGCTTGCATCATGCAAGATAGCGTAAGTTATTCCTCGTTCTGATGACCATGACAACCACGCTCGTTGTAATTACCAACTTAGTGTGAGGGGTTCAACATCATTTCTTTAGTTGTGACACGCTTTGACTCCTCATGTGGGTGGACTACTATTACCAGCTCGACTAACATTTCTTTCTTAATCGGGTTTCTAAAACTTGTTTCTACTCTCCCGAAATTGAGTCTATAACGTTACATCTCACCCTCCGGGCAAATGACGGTGAAGAAATATTGATTACGAGCTGATTTCGTTGAAACAACGCGGAATCGGCGCTATTTTGACGTCTGATGCCCAGTAGGTTAACACTCAATATCGCGTTTGCTATGTTTATCGCCTATGTGGGCTGGAAATAACCGCTTCTTTAGCATCCGTTATTTCCGTGGACTCGGAGTCTCCGACACATAACACGTCACTGAAATAAATCCGTCGGGTGTAAATAACTATATTGTTTTCGTGGGCAGAGAATTTGAAATAACGTACTAACAGATTGACCCTTTAACGTCCATTATTCCATTTGTGATGGAAGTTTTTTGCTTCTCAGTTTTTGGCATGCTTTTTCCGACGTGTTTTTGCATTTCTAGATTAACACCTTTTTCTGAACTCGTTGCTTTTGCAAATAGCTACATATTTAACACCCCCACCTACTCAATAAAAGGTGCTTCTCATATACCAACACCGCTGTCATGACTCATACAATCATGTGTTAATACAAACTATCTTCACAGTAATATCTATCTCACTGGGCCAAAACCATGCCTATTGCATTGTTAATATATTATTCTGCTGTGCCGTGTGAGCCGCGTTATTAATTTCTCTTCAAGATACCCCGAAGGCCGTAGAGAATTTGTGTGGCTTGTGCGTTCATGCAATCATTTTAAACGTAAAAACATCGAGGCAACGAGAAACATCAATGTCTTCGCGTTGTCTGATCACCGAGATTTCGCTCATTTTATATTTGAGAATGGCTTGGCTGATGCTTTATTCGCCTGATCTCTCTCGAGTGTGTTCATTCTTCGCTCTTGTTTCACTTGTTCTCTGTGCTGACAGTTTTAGTGTGTGGTTTGCATTTGTTATACCAACTTGTGGATCGATTCTGTTGTCTTCTTTAGGGATTTTTCGGACGATCATTGTAATGGATAATTTCACTTTGAAACAATGAATAGCATTTGATCTGAAGTATTTCTCTCAAGTATGCATTGTCTATTGAGTATTTCACAAATTCTGCCTGTTTGAGTAACTGTACTTCGTGGTAATAACTGTACTGCGTGGTAATAACTGTACTGCGTGGTAATAACTGTACTGCGTGGTAATAACTGTAACCTGGTCAGGTGAAGGACGCGGTGCCTGGGCTGTACCCTGACGCAGGCGCGGCAGGAGAGTTTGCGTACGCGCGCGTCCCCGAGCTGTCGCAGGCTGCCAGCGCTAAGGCGCGACAGCGGCAGCGTCGGGAGAAGCAGCAAGGAGGTGCGTCAAATATTTAACTACGTACTGCAGATATCGGCATTTTTTTTATTTCGATCCTGGTTTCTATGAGAATACCGTGATCTGATCTTTTAAATGAAATTTATTCCAGGCTCATTGTATTTCTAAATTCACAATTAATATTTATAACCAGTAATCCGTAAATTGTCGACTGTAAGCTCATTTATGGCGCGTCTGTATTTAACAGCCTCGACGAGCGCGTGCAGTGACTCAGACTCTGACTGGAGTTCGCTGGAGCGCCGCCGTAACGCCGACTCCTCTCGTAAAGGCGTCCCCAAGCGCGTCAAAAAGAAACGCATCCCCATCCCTGTTGCCACTCCCCGTGTCCCGGGTCCCCCACGCGTCCCTCCTCTGCCTGGGTCAATGTTCACCGCAGATGTTGGGATGTTTGGGGCTGCGGGGGCGCTCGGCGACGATAGCAAACCTCTCCTACTCGATCAACCCGAAAAAGGTACGCACATTTTAGACCTTCCTTTGGTTGTTAATGTGATTATTGTATTTTGTAGGGATGGTATGCGTTTAACATTTATTTATTCAGAGCATGTCAAATCCATGAAAAATCACGCCTGTGCCCCTTGCTTCCCGGCCTGTGCAGATTCGCACTGCAAAAATACACATATTCAGCT
The DNA here is from genome assembly GCF_000764305.2 of Hyalella azteca. NCBI lineage: Eukaryota > Metazoa > Arthropoda > Malacostraca > Amphipoda > Hyalellidae > Hyalella > Hyalella azteca. The sequence goes on along the minus strand of NW_025945309.1, from coordinate 392,412 downwards.
CAATATTGGTAACTTGCCTTTAAATTCACGAATTTTATTTATGCGTGTGTCACGTCCACATGGCAGCCAGTTTTCTCACCCGCAGGCGTCACCGGACTCGATACAGCGAAATTTGTTTTATGGCAGACCGCGTGTGTCGGATCGAAATTTTGTTTACGTTCATCATTGATGAACACAAACAAACGACTCCTTTGTTTACGTACCTCAAGCATTTCCATGCGACGACAGCTTTTGAAATAATCTTTTTTGTTTTCGGGTTTGTGGGAAATGTACGGTATAAATACATTTTTATCTTTTCGTTGTCTTCAACATTCACGCAGAAGCAGGTGGTTCAAATATATTGCATGTTCTGAGCCACCAAGGTACTGAGGTAGCTTTCTTCAATAGCTCTTCAGTGTTTTCGTTCTGCTTTGTACTCGGCTATAGTTTTGATCCAACCTTTGAGCTTTAACACGTTGACTACGATTGCTTCATCTTGTACAATTATTTCATTTTTTGTACTTTTTTTAGCAGGGTTGCCAGACGGTCATTTTTTCCGGACAAATTCCGTGATTTAGTTTTTCTCAATTGCCTTGGCCGGCTAAAATTTATGATAGAGGTACTTCCTAATTAAATTTTGAATACTGCAAAAAGAAAATCAACGGAATTTTTATAGCGGAACCTACGAATAAACTAGTATATTTTGAGTTATCGGCCTTTTTTGGCCTTTTTTGTTCTCGGATTTGGCCGATTTTAGGCAACCTGAATTATGTACCTCTACCTCCTGGAGAAATACATTTCGTGGTACGCATTTGTACCAATACGTAGTCAACGTGTTAAATGAATGATGCTGCGGAATTATTTGGTTCAGAAGAGACAAGTGGCCGTATTATCATAAATAGTTTTGAGTTCGTAGCTCCATCGGCCATTAACTGATGGCGTATCAAGCTAAAACTACCGATCACTGACGAAAAATTTGCCGCTACATGAACATAAGACGCCATGTGTACTCGAGTTCTTACAGAACAGCCCTTGTTTTGTACGTTGCTCAGCAAATGCTCTGAACTAAGATTAGAATGCCCCGCTGGCGCCTCAGGGTCACGCTCAGGAGAGTCCTCAGAAGAGAGTGATGGAGAACAGAGCCAGCTGCCCAACGAGCCGCTGCTGCCCCCGCCCAACACAGCTGGCCTTCAAAAGAAAGGTTTTCAGTTTAAGAGCAAGACTGGCAGAGAAGGAGTAGCTGTGCGTCCTCCGGTGGTTCCCTTTGCCCCTTCCGTCCGTTCTAATTCTTCTTCCTCCCCTCACAACCCTTCCTCCCTCATGGGGAGGGGGATGGCAGTATCTTCCCCACGACCACCCTTCCAGCTCACCCCTGACTCAGATGTCAGCTCCCCGCTGTGTAAGTTGCTTGAGCGACCTGCTGCATGACCGGCGTGGCTGGCAGCATGACTCGTCTCTGTCTCGCCATTAAACTTCTTCCTTCTTCCGGACCTGCGGCAACACCAACTTCAACTTCGATTTACAAGCGTTTAGTAGTTCGTTGCATCCTTGTTGCTGTTGGGCTTTTTAATGTGTGCTGTAGTTTGCTTCTCATCTACGAGTAGATTGCGTGTTGTGAAGAGTTGTAGTATTGAAGATGATGAACCTTCTTCCAACGTCGGAAATGATTGTTCATGAGGCTATTTAATTTTATTTGCTCATTTCCTGAGTTTTTGATTAAGTTCTTGCTCATCTTTTCCTCGATGCAAGCCGAGTTTTATGTAGACATTTATTATTTTAGTACGGCACAGCTAACGCATGTAGTTAGTTTTTTTGCTACTTGAGGCTACATAACTAAGTTTTGGCTGGCTCTTAAATTCTCAACTCCTTGTTATTCTTTCAGATCTTCTTGCTCTTATATAAGTGACCATTAAGACTTGCCTTGTGTTCAGTGAACGGTAGCGGCTTCATTCAGTTACGTCCTATGTATATTCTATTCACTAACACCAATCCACTAATTGTCTGTCGTAATACTTGTACAACTAAATAACATTGCATCTCAAACCATATCTTCGGGAGAGAAATGTTAGCCGTATCCGGCTTAAGTTATTTCGTTAACCACGCCAAATTGTTAAGAAAGGAAAAGCATTAGTCTCGCTGCAATTTTCTGATGACGGAATGTTATGTTTGTTATTTTGCGGTATATGTAACTTTATAGTGTATGTGCATTAGTAGCAAGCTTGTAGTTTACTTGGTAATTGTTTCGTGAAGTACTACAGTGAACTGATTATGGATCATAGCTTTATCAAAATAGTTTATATTATAGTTGCATTAGAGAATCATTGATTATGCATGCACTTAGCATCTCCAGTATTTATTTCCTACATTGGCGAGAGTTGTTCGTCGTAGTTGCTGAGCGCATGGATCGTAAATCTTCTACCGTCTTTATTATGTTGATAATATGTCGAACGATGTCGCGATAGCCCTTAATTTTCGACGTTCTTCACTTAACAAAATTAATTTCCCATTAATCTTCTTGAACTAGATCGTGGATTGCATGAATGACTTTTAATTAAGAGACTACCCTGCATTCGTGTACTCAATGAACTCACTCGTGCTGGTGACGCTCTGTTTAGGCTAGACAGGTATGAACGAGTTGATTAATTGTTTGCATTTATTCACGCCTAACCTGATCGTCATGGCGTCATTGAGCTGGCTATGTCATTGTTACTTATCACCATAATTTTTAGTATATTCTTGGTTGTAAATCATTATACTCATTTTTGAAGGAACTCGCGTTCATCACATTATTATACAGGCGAGTAGAAGTTGTAATTAGTAAGCGAAGTGGGAGCTATAATTAGATTTCATTTCCAGCATAATTCTGTGATTTATTAAGTCATTTATTGAGCTCGCATTACCTCCATGAGGTCATATCATGTAGATGAGGTCGTGAACTTCCCCACCATGTGGGCAGGTCGTGGGGAGGGACCAGATGGTGGGAGTTACTTCCCCGACGACTCCAGCATGGACATGCCGTCCCCTCGTGACATGCAGAGCCCCAACCCCGGGGGAGGCCAGCCCGCTCTCCCCAACCAGACGTCGGTGCTGCAAGACAAGAATGCACGCAAGAAGGTGCCCTCACAATCTTATGCCCTCATAATCTTGTGCCCTCACAATCTTATGCCCTCACAATCTTATGCCCTCACAATCTTATGCCCTCACAATCTGATGCCCTCACAATCTTATACCCTCGCAATCTTATACCCTCGCAATCTTATACCCTCGCAATCTTATACCCTCACAATCTTGTGCCCTCACAATCTTATACCCTCATAATCTTATGTCCTCACAATCTTATACCCTCATAATGTTATGCCCTCACAATCTTATGCCCTCACAATCTGATGCCCTCACAATCTTATACCCTCGCAATTTTATACCCTCGCAATCTTATGCCCTCACAATCTTATGCCTCAAAATCTGATGCCCTCACAATGTAATAACTATGGAATCAATGACTGACAACAACCACAGGCATTAAAACATTCAAAATTAGGCATCAATGCATTTCAGTTTTAACAATAATTTCTGTCTTGCGGAGGTTAATGTAAGAAATAGCGTCAGCGTGTCGAAGCTCGCTTACGAAATTTCAGGAGCAACAGGACATTTATTTTCGGTTTAATGAAAATGGACCTGAACTTTGCCATTTCAAGTGGTAGTCAAGTAGATGAATTCACTTTACGTTCGGAAACAAGTCTCATTATATTTCTACTGTCAATTTGTGCATGTGTTTTGGTGCCCCAGTTTGCATTATAATTATAACTTTATTATTAGTTTGAAACATCATTAAGTTGTACTGAAGCTGATGCACCAATTAATCTGCAGCAAGAAAAGCTGAGGAACAAAGAAGAAGCTCGGATCAGAGAGGATGAGAAGAAAAGAGTCAAAGAAGAGGAGAAGGCCAAGAAGAAAGTAAGTGATATTTTATCGTTCCGTTGAGTTGCATTCATGCTTATTGCTTACGTTACACGTTACAAAGGCAGTCAGTTGTAGATTGCATATCAATTTGTGTGGATTCTTATAAATTTTGAATATTGCTATACATTAGATATATATTAATTATTCTTAGCAACCATTGTTTCATACCACTGGAATTTATTGGCGTTGACGAGGATCTTTCCAACATAAACAAAGAGTGCTCAGTTGCTTGTACCAAAATTTTTTTCTTGTTATTGCCTGCCTAATTTTTAAATGTTTAGTCCAGTGAATGGATATGTATTAAGCATCTCTTCTTCCCATACAACATTGCCTCAACACCAACAGGAACGCGAGAACAAAAAGAAATCAGCAAAGAGCGGTGGCAAGGGCGGCGCCCCTAAGCCCGTCGCGAACTGGGAGGAGTTCATCCAGAGCCCTGACCATCCAGTGCCGCTCTTCGTGGACAAATGCGTTCAGTTCATCGAACTCGAGGGGCTCGACTCGGAGGGCATCTACCGAGTGCCGGGCAACAAGATTCACGTGGAACACCTCAGCACCAAATATAAAGAAGGTTACTCCTCTTTCTTTATATATTTGTTCGCATCATTGCTTAATTGCGGGTAATTCATTACTGTTACGAGGTTCGAGCATTTCTGGCGTTTGCTCACAAATTTCGTGTGCAGGGCTCGGTGCTTTGAATTCGTCCTAACTCATCTTATTAATGGCCAGGTCACAGAAATCTGAATTATATCATGAATTTGGTGCCTTCATATTAGTATTTATTACAGCAATTGGTAAAAGTAAGCCACGTAAGTGCATAGACATGCAATGCTCATTTGATGTGTGGTCTTTTTAATCTTAATAATGATCAGATCACCTATTGTTGAATTACGTTAAGAACGTAACGAACTGCATAAACGCGTACTGGCTAAGAAGGATTGGTTTGTAGCCGACTCGAGCGTAGACTTAACGAATCTCAGCGTACCCATGCACGTTTTAGTGTATACAGACACCATTAAAAGTTAGTTTCATTAGTGCAGCGAAACGTCAAAACTAAGAAGGAATTTTTTATTGCAGACTCGAGCGTAGACCTAACGAATCTTATCGTACCCATGAACGTTTTAGTGTATACAGACACCAGTAAAAGTTAGTTACATTAGTGCGGCGAAACGTCAAAACTAAGAAGGAATTTTTTATTGCAGACTCGAGCGTAGACTTAACGAATCATAACGTACCCATGTACGTTTTAGTGTTTACAAACACCAGTAAAAGTTAATTACATTAGAGCAGCGAAACGTCAAAACTATTATTTCTTGCAGACTCGAGCGTAGACTTAACGAATCATAACGTACCCGTGTACGTTTTAGTGTTCTCAGACACCAGTAAAAGTTAGTTACATTAGTGCAGCGAAACGTCAAAACTATTTTTTCTTGCAGACTCGAGCGTAGACTTCGCGACCCTGGACGTGCCTGTGAACGCCGCGGCGACGGCGCTCAAGGATTACCTCAAGCAGCTGCCGCCGCTGCTGCCACCTGGCAAGATGGAGCAGCTCACCGCCATTGCAGGTAACTCGAATGTGCCTTCTTCTGTGGATGGATTAAAGTAATATTTATACGGGAAAAAACTCTTCGTTGTGACCTAACAAATCCGTTCCACATTTTTGTTCGAATTAATACATCTCAATGTGGGGGTAGCTAGTAAGTAGTAACCCTCTTCTATACTATTTCAAAAAGAATCAAATTGTTTATTGTATTTGAAATGAGATTAAAGGGTCCGCTGTGAGGCAGGAAAATTAGTGCTCAGCATATAGTTTGCTTCAGAAAGCCTTGCGTTGAATATTTATGTAGCTTAGTTTCTAGTTCCTTTATTACCTTCACGAAAAGATATTTAGTAGAACCATGAAGCCTCTTGTTTATTTTACTGCAATACCTTCTTATTTCCTTCCTCCTCTGCACGTCTCTTCTGAAAACCTCCTCGCCTGGCGAATGACGTCGAAAAAAGTTGATTTAATTGAAAAGACATTTAATGAGAAAATAAACGTTAATTCATCTTCAGATGCGTGGTTGATCTCACCCACAACTGCAAAGTTTGTACATTTTTTTAGCCACCTTCCCTCAGCCAGTCGTAAGGTTTCCTATACGAGCAAATGATACCAAGGAGTTAAGCTTCCCTCACTTCGGGTCACCCGAGGTGTCGCTCTGGATTGGTTGACTCTGTTTCTTTTCCTGGCTTATCTCGCTCATCTATTATAATTTTGAGTGTAACTCTAAAATCTTAGGCATTTTCTTCCACTTTCATTTAAGCTTTATTGATACTTATGAACTAAATAAATATTTCTGTGCTGTTTCGATCTTTTCTTGAGCTTTAAACAAAACAAAATTTTTACCCTATTTTCTGTTTACGTTTATGCAAAAACTAGAGACTTAGAGCGTTGACCAATTTCCAGTCCTACTGTTCCTCTTTTGGTCCGAGAAGGAAATCTTTTTAATCTATTAACGGTCATGAATAATATTTAATTATGAAGGCCTAAAATTCCGCACATTCCGCTTGATTTTATTCTTCCTGCTTCCTTTAATTAAAACTTTTTAACAATTTAAAAGAAAGTTGATTGCTTTGCACTGTTCATTTCCTGACTTCCTTCTGCTTGTGGTGAATTAAGTATGCTAACTCGAGGTTGCATTGTTTCTGCTTTCATGAAATTCGCTGCTTGAATTTTCTCAATTTCTTCGACCGGCACGCACGGGATACACCCCAAATGAGCCCACGTATAACACCCAATCACGACTCAATTCATTCATACAATTGAAGAGTTCTCACTGACTGATATTTACCCAGCTTATAGGTGCAATATTTCAGTTATTGACTGTCGTGACCATTAAATCTCATTTAATATTAACATCATCATGTCTAAATCATAAACTGTTGACAGCATGATATTTAAAACTAAGTAAGTTTACGTGCTAACAAAAATTATTCATGTAACTAATTCTTCTGTTGTTATGCTGATGTTGTTGCCGCTATTAACCGTGACTGCCGGTCATTTTGCTTGATTATTAATGCTAGCTAGAGCACGAGAGCTTTGGTTGCTGCCATGGTAACGCTTCACTAACGCATACACTGGCCATTGTCGCCGCCCTCTCTCCATAGCTTCACCCCTTCCAGGCCAGGGAGACCGCAGCTGTCGCCTGCTCAAGCTCAAAGAGCTTCTCACAGAACTGCCTTCACTCAACTTCCTTATCATCAAGTTCATCTTTCAACATTTCGTCAGGTGAAATTTTAACAGTTTTAGATAGACGGGCAAGTTTATTTCCCTATTTCATGAAGTTGTCAGCTCTGCCAAGAAAATCTGGGTATACTGCTCTTATTTTTACGTGAGTGAACCGAGAACGTAATAGAATCTCCTTGTTTAGTTTTCATTGTCATTTTTTAATATATTACAATTGTGATTGAGGGATGTTTATACAATAAATGATATTAGATTAATCTTTTTTGCAGAGTGGCGGAGCACAGTAAACTCAACTCCATGGACAGCAAAAATCTCGCCATCTGTTGGTGGCCAACTCTGTTCCACACGCTCCAGTTCACAGACATAGTAGAGTTTGAAAGCCTCAGACCACACATAGAAGACATCGTACAGACAATGATCGACCAGTTTCCTTTCCTCTTTCAAGGCAAGGAAGACTACGTCATGGTCTGATTCAAGATTCATGAATTGCAGTTTCTTCGGAGAACTTCTGGCCGAGAAAAACTGCCATTTATTTTTAAAACTTTTTTTCCTAATTTAACCTGTTATTTTCATTTTATACTGCGTCGTGAAAACTCTCGGTGGAGTTATATTCCAGTAAATGGAGCCTAAAGCCAGTTATTTCAGCTCGAGTTGATTAAACAATAATGTCATTATTTAGAAAATAAATACTTTGAATACTCATTTTTTCATGTTATAATTCCATTACCAAGTCATTACATATCCCATTTGTTGGAGGCAGCTTCAACGACATGATTTCTTTACACTAAAGAAAGAAATATTGGAAATCCAGGCTGCAATCTCGGTAATGCATTCTAGAGACTGGGTAGAATCCCTGAAAGCAACTGATGAACAATAATGTAATGTTATGTGGTCTTATTGATTTGACACAATAGCTTAGGTGACCGCAGAATCTCGTTTCTTGTTAACGGGTTAGCCCGATTTTTTTACGATTTTTTTATCCATCTTAACATTATTTTTACTGGAGAAACTTGGCACGGTCAATGTCCCTCACTTGTGTGCACTCAATCATTTAGCTGTGAAATGGTTCTTCTGATGTCAGATTCGAATAAGTGATAGCTGTTCATTCCAGGACGTGTAATGTGTAAGGAACGATAAGCTAAGATTACTTTAGAGGTGCATTGGTGGCTGCTGGTGATGGCAGCTGCTGGGTCTTGCCTCAGCTTTGTACCTGAGTCGAATTATGCCGCCACGTGTTGCTGTCGCCTCATGGAATGTCTGCGAGGACCTCATGTGTAGCGACTTGCTTATTGCACGTCATTGATCTTTCTTAAGTTTCCTGTAGCTTGGAGGTAATGATTCAACGTAATTTTCATCCCGAAGATAAAGTGGCCAAAGTGTAGCCACTTACAACGGAATGTTGTACTTAACTATCAAGATTAAGAATAATTGATTAATTGAACTTTCAGTAATGAACGGAGCATTGAAATTTTTTATTTCATCTTCCAATATTTTGTCGCATAGCTTGCACACATCGAATGCACTCAATCATCAAAATTGTATCCGTCCCATTCGACTTCTGACGAGTATGCACAGTTGTTCATTGTTTTTACGTCTCTTCTTTTTGTTGATAGTAGGAGGAGATAATTTACCGTTGCACATATTACAACTCCGTCAGCTCGGTGATTTGACGTATATTATTTCCGAGACTTCTGTCGTATAAATGAGAAATCTATGCCCTTATCCGTTCCATTTGCAATTTTCTAATATTTGGTTATTGTTGTTTAGACTGAACTTGTGTGCTCATGCCATGATATTTCTCTTATCCAGCTAGGCTAAAAATTTTCAGGCAGGGCAATCAATTCGTTATAACTTTCTCATCTTAATTATTTAATCGCAATCCCTTACACTGATAGGTGACTTACATTAATGAGTTTGTATTGAGCTTTCAATCGAAATTTATTAAAAGCTCAAATGCAGCTTTTTTAAGTTCAGATTCGTCTTGTTAGTTGTCACATTAGCTTAAGGCGAATGCCATCAACAGTATTTTTGTGCCGAGCAAGAAGTGTTCTGTGACTGGCCGTTTTATGGAACCATGACGCCTGCAGAGAGAGCAGCTTTTCGATATTATAAATTGAGATGTTGTCGCACAATGACAAATTTTGTCGCATTTTAGTCTGGACGTTCATGTCGTATGTCTTTTATATAAGGTATTATTTGTGCACAAAGACTTGAAGCCATTTGACAGTTATTGTCATTGATATTTGGTCAAGGTTCAGTTTTTTGTCCATTCTGATTGTTTGGACGTTCTTGGTTCATTGCCGTAAAAAAACTAAATAGGCGTAGTCCTTGTGACTTGAGATGTCTCATCTCAATACACAACTTAACTCGACAAGAGGTTAGTTAGCTTCAGTGCAAGCGACATTGATAGAGCGTCATCGAGGCAAACCTAACAAGTTATTCATACGATGACCAGGTGCTAGACATTATCTGATGAATTGTTACACTCAAGTGATGTATAGTCTCTGAAAAGAAATTCGCGAACTAATGTTAATAACTCATTCCAGAGGCTTCAGCTTAGATATTTCCATGTCAATAACACGTGAAATTGTCTTCGGCCTACCGTTTACTGTTTATTTTCACCAATATGATTCCGTGTTGAGCTGCTTTCAAAAGGTGCTTGAGATAACGCCTGCGTGTCCAAGCCACTATTCCACTGTCGGTCTGCGTGCCAATGTTTATTATATACGTTAGCGTTGCGCTAGTTCAATACAAAATAAGATACGAATTTCAGTTTAGCCTTAGTGAAACTCTAAGCTTCTCTAGGAACTCTATAATTAATATTATTAAGCAAATGATACTTTTTCTTGTAGTTCATCCATATGTGGCTTTGTAGCGTTTTGATCGAAATTCTTCATAGCTCACTGTCGTGTAAATATTTTTTTTCGCACGAATGGCCGTCACATGGTGCCATCACTTTATCTAGCGTTCGTAGACCTCATTAATATACATAGATGACGTGGTTCGTTCTCAGGGCACTTCGCTTCGCCATGTACGAATGAACGAATATGCATGTTATGGGATAGAGGCTATTCTGGTGCGCTATCCGAATGACCAACTGAAATTCCTTAATATAGGTTGACCAGATCTGTGCTAGTCCATCATTGAAAGACAACAGTTAACGTTGTATAATCTGTTAAGCGCGGTCAGGCTAAATTACGTTTGATTTAATAACTTGAGCTCTGCATCTCGCAGCAAATTATCTGAAAACGTTTCTGAAGACGTAGGAATTTCCCATTACGTTACTAGTCACTTTATTTTGTACAACTACGTGAGAACTACATTAGTTCCTTGCATGTGTCGAGTCAGATGGGTCACATGCAGATTTGCATACATATTGTGTTACAATTTTGTAAATAATTCCTCCACACTAAAGAAAGATCTTGAATAAAGCTGTACAGCAGATGCATATTGCAGTTTCTCTTCAACGCCCCCTAATTAGAGTACGCGTACGATTGGACGATTCCCCAGGCAAGTTTTTAGCGCATTTTCTCATTTATGGAAAAAAAGGCGCTAGTATGCCATGTTCGCCAGTGATTTCACGTTTTCGTCGACGAGAAAATGCGCTGTCACTCAGTGCAGTGAGTACAGAGTTGTATTTTTTACCTCATGATTCATAACTATCTCTCAATAGTCTGGCAACGATTTTCCACAGCGCCACCCGGCCTTCTTAGCTCCAACTGTAAATTTACTTGATCAAGTATTCAAACTTTCTACAAATTCACGTTTGTTAAGTAGTATTCGTAATTCGCTGCGGGCACCTGGTGTCACGCGGATGATGTGCGAACTCTGAAGCCTCTCTACAAATACGCGATCGAAAAAATGCTGGGGCAAATTGCCTCACACCCTCGAGTTTCCTCAACATTTGCATCGATAATTTTGAATTTTCAACAAAAAGGGACTATGCAGTCGAGACATGTTCGCTACCATTTTGTTAAAGGATTCAAGAAAATGAGGCACTATCACGGAGCGTCACCTTTACTCGGGCTTATTAAAGACATAAGTGAGGTGGCAACGGCCGCAGTACTGGCGGTCAAACATGTTGGCCATGAAGACACCAGCACCACAATCTTCGCCTGGGCACTCACGACGTTGACGCGTGATCTTGCCGTTATCGTCCACCTGTACGGGGAATGAACGAAATAAATACATATTAAAGAATGAAGCAGAGCAGGTCATTTCAAAATTTACTGATAGTTGACACCATCGCTATCACGGAGAAAGAAAAAAACAGGCGCTGCTAGCAGATGATAGCGTCTTATATCAGTGACATTTTATGGCAGTGGGTTAATAGTGCAAAACATTAAAATTAACCAATCCACATGAATACGTTTCATATGCCGATGAACAAGTGACCAGTGGGGACTAGGTGACCTAGCACGAAAGATATGGTAGCTAGACTGACAAAATACAGCGTACCTTGTAATATTTGAGAACAGGCAGCTTGACCTTCTTGTGCTTGTGCTTGATCTTCTTAGGCGTAGTGTAATTCTTCTTCTTGCGCTTCTTGGCGCCACCACGCAGGCGCAGCACGAGATGTAACGTTGACTCCTTCTGAATGTTATAATCGCTCAAAGTACTGGAAGGTGGGAGAATACATCTTGTGAGTTACGTTCACTGAAAGTATAGCTAATAGCAAGTGAATAAAAACCAAATTGAGCAAGGATTTTTCATTTGTGATCACAACATGAGTGTAGTGCAAAGCACAAGCACCAATAGACAAGACAAAATCTACACGGGACCAGCTCAATGAAATTTATGAATTCTCCATGCACAATAATTCGTAAATTATTCAAGTGAAAATTCTTAATAATGACTATTCAATTTCATTGCAGAGATAATATAATATACTCTAACAATGCAGTGATATCTGAACTCACCGGCCATCTTCAAGCTGCTTGCCAGCAAAGATTAATCTCTGTTGGTCAGGAGGAATGCCCTCTTTGTCTTGAATTTTAGATTTAACATTTTCAATTGAGTCAGAAGCTTCAACTTCCAACGTAATTGTCTTCCCAGTGAGAGTTTTCACAAAGATCTGCATCTTGCCAACTGAAATAAAAATGAAAAGTCAGGTAAAATGATGAGCATTGATTCCCCAACTCATTGATATAACAAGCTTATGAATTCATTGTTGAGGCATGCACTTGTTTTGGGAAATCCAAACCAGATGTGCAAAACCTCAATTACTTTTGTCCACAACCACGACCCAGGCAACTCTAGGTAGCACGGGGGGTAACGTGGACTAAAAAAATTTACACATGCCTTTAAAAATAAACAGAAAATGCATCCATTTTAAACTAAATTACAATGTACTTCAAGTTTGCTTCACTGGTTCCAAGGTATAATCCGGAATCATTCAAAATTTTCTGTCATCCATTCATCAAAGCCGCTGGCATTTGGCAATTACTTAACAGTTGTCATGAACTGAGGAACTCACAGTAGGCTAATAAAAAGATAACAGAGAATCCAGGAACTTATAATCTTGCAGAGTATGCAAGATGGAAGGCATAAAAGAATACTCAACAGAATGGAGAACATAAATTCGTAAATAATATGGAGGACATAAATTCAACATCATTGGACATGAGGTTGAAGCACAACATTAAAACCTGAGGTGATTAGGTTCAAGAAAAAAGCTAACTTTGACCTATGTTAATCACCAGTCTCCACTCAACATATCAGTTTTCTTCCAGTAAAATGTCAATTTTCTTAGCATTATGTCAATTAGGTTCATTGTGCATTTGCAAGTGTCCCCATCTCCCCATCTAATGTCTCCATCTCCTACGACTTTTGCCCACATAGGTTTCTAGAGTGTCAGGGGCCTCAAACTTAAGATTGCAAAAGGTACATCTAAATATGTTCAAAACAATATTGGCTAGTTCTTACTTCTTACTGAAATCTTACAGCTACAATCTGATATTTTTCAAATAACTTGGGAATGTCACAGCTTGATTGTTCACTGCAATTACAATCAGATAGGAGTTAAGGGTTGGAAAGTAGATATATTCCACACACATTGCCCAAAGCATATTTTAAGTAAGTAAAACTTGCTTAAAATGAACTCATTTTAAGCAAAATGAGCAGTTTTATTTTGTGATAATTTATAATTTAAAAGGTAGTCATTTTTTTATTTCATTACATTATAGTATGCCCTGAATGACTAATTATTGACTGCAGAACAAGTTTGAGCACCTAATAAATAAATTTATAACAGGTGGTTTATTCTCAACCTCATATTGGCATGGGTTGTTTTCAGTCTTGCACAATACAATTCATGTAATGTGTAAACACACAAAACATTTTATTCTTCACACTGAAATTGGCTAGTTTGTTGGAGGCAGCATGGAATTCTGGATAGGTAATATATTCTCATGTTTATAAAACAAAATGAATCGGAAGGCCTGCCACATTACACCTCCCACTGCTATGCCATGGTGTACACTGAGCTCATACCTTGTGAAAGGCTGCTGTTGGTTTGATGTCGTGCAATTTACCAACTGCATGTGGATCTCCATGTCAATTCTCAATTATCTATACTAGTTATTCATTTGAAAGTTTAACTACCCCTTTTTACTTGTCCTTACACAAATTGTATTGCACATTTTTATCTGTATTCTTACCAAATTCACTTTATATGACACTGAAAATTTTGGGCTCACCAATAATTATGTCTTCCATTTGTGAGTTTTTGAATGTGTCAGATCTTTTAGAAAATGTTCATTGTTTATAGGTGTAAATTGCTTTTATAAATGAGAAAGGCAGGATTTTGAGAACTTAGGCATGTGTTACATGGTGGTATTAAAGTTATCTAGCAGTGACTTTCAGAATTCAAATCCCAAAAAAAAATTATAAAAGTTTTTAGAATTCATAATTTGATTGATAATTTTTTCAACAAAATTGATAATTTTTATAAATATAATTCAAAAATTAATGATCATTTATGAATACCAGAAACCTTATGAAAATGGTTTCACAATTTATAAAAATAGCACATGGACAAGTAAACATGACATGAGGTTATTTGATATTCAATTCAATTTTTATGCCTAACGTTTGTTGAGGTTATATTGACCAATGAATGGTAGAAGAATGACAAATTTGAAGGTACTTGTTGCTTGGTTGGGTTCGACAGCTTTGTTGGAATAAAGTTAGAATTTTAGTATATTTCACAATTTATAGGAACAGCACCTTTAGGAGTAAACATGACATAAGGTAATTCACAATTGTAATTTAAATGCCCAACATTTGATGCAATTACATCAACCAATCACTCAAAGAACAATTCCATTGTTGTCCATTGATTACAAATTAAATGACAATTAAGGGATTCAGTAGGTAATTTATGGATCCCAAATATTCATAGGAATGAAAATGTCCCTATTATTTTATTTCAAAACTGTTCCATGAATATGATAGTGAAAAATATACTTTTATATTAAATGGAATGAGTATTTGAACAAAATAGATTAATTTAAAATATTTAGTTCTAAGAGTGAGATCATTGAAAGTGGTAAGAAAAAAATTTAATTCATTATTTAACCCTTTGACGGGTGAGTTACCATATATGATCACTTGAAATCGCGTCACAAAAAGCATCACCACGGCTTCCTGTTTGTTTTTGAGGCATCCTTATAATGCCTCAGTCAATCACTAATTATCTGACCATCATTCTATCTATAGCATCACCAGCTGCAAAGTCCACCAATTGAAATATGAGCATTTAAATGAAGGTTTTGACTTGGACAATGGAATTGATGCTCTTTCCGCATTTTCTTCAAAAGGTGGAAATATCAATATTTATATTTATTTATTTCGGCAACTTGATTAAATTTAATTACATTAAATTTTTATGTTTCTAATTTTTCATTTGCATAAACTGAATTTTAATTATAAAGAAAAATTTTGTGTACTGATCGCATTTATTGAATTCTTCAAGTGTGATTTAAACCTTGAATAGGCAAAATTTGCAAAAATTCATAGAAATAAATATATTGTACAATACTTCTTACTTTCTTGAAATTGTTTCTGAAATTTTAATTTCCGGATATTTCAATGCTTGCCCGCTAAAGGGTTAAAAGTCAAAAATTATTCAAAACCATCAGAAATTGTGCAAATGTTGATCAACTTGAAATGAATGCATTGTTAACACTGTTTAAACAATTATTATAGGTAGTTCATTGTGACTGCAAACAAAGAGATTGCCAGATGTGGGATTCAATTTGTTTTGCACTTGGAGTTTGTAGATTCAAAATTATGTTATATATTTGGATAGCTTAATATTTTTTGTTTGCTCTAAATTTATTAGTGCAGCACGTTTTTGTAGCTAATTTACCATCCATAGCTCTTGTTTCCAGTCAAAATCAATTTTCACGATGGCAAAATTTTAATGTTGCAAATGACAATAATAAATTTGATGGTCAACTTTTGGGAAGCTTTAAAATTTGAGTGAAATAAATAAAATAATTAAGAGTAAATCAGTTTTCGTATCCTTGACAATTATTATATCAAGATCTTTTGGAGTCTGATAAAAGCAGAAGAATTCAAGTTGTGAACAACAGAATTGTGAATTGAGGTCAGGTAGTTCGGGGCTGGAAAAAGTCCTAATTTTTTTCTGAAATATCCCAGCTATAATACTTATCATAGAATTTCAGTAGGTAGATACGAAATCTTGTGGCTCAAATGTCATGAACTATGAATTTATGTTAGATTGAAAAATCACGGTTTGCAACTTAGCAAACATGTCACTCCATAAAATTTTCAACTTCCACAATGATATTACCTCAATACCTCCCATCTAATTGGCAACATAAATGCATGATCTGGCCACATGATTCCAATTGTATTAAAAATTTCTCACATTGGAGCTGCAAGATTTCAGAAACGAGTAGGAAAATTTCAATCCTGCAGTGTGCATTGTGTTGAACTCTTATCTTATTGGTAGCAAGGTAAATAATAATAATAACAAACAATAATGATTTGTTGATTGTCATTACTTCATCAAGGTTAATTTGTTGTGTTCAATGGTTCAACCTAGTGACAAATTGTCTATGATTATGAGTTAATATTTATTATTTAGTTTAATTGAAATCCAAGTGTTGCAACTTGCAACTTTCTTTTATCTAAGTGCAACATTAGCCTATTTCCTAATAATTTTTCTTTCTTTCTATCTTAGGGTAAACGCGGTATATTCCGTCACATTAAGGACGCATCGAGAAATGAAAAACTACAAAAAAAAATAACCGTATGCGTTACTCAAGTTCTGTTTGCTTTGTTACTCTCAAAACACCGCACTACGTGTCAGCAAACAACGAAACGTCACAAAATGTTGCCATATTTATTTAAAAGCCTTTAGAATGCAAACCTACCAAATCCATATATTCCGTCACTGTGTGTGGCAATAATATTCGGCACGTGGTGAGGCGTATTCCGTCCAAAGGTCCGCGCTTCAAATTCTACTGATACGTAATGCCGTCATCCACGTGTTCAAATTCCGTTCGCTGTGGGAGCTGTATTGGAATACAACACGGCTTTGAATTAGAACACTAATGAATATTGAACACTACTTAATTATGCTTTTAATTAACAACTATTAAGCTTTTAATTAAGCAAATTTTAATTTTTGTACAAAGCTAGGAACGATCTGTGTGTTTCCAATTCAAGTTGTGATGGAATTAGTTTTCATGTGTCTAAATCCATTTCTCAACTTAATCATCTATTAATTTATTTACCACTTGAAATCAGCGAATACAAGTATACTTAAAGGATTCCTAATATATTCACAGATGTATTTAAAAGTCTCAAACCATAATATTCTTCCTATACAAATAGTTATTCACTATTTGGTAGAGCAACGTCAACTGTCAAATTTGACACATTTTTCGATGATCTCACTGGGTAGCGTGCATTGTCTCTTTGGATCTCAATATTTTCCCGCTAGATGGCCAAGACCTAGTGTTTTGGCAGTAGTTGGACACGCAAATGTATGACGTCACCATTTCAACCATCAACGAACGCATGGAACTAAAACAAAGCTTAATATAAAGGACAAACTAGAGAGGTGACAGAATTACCCACGATGACGGAATATAGATACGCGGTATATTCCGACATTGTGGGTAATTCCGTCACCTCTCCAGCTTTTTCTTTATATTAAGCTTTGTTTTAGTTCCATGCGTTTGTTGATGGTTGAAATGGTGAC
This sequence comes from Hyalella azteca, assembly GCF_000764305.2. NCBI lineage: Eukaryota > Metazoa > Arthropoda > Malacostraca > Amphipoda > Hyalellidae > Hyalella > Hyalella azteca. The sequence continues at coordinate 375,010 of NW_025945309.1, read as the reverse complement.
GTCATACATTTACGCGTCAAAATACTGCCAAAACACTAGGTCTTGGCCATCTAGTGGGAAAATATTGAGATGCAAAGAGAGACAATGCATGCCACTAAGGCAACAGAACTTACGTAACGCATACGTTTTTTTTATAGTTTTTCATTTCTCAATGCGTCCTTAATGTGTCGGAATATACCGCGTTTACCCTACCGCGTTTACGGTTTTACCCTAACTGAATTTTTAATGCCAGAAAACCAACCAAGGTGGATCAAATTATTAAAAATTATATATAACCATCACTTAGGCTATAGAATTCCATTTTGTTAACAGAGGTGAAATTTGTCAAAAATGCAAAAAAAAATTTGAATGAAAGCATGGTCGATGGTCATGATATTTTGAATTAAAGATACCTAACACAATACAAATGTGACATCGATGCCACTTGCCACATAGTTAGGTACTAGGCCTACCTAGTCAACTAGTGACAAACCCAAAATTTTTTTAGAATCAGATAATTTTTAATTTTCTCCTTTACACATGATTTAAACCAATATCATAGGTATGTTAATGCTGGTATATGTGGTACCCATTATACTTTGATGCTCCTACTTGTTGACATAGTGGCAAAGCAGAGAGTTTTTTAGACTCTCCTTCAAGTCCTATAAGTAGACCAGAAATACCAGCATCAAGTCATGCTGGTATTTCATCATCATGAATACCAGCAGTGTGGAAATCCAGAGGGGTAATATATTAACTGGTAAACATAGCAATTTGGAAAGCAGGACCCAAAAATCTGGAACGTCCAGCACACTTCTGAATGGAAGCATTCTATGCTAAAAATTGAATTGTATTCTGCCATGATTGGTTTATCATCAGTATTGTCCATTATGAATACGTATACTATTACGTATTATCCATTATGAACAACCTTGCTTGATTTACTATCGGAAAAAGTGTTGTTTGAAGAAACGTTATGTTAATGCCGAGCGGTTCCAGATGGAACCAAGCTATAATTTTTCACATACAACGAAAAATAAATATATGAACATACTTTTTGCTTATTACCATCACAAATGATAATATTCTCACAAGGAACCGAAAAAAAATTCAGAAAATAATTCTCGTCATTAATGGGTTAATCAACTCGTATATAGGCGACTTTTGCATTCAAGTATATCGGCAAGATCTAATGGAACTTTTTTCAGAATCAAGAGTACATCCTTTACCGGCTGCAACGTTGTGAGGCCTCCTCAAGATATCCTTTGCTCACCGGAGTGACGCGTCTCTACCGGCGACCTCGGAAACGTTCATGTGGGGCGCAAAGCTTAAGCAACCTATCCAAGATCTTCCTTGCGCATGGGTGACTGTGGTCAGTGAGTGATGAGTTTCTACTGGTGTCAGTAGCGACCTTGTAACTTCTACTGAGCACAACGTGTTCTACTGAGCATAACGTGTCTTTCAGTAGATTCCTCTTGCTTATCCGTGAGTGACGCGCACAATTAACAATATTGGGAAGTTCTCTGTGTTGCCTGACGTAACGTTCGTGCCAAGGCCGATTTCTGACGACCTGCAAACCTGTTTCTAGTTGCCACTTGCCTGGAACGTTTTTTTTCAAGGCGGAACGCTTTTTTTTAAGTGAACCTCTAATCTTAGATTTCCACTCTGAATACCAGCATCATCATACATGAGATATTGGCTTTAATGGCTTAAATCTTGGGTAAATGAGAAAATTAAAAATGCACTGATTCTAAAAATCACTGGTTTGCCACTATGCAGCTTGTACTAGACTAGGACTCTAATTAACCTTGAGGAAGAGTCTAAAAAAAACTCTGCTTTGCCATGGATGGTGGCAAATGGTAATTTGATGGTATCATCTCGCTTGCAGCCTGCATAGTGGCAAACCAGAGCTTTTTTAGAATCAGTTCATTTTTAATTTCCTCATTTACTCAAGATTTAAGCCAATTTCTTTAGTATGCTAATGCTGGTATGAGTGGTATCCATGATACTTTACTGGTTTACTTATAGGACTCAAAAGTGAACTTGAGGGAGAGTCTAAAAAACTCTCTGCTTTGTCACTACCTAGGTATGCTTGCAGGGAATGGCAAAGCAGCCAAAATGGCCTTAAAATTGATGAGATAGCTAGCCTACAAATCTAATGGCTTTTCATCAATTCACAGATTGAGAATAATCAGGGTAAAACTCTGAGGGAATGGTTTCCTTCTAGGTATTAATCCAGGATATCACTAGGCCTAGGCGGGCCTGCTAGGCCTAGTTGTTATTTTTGACTTCGAAAAGGTGTTTAGACTAAATGGCATGGAAAACAAAGTGCACAACAGTAGTGCACAACAAAGTGCAACAACTAATAACTAATACCTAACCATCATCAACAATTTATCATCAATTCAACGGCCATGTCTTACAAGACTCGCAAAATACCTACAGAATTTTAGACATCACAGGTTCACATTAATTGTGCAGCAGAAATATTTTTGCTTAGGTACCAGACTTCTACTGTACAATAACACAACACTTCGGAAGTTTGGAATTATGTAAACACGACATTCATAATTATAAATAATTGCAACGTACCTGCTCCGATGCGGGAGCACGAAATTCCAAACCTACTCTTCACCGAAAGAACTAAACATATGGTTCTCTTCTCAATAATGGTACTGTAAGATGCAGTACAGACAGCACTTGAGAAATTTTAATTTTTTTGTCATTTTTTTTACATGATTGTAAATGCTAAGAACATAAATATATTTGAGATTACACTCATAAAAAAGCAACGTTTTGGTTAATACATTTTTTATTGAAAATTGATTCCCGCAAGCCGAGAATTTCAACCGCTCCGATTCTTAGACGTGTTTCACAGCATGCAAAAATTTGTTTTCGAAATCGATCTTGATTTCATGAAAAAGTTATTTATTGGCATTACGCTCGAGCGAGAGTTGTCAATATATTTTTCCCAATTCGACTTTAATTAGTGCCATAAATGTTAACTTCTATCACAATTTCCACTTTTTTGTACCGAATCGACATTTCAGCGAACTCGCCTGGGAGCTCGAATGGAAAACCTAACTTCATTTTTTGTTAGTTACTCAAAACCGGTATGTACATAAATTGAAACATAGGGGTTTACTGAAATTTAACCCTCAAATGCCGTTGATGCCATTTAGCAAATAGTTTACACTGAGCAAGGAAAATTTCTATGACTAAAATTAAAGGCTTACGATACGTCAACGATATTGTGTTTCGTTAACACTGCGCCACTGAACGTGTTATAAATGAAATACTCGATATGTGGTGATGCTCACAAAATCGCTTTCTAAATTGCCTTGCAGGAATCAAAATTTGTAAAAAAAATATCATGGATATAAGGCCAGCAATATATGAATGTAACTTCAGGTGTAAAACAGACATTTTGAATTTAATTTTGTCATGAATAAACCGTCGGACAAGAAAAAATAAGTAAATAAATCAATCAAAGAAAAGGTTTAGAATAAGAAGTATGAAAAGAACAGGCAAACTTACGTTACTCAACTTTATCATTGATAAAGAATATTTAAATGACCATCGAGCTCTATCAAACTAGCGACAAACAAAACATCTGCTGTTCATGATAAATGAGAGCGACCATGGTCAAAAAAATTGCCTTGAATACCGAATTGACGTACAAGTGCAAATAATTATGAATCTTACAGCTATAATAACTTCGACAAGCACGTACATGTACATCTGCTCATCACATAAGGGTAAAATAATATTGCAGTGAAATTTATTTGCGTACATCATTAGACATGAAGTGACGTGTTTACTTATAACGGCGCAGAGTGGTGCGCGGTTGACCGAAGCAATCCTTCATTATTTCACGCAGTTCCACCTCTTTATGGCACTGCTGTTTTCTAGACCCTTGTAGCTATAAAATAATAATATATGGAATAAAAATCTAAGAAAAACCTCTGACTTTCAACCTGTGTTTGGCAAAAAGTGTGTCCTAACACAAATGAATATTTAATTATGAAATTGAGCATTTCTGGATTGATGATTTATTTAGATGGGGGCTTAGATGCAATATTAAGATTAGTCCAATATTGTGACTAATATCTTTTGCTATAACACACAACCAATAAAAACCAAAAATTGGTAAGGCCGAATAAATTAAATTAGCATTATGATTAGTTTATGACGACTTGAACCAAATCGCATCGGGAGATAAAATTTACACATATATTTCAACCACGCCGACTGTACCGGCATGCCTGGAGGAACGATGACACCTAACCATGCATGGCACTTGTCTTGTTGCAGGCCGGGTCTGACGCTCCCGCCGCTGCCAGTTCAGCGGTGGACAGCAAGACCGTAAAGCGGGCGCATCTGTGTCCTGTCGTCTGCTGTACGCTAGTTCCGTACATGTAGAGAATAATATAAATACATGCATAAACAGTCCTGTAATATACTTGGGTTATTTGAATTGTGCACAATAACTTGAAGCGAATAAAGTTTTGCGAGAATAATTTCGGTGTCAATAAAGAAGATTAGGAATAATAGTAAACACAATGTAAATATGTTTTCATTTCAGGTACTTTCAATTAGTTCTCCTTTTATACCTTCTAAAATTTCATGTTTTAAATTTAGCTGCACCATACTTCGTCAATTGACGTATTCATATTAAATTGAATTTTGTGCTATTAATATTATGCATAGATGAAGAATGGTGGACCACAGTTTCCAGAGGGATGATTCTAAGGACAGTTTTTTTGACAAGATCCAACATTCAATGAATAGATGAATGATATAAAATTTGGTGAATACAAGGGACAAGATTGGATCGACTCCTATGTTGCGAACACCTTTCATTAGTTAAAAGCAGCCATTTTTCGAGAATATAAAAATGAATTGCTTACTGTACCAAAATTAAAATCTTCTCCTTAAACAAGTGAATGCATACAGTAAAGGCGCCAAATACTGCACCCGCGACCATGGCTGCCACACGCTCGGTACTACTCGTGTTCACGCTCGTCATCGTCTCGAGATCTCTGGTGGCCAGTGAACGCCATTTGAACCTTACAAGAAATCCGGTCTTCAAGGTATTTTTAAGTAACTTTATTATCTCTTAGTATTATATGTTATGCTTTTTTTGCGCATGTTTGATTTTTTCCCTCAAGTTTTGATTTTTTTCCGATTTTTTGTCTTCCATGACCGTGATATTTGACGAAATGTAGGATTAGTGGGCGGCTTGAAGAAAGCACCGAATATGTTTTACTAGGACAAACGACTGTGTAATATCAAAATTAAGGTGACATTAATTGTATTCAGTTTATCGTAAATATTTTTAGGGTTTTGAAATTACTTTATTAAACCTTAATTTAATTGAAGATTCAACTTTATGTTCTGGAATGCTGAGTTCTATTCTCCCACAACCGTGTGAGTCGAAAGCTCAAAATGATCAACAATGATGAGTTTAGGTGCAGTGGATTAGAACCTGGCGAGCACCGGTTCACTTTTTATCGATGTCGAAGTATTAATTAAAGTAGGTAGCAATCCTTGTTGTTGTAAGTGGCGCTGTAGGTGAAGTGTCATGAGGTGTCACTGGCGTTACCAGCCCTCATGTCACTAGCGTTACCAGCCCTCATTTCACTAGCGTTACCAACCCTCATGTCACTGGCGTTACCAGCCCTCATGTCACTGGCGTTACCAGCCCTCATATCACTAGCGATACCAGCCCTCATGTCACTAGCGTTACCAGCCCTCATGTCACTGGCGTTACCAGCCCTCATGTCACTAGCGTTACCAGCCTTCATGTCACTGGCGTTACCAGCCTCATGTCACTAGCGTTACCAGCCCTCATGTCAGAGCCCCTTTCAAATATTCAATGCTTAATTTTCAAAAACTTCTTGAAACATTATAAAAATGTAGAATCGTCCGCACAATGTTTTATCTCTTCATATCATCACGTTTTTGCGAATTTCGCGCAAATAAAACTGTGAATTGAAGAAAAATAGAAGAAATAAACTTTCGGCAAAATGTTTCTGCCCTGATGAGATGAGAAAAATGTTGAAAGTGGGGTTGAAATAATTAATAATTTTTTATAAGATCAAGTGAATGGATGCAAATGAAACTTGTGTAAACAACAGGTTAGTGATGAACAAGTTATTATTTCATGACAGTTATTATACGGTTCACGTTTAATTACAAATCAAATATTTCGTCAAAATTAAACTCGGCAGCTGATGCGGGTAAAGAAGATTTCACATGTCAGTGACACCTCAATAAATTTCTAGATTCTAGAAGGATCACAACAACGCGAACGCAGTATATTGCGCGAACGCTTACAGGTTATCACATGAATTGAAACTATGATAGCTTGCAATTGTTAGCGATTGTCTACGGAAAAGGGCAAGAGTTCCGTTAGACTCTCGCAGCGGTAGACATGATGCATCAATATTGAACCTCCGCTACTCAGGTGGAGCGTGACCACACCAAATCGAACGCGATGCGACCAGCTGTTGTTGACGTTGCATCTGGTGCTACTGACGATGAAATTGGGGCTACTTACGTGTCACCGGATGCTGACGAAGTTACGGAGAGTACAACTGACGTTTCAGCAAGTGTTGCTGACTTGGCGGCTGATGTGCCAGCTGTTAGTGTTGCCAGTGTAGCGGCTGATGAAGCTAGCACCGCAGCCATCGTAGAGGACGTCCCCGCTAGAGCTACTGCTCCTGAGCATGTCAACGACGAGGCGGATGGTCATGCTGACACGTCGTCGCTGCCCGACGACGTGTCAGCACGGGAGGCTCACGTCAGTAGCGCAGGTACATAAAATTATCCGCATTTTTATCCCAATTACGTTTCTCATATTACTACAATACAACCTCATTGAACTCCAACAGTCCAACTCAATGGATTTAAGACTCCAACTCCATGGATTGACTTTAAATCCAAATAGTACATAAATCAGTGGATCAAAAACAAGACGTAAATCAATGACTCATGTCAAAATGTGAATTATTTAATTTAAATGGCGCGTTCACGCAGAATTCGTGAGGGGCGCCGCCTTCCTTTACGCAGATGACAAGCCCTGGAGCTCTGAGAACTTTTTGGATCTTCTGGGCGTGGAGCCTGCGCTGGAACTGACCACAGCTTCTGTCTTGGTGAGAGGGGCTCGAAAGTACATGAAATTGCTGCATATTTGTTTCAAATATGTTGACCGTCTGCTACTTCTGTCTCTAGGATAGGAAATGACGAGTTTGTATGATTATTGAATTGTGTCACCAATTATTAAAAGTTGAAGATAGTCCCCTCGTTTTTATTTAGCGATTTCTCCTTCAAAATTTATTTGAAGAAAGTTTTAATTCAATTTCTACTTCTTTGTTAAAATGACACAGCGTATTTTTTGTTATTTCTACTTCTATGTTAAAATGACATACTGTAATTTGGGTTATTTTCTTTATAATCCCTATTAAAAATGTAGGCACTAGTTCGCGTGTGAGCTGTGAAAATGATTCAGCAAAATTCTTAACCAGAGAATTTAATAGGGGAATAGAGGAAACCTCTTCGCAATATTGAATTAATGGCGGCACATAACAGTAAAGACATTTCTCTCATGCTTCATTTGTGCGAGATCGCCCCAGGCAGACAGCAACGAGGCCGCGCACACGCTGGAAAGAAAGAAAAACCCTCCGACAACGTCACCTCCCACTATTTCCACGACTAACACGAAGCCGCTGAATGTTGCCACAACGACCATCAAGCCGCTGAATGTTGCCACAAGAACCGCTATGCCACAGAATGTTGCCACAAAAACACAACAATATTTGATGAATGACGATGGCAAGTTTCTAATTTTTCTTACGACATTAGGCATACAAAGCTACAATAGTGATAAAGCATTAAAGTTAAGCAGGCATTTGTTAATAAACAACAAATAAATGCATTATTACCTATTTAAAATTAAATTTCCAATTTTTATGTGACTGGGATTGTGAGATGAAATAATACCGTCTTTTACTCAACAGATTCTCAGAGGTATCTTCTATCAACACGTTCAAACAGCAAATTTGCCACGACTTCAAAACCATACTATTCAGTAACAGCTTTTAGGACGAATGAGGTTACAGAAAAAATACCTCTTAATTCCACACTAATTGATACAGATCAAACAGTATCAACATCGTCGCTCTCAATTCATGTCCGCGATCGAGAAAAACTTTTGAGCGTAATCAAACTTTTTGAACGTTACTCCAGCCTCAGAAACACGACATTGATACCCCCTATCGATTATCAAAGTTCGGAATTGGATAAATATCTTCCTCTTAGTTTTCAAAGTTCATTTTCAACAAAAAATCCATCACTCCGTCCCACCAAAATCCCTCTCGCTGCTCTGAGTACGACAATTCCTGACACTAGAGTTAACAAACCAACCCCAGCAGCGTCTCTGCTCCAAAATATCCCCTTCATTACCTCCACCCGCCTCACTCCTGGTATCCTTATAGCCTTCGCAGACTTTATCAACGACATTGGCCAAGCCATCAGCAATTTACTGAGTTCGCTGGCTGATGCGTACGCTAACAACCCGGTGCTGACGATCCTGACTTTAACAGCTTTGGCTTTCTTTTTATTCAATTCCTTGATCAACTACTTTTGGTTTGGTTGGTTTGGAAAGAAACGCTACCGAGGATGGCACGGCTATAAGGGATACCACAAGCGAATGGATCGTGTAAATGATACCTCTGACTTGGACGACGCTAATAAACTTCAGAAGATACTCGACATCATTGATGAATATGAACTGAAGTACGGCGAGAAGATTTTCATTTGACTTCGAAGAAAAACATAGCAAATCGATTTAAATAAGAAGTAAATTTTCTCCACACACACACATATGACATAACCATTGCATCGCTACGGTTTTCTGAATAGTTTTAAAACGTTTGTTACAATTTAAGGAAGCGGTAGTATATTACTCGTAAAGCTATTTTGCTACACATTATAGACGGTATTGCAAGAGAGATAATCTAATCTGATAATTATTGTAATCTCACGCTACATTCGCTCAAACTCAACAACAAAAAATATTTCATTAAATAATTCAGCAGAGATCAATGCTCCAAAAGAGAATAGATTTGGATATTAAAAATTTAGTTTCGCTAACATGACCAATATTTTAGTGTGTTATTGAGAGGAAACCTTTGTTTCGTGTATTGTGTTCAACGACGTACGTGGAGTCACATCAAAATTAACGTGTATCAGCTGGGAGGCTTAGGGAAGATGTACTATGCAGCTGGTATAAGGATTCCAAAGTGTGCTAGTGTCGCGAGTCCAAAAATTTCTAAGATTATCAAAACCTAACTTTGGAAATAGTTAAAAAAAACAACCTCGTACGCAATTAATCTGAGAAAAATGCTGTGAACAATTTAACGTTTGTACAAGTTACTACCGAAGCGTCGGCCTGCCGTAGCAATGGCAAGCTTCAATTCGACCAGAGCGTCACACCAAGTTAAAATGGCTAGCAGCTGACCGTAGTTTTTCCTGTAAGAGCCTGACGCTTCTCATGCAGTAAGAGGCTCTCATATCTTGTAGACGACGCCACGACGAACCTCACCCTGGAATAAAGACAAACATTACTTTCTTTTTAATTTATCCCTGTAGCATAACTATAACAATGAATCTGTTTTAAATATAAAACAAATATTAGCTTCAGCTTTACCATTACACCCTGCCGTGCAAGTGTCACCTCCATCTGATCATGAATAGAAACGCATTGAACGCATTAATATGTAAGCAGTCACAATTTCCACTAGTAGGGAGGAAGGTGTAGTGCTGTACTTATGTGCTCTAAATTATATGTAACGGACCTATCTTCTCAGAGTACTTCTTAACGGTACTCCTGGCTGGGTCAGGAAATTGATCAAGGAAGTGGAGGAAGCGATGTAGGGGGCGGACAATCCTCCATCGTCGAACAAGTCAAACGAATTAATGGATCGCCTTCGTCTTCTGCGGCCAACAAATACGGGCAAGAGTGCAGCAAAAGTGGCCGGTATGAGACCAGCTCCAACAGCTGCCATCACGGCGAATGGGTTACCTCCTAAGAATCCGCCCCCGCCTCCGCCTCCTCCACCACCGGACTGTGGTGGTTGTGTAGTGGTTGTGGGTCTTTCAGTAGTAGCTATAGTTGTAGTTGTGGTTTCATCTGAGGCTCTTGTGATCGAAATATTTGCCACGGTCACGTTTGTGTCACTGCTGATATTTAAAGCGGAAAAAGGTGTTTCTGCCGGCAAAACATACAGAGGGTAACTCACGTGTGTGGACGCTGATACAGGCATTAAATGTGCTAGATTTTTATGTGAGTTGTTGGCGGGGCGGGGGTCTATGGAGTGCACTGTGCTGCTGCTCCAGGGAGTGGACGAAGAGCCCCAAGAAGTAGGCAATGAGCTCACAGAGTCGGATGTGGTTCCACCATTGTAACCACCGCTTAAGGTCTCGATTGAGGGACGTTCAGATGAGGTTGGAGTGTTGCTTTCGGTAACGCCCAATACCGTCAGGCCCGTACTGGTGTGTTGATAGGTTGAGTCTGAGCCGCTGCCAGGTTTAGCAGCACTTGTGAAAGGCCTAGAGTTAGAGCCATATGGAACGTACACAGGTGGCTTGTACTGCACTCCATCACTGTCGAGCTTACTGCTGCTACTCGAAACCTTATGCCAACTCCCAGTATTTCTATCCAGCTGTGACACTGTAGAAGTAGAAAATCTACTCCATCCATTTGGTTTTTGTTTCTTGTTAGCAAACTTGGTTTTAGAACTTTGCAAGGGTCTTCGATTTGCAGGATTGACTTTAATGCTATGAGACACGTGACTTTGGGAGTTACTGGCAACGCTTCTGGAGCTATCATCTGCAGACGCGTACGGCCATTCTAAGGCGTTACTGAAAATTGGTGATGGAATTTGTGAAGAATATTTACGTCCTTCAAAAATTGACCCGGGGAATAAATTGAGAGGTGCGATGATGTGCAACCCTAGCGGTAAGTCTTTTGTTATAGACGAGATCAACTCAGGGTTGCGGTAGTCTCGACCTTCAAACGAGTCCCTAAAATGACGTCGATTAGAATCCCGCTTTGGTTGATCGAGCTGCATCGGTCTGTATTGAGAGCCAGGCCAGAAGTCGTCATAGTCGCGAAAGTCTCTGAATAATAACTGCTTGGATTTTCTTTCATTTTTCTCGTCCTCGAAGTAAGAAGAAGCCACATCAGTCGAGCGACTTTCTTCATTGAAGCCGAAACCGTTTGATAGATTAAGACGTCTCAAATAACGTTTCGTTTCTTCGACACTCCTATGTCCTTCCTCAGTTTCTGTCTCACGAGGAACAACCTGAGCTGGGATAATAGAGGAGCAGGAAACTCCTTCCCTGCACCTGATTGTATAGAAATTTATTTTTTCATTGTTGTCTCCTATAGACACTAATGTAGGACCACTCGGTTCAGTTTGTTCTATGATGGGGGCATCATGGGTTTTAATTCTGTCTCCAAGTTTGGCGTCATTTGACACGACAGTGAAAGGCATTTGGATCATGAACGACCCCGGGGAATTATCTGAAGAAGAAGGAGAAGGAATTGCCCGAGGTCCCGGCGCTTCTGATCGCTGTAGTCCCGCGCGGAGTTGCTTGGAGAAAATCACGCTGGATGCGACCGAGGTCTCGCAAAGCAGCAACGCCATGAGCGCAGCAACCGCGACACTGCGAGTCCCGCCCACTGTTGATCAGATGAAAGTAAAAGCTATTCAGTTCCATGTATGGTAATTAGTTCCTTCTCTGCTGCGTGCATGGAAAGGAATTTACAGGTTTATTACTGATACTTCAATCAGTTGCATGTTATTTAAAATTAAATGGAGATGCTCACTTTTTGCATTTTCCTCATAAGCGCATGAGGTACCTAAAAAACTATCAAAAAATTAAACTTTGTTATTTTATTAGACTTTATTTTTGAAGTGATTTCGTAGAATGTGCGAATGAACTAAGAACGAAGTTAGCATGAATTAAAAAATGATTATATTATACGTATATAGTTTAATATGACAATCTATTTCTCGAGCACTCAATTCTCAGCATCATAATTGTGACCTCACATTGAAAATTGTGACTTACGAGTTCGTAATCAATGATTGTGACCTAAAATTATCAATGCCTCACATTTTACAATCAGGGTAATTTTATGTTTGAAAAGTAGGGATTCTAATTCCTTAGAAAAATGTATTGATCTATGCAAAATTCTGTGGATGACTGCATCGTAAAATATATTTTATTCGACTTACTTTTTTGGACTGAATAAAAATTCCAAGTCAATGCACGCTCGTATCTATCTGCGTGCTCGTGATCCGGTCTTCTTATTAGATTCTCGCTAATCATTAATAACACTATTTGCCTGCAAACAATACATAGAATTAAAATATTAAATGAATGATTCGGCAGTTTTCTGTGAAATTAATCTGATACTCCAACTACACGAGAAAAATCCGGTTCAGTTAACTCTCGTATAACTGACATCTTAAATGAAGCTGCGCCTTTTTAGAATAAACAAAGTTTCATGAAATTGCATAATTTTGTGAAGTTTTTGTGCTTACAAATTTCTGAAGCTAACATTATAAAGTTGCAATTTGTTTGTTTAATCCAACTGCTCACAAATATGAGACACTTCCAAAACGATGCGACTAGACAGGCTCAGCAGCATTTATCAATCCATTAATCTTATTTATCATTTATCTTCAAATGCACACATTCTATACAGATATCAAATCTGAACTCTGTCGTAATGATCAACGAAACGATTAATTTACTAATTTTTCAATGTTGTCGTGCAGAGGCCGCGTTTATCTATATCGGAGAGTTTCACAAGTACCTAATCGCACGCTTGGATCAATTGGCATTATTTGTAGGGTAAATGCGCCTTGTTTTCGGGTGGCCTGCTAGCAGACGACTGACGGTTGCCCTCACACTTCACCGTCGCTGACGATGAAATTCGCAGACTTTCCCTGAGCGGTGCGGAACTTTCCCTGGCGCTCCTCCCTCGAGCATCCGCACATGTGGACGCGTTCAGTAGCGAAACTCGTGCGTGTTCAGCCCAACACTGATGCATGCAAATGGACGGTGCGCGCTCGCTAATACTTTCATATATTTTCATGACCTTGCGTGTCACAGATTGGTAAGGAGTAAGAGATTTGCGACATGCAATACGGGATAGTAGAGAAATGTCTATCACATAATGCGAACAATGTAATAACTAACACGAATGGCTTTTTGCACAACGTATAATACAATATCTTTTATGTATAATACATAATGTAAAGATGATTTTTCAGTGGTATATATATTAATAATATGTTTTTAGTATGACATATACTGCAGAGATCATGACTTCACCGCAAATTTTAACAGATTTTTAGCTAAGTGCAGCCATCATGTGTTCATGTATACGGTTCGTGAAGAAGGTTATTATTATTATTATTATATGTAAAAAATTATTATATTATATTATTTTTTTAAAGTGAGCGTCTGTCGGCTACTCATTTACTAATCCTTTTTTACGTGTAGAAGAAATTAAGTTACGTATAAATTACACGAGTGCATTACATGCAGTTACTATAATGCATTACACTTATTGAAAGCCCTAACGGTTCTTCTCTTCTGTTTGCCAATAGATTAGATAATAATTTATAGAAGTTTAAGAAATTTAATTATTCTTTTTAACCATAATTATAATTTTCCAAACACAATAGGAGAGCAGAGATGACCTGCAATATTGTTAGAACTTTAATGCCATGCCAATGTGTTGTTTGAGGACAATTGTGTGTCATATTAGGTGAATATATGTATATCTGATAATAATTAGAATTAGACTATTAGTGTCATATTAGGTGAATATAATTATAATATAATAAGAGCGTAGCATTTCAACATACACGCTATAGTTGCCGCATATTGGCACTGCGATCCTCTGCACTGTCGCTGCTCTGATGACAGTGACACTTTCACTGTCAGTGTGGCGTCACACCATCTCACGCTGCGTGGCGTCACACCATCTCACGCTGCGTGGCGTCACACTCTCACGCTGCGTGCGTCACACCATCTCACGCTGCGTGCGTCACACCATCTCACGCTGCGTGGCGTCACACCATCTCACGCTGCGTGGCGTCACACCATCTCACGCTGCGTGGCGACACACTATCTCACGCTCCAGTCTAACCATGAACGCTTCAATCGTTTCCCAGCGTGAGTATCTCCGCCGAGTATCACTACGCTGAATGACTTGCACATCGTCAGCATTTATCCGATCAGCAAAATTTGTCCGTATCCTGTAAAAACGATGTAATAATGATAAGATTTGAATTAATATATATTTCGGCATTAAAAGAAAATATGAAAGCTAACGGTAGCTATGATGGTAATGAAAGTAGTTTGAGTAGGAACTGCTTGTATGAAAAGTATTAAATAGAATTGTGGGTAGGAAACTTTTTGAGTAGGAACTGCTTATATGAAAATTATTGAGTAGAATTGTAGGCAGGAAACGTTTTGTGTAGCAACTGCATGAAGGAAACGTTTCGAGTAGGAACTACGTATATGTGTATAGTCGCTGTTTGAGATCAACCTCCATATATTGCCATCGTCAGCTTTGTAGGAAGGAGCGTGATGTTGCAATTGTAATAACCTGATGGGTGATGAAGAAGTTCATCATATCTCTCCATGAGTGAGTGCCAGACCGATATTTTGTGACATTTTAAGAGAATTCCAATGAATAGAATTAAATTACATTGGAATATTAAAGTGCACTATTCGGAAATTTCTAATTTGAAATTTCAAATTCACCGTACAGGAACAGCGACAGAAAAAGTTACATTCTCACGATTATCGGTCACCTTATTAAGAAATTCCAATGAAATGAACCTAATTGACAGCAAAAGGGGTTACGTGAGCATGCATATAGTCAGCGTCGGACGACACTGATTTGCACAGTCAGTGGATAATATCCAATATGGTATATTAGGATATCCACAGGATATATTATGTACGCATTATCTACATGAAACAGACAGTAAAAATATGTATTCGCGCGTTGAACCGTCCAAAATTACTCATAGAAACCCACGTGATTGACTCGACGCCGGATGAATCAGGCACGTGAGAGGCGGTGAAATGCTGCTCTGTACGCACGCAGACACTCGAGCGTCTGCCCTCGTGCTCGATGCGGCGCACGTCAGGAGATTTTATAATCAAAGTATAAGCTTTTATATTTTCAAAATTTAAATTAGCCTCAGAGATGTCGAGGGCTCAAAAAATACCAAGGTATTGCATCTCTAACGGGAACTTCTAGTATAGACAAAGTTTTCCGTAGTTGTCGAAGCAATTTTAGCAATTGTGGGGCAGTTGTTGTGAATAGATGTTTATTACATTTTCATTAATGAAGTTTGTTATAATAGTGATGCAAACAATTTTAGGAATAAATATTTAAAACGAAATGATGTTGAATGATCTCGTCACTTTACGATAGCAGCGTTGACAGAAAAAGATAAAACGTTTTATATGGTAAATATTGAACGATACTGCATACATTATTTTATTCGGGAACACCATTGCCATAAACTTGACTCTACTCTCAGCAATCGTGGTGCAAAAAAACTAATTTGTAAAAGTCGAAAGTTCCGTAAGAAAGCCTTGTAATTATTATCAATTATCGAATGATGGTTCTTTATCTGCGGACATGTTGCCAATGCATGCAGTTATCGCGAAATCTATTAGCGATGCGCCATAGGCGTGCGAGAGACGCGGCAGATGGCGATAGCTCAGCAATTCTCCCGTAAACCAATGAGAAGATATAGAAGGAAAGGAAATAAGAACAAACTAGTCATATACATAGGTACAGCCACGCGGAGCAAGTGAAAACTACTTGAACTACGTTTGAAATTTCATGGAATGTTTGTACAGATATCAAGAACCGTGCATACAATTCTTAATGTGCAATAGTTCATGCAGCGGGTTTTTCTCTACATCTCAAGATATCGCTTGGGAATTTAACATCTGCTGCGGTAGATCCAGATAATCGATTTCTGGGAATGACAGATAACTGAACTAGAGACCGTATCATCGAGTCGGCCCGTGTTGAACAACTCACTAGTGCCTTGAACGTTGACTCCACAACGACTCCCTGACCCCGCCACCATGAAGGTTCTGCTGATTATTGCTACATCACTCAGCTTCGGCTACAGTTCAGTCTTGCCTCGTAAGTTATTTCATCATTGTGCACTCTAGAAATATTCCCTATCATAACAATGACCCTGATATACATGCAACTCGATGCGGACGAACCTAATTTTGTATTTGCAACACAAAATTGAGTGCATTAAAGTTTGCCGAAGAGTTGGTGAATTATGAGCTTTATATTTGGATACATTGTCCTACCTTAAAGTAAATATAATCTTAAATGTAACGTAATCTTAAATGTAACGTAACTGTCATCGTACAGAAAAGAAGCTCAGTTAATTTCATTAATTATCTGTTAAATTATTGATACTATAATTTCAACGATTATATTATATGAGCGAAATAATACTTATGCACAGCAGTTGATCCGATTTGTTGCGCTAGGCGTGACCGAGTGCAACGAAGGCTACTTCGAATGCAGCAACGGACTGTGCATCCCCAACTCGTTCGTGTGCGACGGCGTCTATGACTGCATCACTGGCAACGATGAGACCAACTGCAGCGGTACATTATTTGTTAATGATGATGTTATAAAGTTGATAAAGGCACAAAGTTCGTGGGAAACCGAGGTTAAGGGCCTTCCAATTAGATGACTAGAAAAGTTTCCAATTGTGTATCAATTGTCTTAACTTGTCAGAATGCATGAAATGAATAACAACATTAAATGATCACCGGAGTACTATTAATTAAGATATCAAATTGTTTGATGTCGTGCAGCCGCGGAAGACAAGACCGGTGACTGCAACGACGCCTCCTACCAATGCGACAACGGCTTGTGTGTTCCCATCAGCTATGTCTGCGATGGCGTCTATAACTGCATCGGCGGCGACGATGAACTCGGCTGTCGTCCCGGTGAGCTGGGCCAAAAATTAGGCCCAGATAAGTAAAATACAGCACGATATTGATGAAATTCTACATCTAAAATAAAATACAGAAAACCGTTGACCTATTCGTCCATTAGCGTCTCGATCGTCGCTGTGTCTCATTTGTCTAGACATGAAGCGCAATGAAACGATTATTGCGCTTCCTCCTTGTTTGGGCGTAGAAGAGAACGTTTGTACAATGATATGTCAAATTCTCGTGATGCTTAACTTTTATCCTGAGGACTGCTTGAATGCTCCAGGATAGTGCTGACGCACGCTATATATATTTTAGTTCTAAGATTTAGCGCTATTTATTTCTATCACTGATGTTTTTAAAAGTCATTTTAAGTGCAGTCTGATACCCGTTGACCTAATAAAATGACAAGGAATGGCAGAAAAATCCTTGACTGCGTTAATTATTTTCTACCAGCAGAGACCAAAGAAAAAAGCTTGGAGGCCAAAGATGGCTGTTCTGAGGAATACTTCACATGCAGCAACGGCCTGTGCATCCCAGTCGCGTATAGGTGCGACGGCGTTTACAACTGCGTCAGCGGCAATGACGAAACCGATTGCTCTTAAGCAGGGTCATTCATGTTATTAAGCTCTGCTGAGTACATGACACGGGTTTTATTACCACCATACTTAATAAACGTCAAAATTGAAATGTATTTAATTATTTTTGATCTCATTGCTACAATCCGTTCCCGAACAATCAAATCGAAAGTATATCATCAAATGGTATATTTTAAGGTTGGCATTTAGAATTCTAGAGGCGGTATGTTACGAACAAAAATTAATATACGTTTGATACACGTAATTGATTTAAATACATGAAATACCCACCGTTCAGGTACTGAGCTAAGCTGACCCCCAGTCGGGCACGTCTCGGGCTAGAGTATGGAATTTTTATGGTTTATTACCAGAAAAAAATATCAGATACTTTCTACCGTCTCCTTATTTTTACGCCTCCTTAGTTATGCTTGGTATTAGAATGCGTCGAGCTCTTGTGACATTGACCTTAATCATACATAAGACTGACGAAAAAATGAAGGAAAAATAATGATATAGTTTGTTAGGTCGCACATCACAGTATCTATCACTTGCCTGAACCTTGTGAAACTGGCGTATAATATTTAGAAGTGACCTTACTATTTCAAACGGCACAGTCGATTATACAGAAAATATAAAGTACTAAACATTCATTGCATATATTCATCTCAAAAGTATCGGAGTGTTTTATGATTTAGAGTTATACGCCAATTTGCGGCAAAACCCTAATAGAGAATTCGCCAAACACGCAGGTCCAGGACAAATATACGGCCGGACTCGCTGCCAGTCTCGCGGCTGGTCTCACGGCCAATCTCCAAACGCAGCTCAATAAATAACGCTCAATAATAAACGCAGCTCAATGAAACTTGGTACACGTAATTATTAGGACCTAACAGTGATGTTTAGCTTGTGAATTTTTTCCATTCCACCTTCATTCGTGAATTATAGAGCAATTCGGGCCGAATTTTGCAGTGACCAATGAATTGAATTTCTTCTAAACTACGGAACAGATTTGAAGGAAACTTTAAATATACAAACCTTACCTCCCAACGACGATGTTTAGCTCAGGAAATATTTTCGGTTTTACTTTCGTATTCGAGTATTTTGCTGTTTCAACTTCATTTGTGAGTTATACAGATAAGGGCCGAAATTCGCATTGACCAAGAAATTTCTCTTAGACTACTGAACAGATTTGAATGAAACTTTGAATATACATTCTAACCTCCCAACGGTGATGTTAAGCCAGGGAAAATTTTGTCGATTTGTCTTAGTTCGCGAATTGTACGGATATACCAAGAAACGACCGGAATTTCTTGGGCCGATTTTTAAATATGCATGACAAAGAGCTGTATACGTATAGCCGTAAAACTCGAAAACGAATGCTAAGTCGAAAAAATTGCCACGAGCTAAACATCGCCATTGGGAAGTTAGAATTGGAGATTCAAATTTTTATTCAAATCTGTTAAGTAGTTTAGAAGAAATTCTTGGTCACCGCAAATTTCAGCCCGAATTGCCGTAAATCTCACGAATTAGGGTGAAATGAAAAAAATATAACTCAGTACCCACTGCAGTGAGTGACAGAGAGAGCATTTTCTCGTCGACGAAAACTTGAGGTCACGGACAGACGGACGGACAGACAGACAGACGGACATGGCGAGCACAATAGTGCATTTTTTCATAAATGAGAAAATGCGCTAAAAACAAAACTCGCGAACGAATGTAAAACTGAAAAAATCGTGTCACGAGCCAAACATCACCGTTAGAAGGTTAGAAATGTACGTATATTCGGTTTCGTTCAGTTCTGTTTAGTAGTGTCAAAGAAATTTTTTGGTCACTGCAAGTTTCGGCCCGAATTACTTATAACTCACGAATGAAGGTGAAAAAAAATTCACAAGCTAAACATCACTCTTAGGTTCTAATGAATACGTGTACCAAGTTTCATCTAGCTGCGTTTATTACCTTGGGAGATATTCTTTGATCACAGAATTTGGAGATTGGTCGCGAAACCGGCCGCGAGACCGGCCGTAAATTTGACTTGACTTGATAAGTTAGACGCTTGAGGCCTTTCACAGAGGCCTGTTCGTCTCTTCGAGGCCATACTAACTTTTGTACTATTAGCAAAATGCGGGGGCGGCTGGGTTGCAAAAAAAAGTCAGTGTCTAGTTCTGGCATGATGGAAATTTGTTCCAGTCTTCAACTCAAACACGCGACCGTATAAGTGTCGAGCCGTCCTGTTCTGCAAAAAATTAGTCGATTACAGTCGTTTATCTTTGTCAGATGCTTGAACGACACTTGAATTATTGCGAGTATATGTCTCATATTTAAAAAGAATATTCAATACTCCAATTGTTAAAAAAAACTCACTTTGCATGCGCTTCTCTTAACTCACTTGTCAGTTAGCCCGTAGATGCGCAGTTCTAACGTCTTGAAACAGTCCGGCCATGATGGCTAAAATAAGGTAGTCGTAGGGTCGTGAATGAGAAATGTGTTATTATTTCTAATTGATGGTAGAAGCTTTGCGTGTGTCGCAGAAACCGGAGACTCAAATTCTTACATGTAGTATTTATTTGGTTTGTAGTTATATTATTTCATAAATTCGCCAACGCAGTAACGTTTTATCGACTGAAATTAGTTCAGCCGCATCGATCGTTCATCGTGCGACGTAACCGCTCATCTCGCAAGATTTTTTCTTTATTTTGTACATTCTGCCTGAAAACTTCATGACAATTCTGGTGAGTCAAGTTTTTTATATGAATTCTAAGATGTACCTAACCACTTTTTAGCTCTCTGAGCTGGATAAAAACTATTTAACCGGTAGGCTAAATTGACTGACATGACTTGGCCTAACTCTTAAAACGGTAACACCGTGCGTTAACAGTGTGTGCTCAATTTGGTCCTGTTTTTATACAATATTCTGTTTTAATGCTCGTTTAGTCGTTCGATGATAATCGATATTGTGTCACCAAATTTAAAATTGAAATCTTTTATTAATAAAAGTAGTTAATGACTAGGTATAAGTACCTACTTTTGAACTTTTGGTTATGTGTGGACTGTGGACAGTGGAGATGAGATGAGTTCTAAAAATGTGGGAAATTTCCAATTGGCTTTGAGTTTGAGAGTTGAGACTAATGTTGAATACCTAATTATTTTTTTTTGTAATTTTAAGGCTTGGGGCAATGCTTTTGTAGGGTAAACACACCATATTCTGAGACTTTGAGGACATAGCGACTAGCGAGAAAGGAATGGCTAGTCTATCATGTATAGTCATTACTCTTGAAAGTTGAAATTGATTTAGGCTACCTACTCATAGAAATTACTTCTGATTCTGAATTGGCAGTAATGCCATGGCAGTCCAGAGTGGAATTCTAAAATTGGTGGTCATGGTACACTTAAAAAAGCCTTTTGCCTTTAAAAAAATGTTCCAGGCAGTGGCAGGCACTAGAAACAGGTTTATAGGCTGTCAGAAATCAGCCTCAAAAATTGGCATGAATGTTAGTTAGCCGGGCCCTACGTTACGTTACGTCACGTGACTCACGTCAGGCAACACAGAGAAGGTCCCAAGATTGTTAATTGTGCGCCTCACTTGCAGATAAGCAAGAGGGATCTACAGAAGGAAGTACCATTTACTCCTGCCGTTCAAAGTTTCAACTTTACTGTACTTTCACCATAGGTGTAGCAGGAGAGACAATCAAGAGTCCTTGCATGTTAGGTTGAACATAATGGTTTCAAATTAAATATAAAAAACATTTATTGCACCTATTCTGTACGTCAGCTTTCAAATTGAGGATAAACACATTGGCAATTGGAGAAACTTCTCGAAGAAAATGCAATGCACAACATGACACTTTACTCAGTTGACTGATTAGAATAGAGTACTGTACTTGACAATTTAGCAATCAAACCTTTAGATTCTGTGAACCTTGTGATTTCTTCATTATTAAAACTTCAGAAGGCTCACAATTGATCGCGTAAAGTTTTCATTCAATTATCGTCTCTAAGTTCGGGAGCATTATTTGCAGTTAATGCAGTTACCTCACAGGCTCACACACCGATTGCCTAATGAGAACTAACAAGTAAACAGTAAACACTAACCATCATTCCTGCCACTTTGGCTGTTGCACACGATTGATTCTGCATGTATAACATTTACGATTTATGAAGGTTATTAAACCATTCTGTTGAATGTTAGTTACTGATGAATTTGTAATATAGAAGAATTCGTATCTATAATTTTTTCGCATTAGTATATTGATGGCTGGTGTCCCTGTGGCCTGCTACCTTCTTTGTTTGTTTTTCGTCAAGTTGGTAATCCTGATCGTAATGGGAGTAGTTTCCATGTCTCAGCTTATTGCATCAGTGGTCAGTTTTGTATTTGTGGATTGAATCATAGGTAGTTTTTCATGTATTTGTTAATGAATGTACATAGTGAAGATGTTATTCTTTGCGATTTCCATCAATAATGATATAACTACATTATTGTATTACGCACTTGAAATAAGAAGTGTAGCATTACGCATTAAATTAGCATCAGTGCATTAACATTGTGTGCATTTGGGGCGGTCCATTCTAGCTTTCTAACGCTGATTGGATTCCAGTGGCTGTGACGTTGGATGCGTTCAAGCGTTGATTGGATCCTTGTTACTGTGATGATGTAAGCTCTATTTTTTTTTCAATGAAACAGCTGTGGCAGCTTGCAGAGACTTGTCAGTGATGATGATGGACTGAAAGTGTAGGTATGCTGGGCTTTCCAGATTTTTAGGTCATGCTTTCCGAATTGCTATGTTTACCAGTTAATATATTACCCCTCTGGAATTCCACACTGCGTGATGGCACTAAAGCAGAAAATTGGGCAGACACAACCTGTGAGGCTATGAAAAGGGCATAAAGTAAAAAAAGCCTGGGAATCAGTCCAATTCCACCTGTTCCTATGACTTTTTCCCAATTTCTTTAGTGGAGGATGGAATATATATCAAATAGGAATATATCAAAAGTGATAAATGGGGCACCAGACCTGGGCCAGAAGCCTCTATTGTGATACCAGGTCCTAATTACAGCAGAAATTAGCTTTGCCATTGTGGAACAGTTTTCTTTCTGGAGTCTTTGTTTGATTATAGCCCATGAGTTTTCAACAAGATTGATGTCTGGAGAATTTCCAGGCCAGTATAAATTATCCAGTCCACTTACTTCAAAGAATGTGTGCATTGTACGTGAAGTATAGCATGCATTGTACGTGAACCTGTTGAAAAATGCCATCTCCATCAGGAAAGTCCCTTGTCATACTAGGAAGCAAATGACTCCAAAATAGCCTTGTATGTATCACTATTCATCATTCTCTCTATGTTAATGAGTTGTCCAAGGCCTTTAGCATTAAAACCACCCCAAAACATCTTAGGTGGATGTTTGCTAGGTGGCATTTTTTATGAATGACAGTAGAATAAATAAGAACCATAACCCATAAAACAATGAATCTGAAATGTGTAAATCACACATATAATTGACAATTGAATTCTAAGTAGACTAATATGCCAACCCACCATCATTCATTTGTACACAATAATTTAGTTATGGTGTCATTCTATACCTGAAAAAAGAAAAAGACATAGGGCAATATTAGACATGATTCCATTAACTATTATTAGCATCAGCATGAAATATGACAAATAATAAACATGTTTGCAGCAAATTTAAACAAAGTTATGAAATGGAAAAATATAACTCAGTACTCCATGCAGTGAGTGGAAGAGCGCATTTTCTCGTCGACAAAAACTTGAGGTCACGGATGGATGGACAGACAGACAGACGGACAGACATGGCGAGTACAATAGTGCATTTTTTCCATAAATGAGAAAATGTGCTAAAAATAGACAATTGTGAGCTAAACGCATAAGCTTTGTCTGCTCCTAAGATAAACCCTGGGAACACTGCTGTTGCTGCTTTGAGTCTACTATTTGGCAATCTTGTCAATTTGGACATTCATGTTAGAATGATGTGGAATCTATGAAACAACCATGAGATATCTCCTGCAAACTGTGTTGTATTTTTGCAATTGCAACTGCAGTTTTTTGTACTTTTTTTTTGTAATCTTTATTGCACTAATAATCTATGATCCAATGCCAATAATTTTAATGATCAATTTAAATGAATTTTTTCAAATGTGTAAAGCAACTATCTATAATGTAAGTCTCTTAAGTATGCCCACTTCAATCTGGGTTCCAAATTAAAAAAAAATCCATTTTGTATAAGAATACAAGTATGACCAGGTCCTCTATCATGCACTGCAGTCATAACAGCCAAGTCATTCCTTCAAATCAAAGTGTACTGTCAACCAGGGCTACTGGGGACAGTTTTGAGCATTTTTTTGTTAATAACTGTTAATAATTTCTTACCATGAAACATTTCATAAACAAGTTAAGCTCATTTTATAGCTCTTTGTGAGGGCTATTGAATGGCATCCAGGGCTATTGAATGGCATGGTCAAAAAATTTCCATATGCTATTCCTAAGGTGCCAGAAGCAAAAAAAAGTGTCCAGAGTAGCCCTGTCCGGTACTCAGGACACTTGCAATAAAACTTCATTTTAAAATATTTGAAGCATGCAGAGTGTACTCATCCATTACTAACAGTACTCTGAAGTCCTCCTCTTTCATTGTAGATGATGTAGAGGTAGAATAAATGACATCTTCAGTGATTTCTACTTGTTTTTCCTTTATTGATATTACCATAAACATTAATTACCTTCAACTGGGGTGACTTCAGCTGTGTTTTAGATTTTGTTTTGCAAACAAGAACTGGGGTCATAAACACCAGGGTCGTAAACAAGGTCATAAACGCCTGAGTGACTACTTTGGCCATCCTTTATGACCCTGCTTGTGTTTGCAAAACAAAATCAAAAACACAGCCAAAGTCACCCCAGTTGATGGTACCATATTATTGATGTGATATTACTGTATTATTGATGCTATATTACCCTCTCCATGAACATGCCATTGAACATTTACAATAACCTTGTCCACTGCAAGCTTCATATCAGCAGCCTTATAGCATTTTTTCTGTATCTGTAAGCTCACAGGAGGGCTTGTAATTTCACACCATTTTAATTGGGTTGAGTGAATTTACTATAAAAAAATATAACTCAGTACTCACTGCAGTGAGTGACACAGAGACGAAAACTTGAGGTCACAGACAAACGGACAGACAGACAGACAGAGGGACATGGCAAGCACAATAGTGCTAGTTTATGCACCATGCGCTTGTTTATATGCCTTGCCCTCATTTATGCGGCCATTTCAATTGGGTTAAGTGAATTTACTATAAAAAAGATCATGAAAAACATACCTGAAACAGAAAGGAAGGTTTTAGTGACAACCATCATATATTTTGGAGAAATAAATAATAGTTTAGGTCAGTTACTTCTCATTCTATGATGCCCGATGCACAATTATATATATAGCATTCTATGTACCATTTTGGCTGCCATTTTTTTTTTTTTTGAATGAGATAGGCAAATTGCGTCAATCGATCATTCAGGCCTACACCTGTGTTCAACTTTTATGCATGCAAAATTTTTTAATATGGGAAATATTCTTTTTGCTCTAGACCTTAGTGGAGGTACTTTTCCAAACTCACACTTTTTTTTCAACGATATTTTAGAGATAGTAAATGTATGATTTCTTAACTAGCTTTATACATAATAGATTGTAAATATGTTGACGTTTACACCACTATTTTAAGCTGCTACAACATTTAAGCTGCTACATTTCTACAAAATGTGGGATGCTCATCCCAATTTACCCTGCCCATCCCTTATTACCCCGTTTGACGGTATGACAAATTGGATTATATGAACCTGTTGCCTTTAGAGTGTATTCTGTTCCAATGAATTGAATTTTTTTGGTACTGAGGCATCAAGTGTTGCAATACATTGTACATAGCTAGCCGCTTAGCTAATTCTTATAAGGCTATAGTCTTCAACTATTTGACTATTTGTTATATATTAATTACATTATACAATTTACATGTATTAGCTAGCTTATATAAGAAGGGTTGGTTGAGATTGTATTGATTTTTTAGGCATTTAGAAAGATTTTCCACTCTAATATGAGTATTCTAATTGAAATATTTAATTTCAATTTATAAATGTGAATTTATAACTATAAACAAAACAATTACTATTATAAACTATATATAAACTAATTAAATGCAGTGAATGGTAATAAAATGTTTGAATTGTGTACATGTTTATTCTAAACAGTGTTAGCTTTTCTCATAACACAAGTCTCATATCAAGTCATATGTGGTTTGTTTGGTTGGCATTCAGTTTTTGTTTAGTATTGCTTTATTGGTCAGAATCAAATGGGAAAACGGTGCAGTCAGTCACGCACTCACTACTAGTCTGTGTGTATAGATGGTAGAGTCTGGTAGATTTAATGGACATGAAACTAGTAGATTTATTGATAGTGTTGTGCACTGTGCTATCAGCTACCTATCTGTTATGTGACTTGAATATTTAGAAGATCTACATTCCTGAAATGTTTTTGTATAATGAAGCCAGTTAAATGGTCAATATTTAGCTAGTTACCTTGCTCCATACAAACTTTACAAAGCTAATGAATAGACTTGTCAATAATTGTTTACCCAAAAATCCCTAAGTGGTAAACACCACCTTGGCCTGTTGGCCATTATTAAAGGCAATAAGTGCTTTTTTTTACCACGTTTTTCTTAGCTCGCTTTTGTGTCTGTGATGATCAAATCTTGCAATCAATATTTCATAAACTTTCCCATTAGCTAGCGCTCTGAAACTTTTCAGGAAGCTCAGCTCCCGATAACAATACAATAATCAATAATTTGTTGCACGTTTCCAGGCGTATAAACTCTAAAGGAACTCACAAGCAGGGGTTGAAACCTTTAATGCATGTCATCCTCGAGAGGATATTCGTGTTTAGACTGCATATATCGATGATACGCTTCGTATCATCGATACGTACATCAAGTCAAGTAAATTGGCTTGCAACAACGTGTTTCGTGTGTAGCAACGGACTAAAAATGAGAGAATAAAATACTTAAAAAACTAAAAAGTAGAAAATAAAATGTATAAAAAAAATTTTTAAAGACCACGTTTTTCATGTGGACTCAAAAGTAGAAAATAATTTTTCGGCAGCTACTGATCTCTGTTTGCTTTCATTCTCTTGGTCTTTTGTATTTCAGTTAAAATATTTTACATCTAAAACAAAAAACGTAGGGGTATCTTCATTTAGGCATGCCTTAATTGCAATTTTGAATTCAACCACTATTTCTAATTATATCAGCAATACACTTATCAAATGTTCAATGAACCATCGTATTCATCATATTAAGTAATCACCAAACAATTAAATACATATGTGCCCCACGTTTTTCGTTTTAGATGTTGTAAAATATTTTAACTGAAATACAAAAGACCAAGAGAATGAAAGCAAACAGAGATCAGTAGCTGCCAAAAAATTATTTTCTACTTTCGAGTCCACATGAAAAACGTGGTCTTTGAAAATTTTTTTTTATACATTTTATTAGCCATTCATTATGATCCATATACCGTAAAATGGGGTAACTTAGACCACTTTTTTTTAATGCCATTTTTTTACTAGCTAAATTAAACTTGAATTGAAACATGCAAAATACAGGTCTATACTCTAGGTTCCCTCACCATAAATTGCTGGCTCCTGCCTCTCATAGTGTAATTTAAAAAAAAGTGATGGTCTTTGTTACCCCAGCTCTTGGGGTATCTTAGACTGGGTGGTAAAATCAATTATTTTTTTTTTGGTAAAATAACTCCAAATAACTCCAGGTTTTGGTGCATTGTAGTAGAACTCTTCTAGTTACATATGCAAATGACAAACTTGAGGAAAGTGTCATAGTTTGCAAATGGGGGGTGCCGCCCCATAATGAGGGAAACGTGACTACCTAATGGCAGCCCTGATGGGGTAATATTGACTGGCTTGGATATTAAGTTAAAATTACCATATATAAGACTCTGTAGAGTCTGAAACATAAAGAAAAAACATTAATAGGTTGTCAAACATAAAATATGTTATATATGGTAATTTTATATTTACTTCCAAGCCGGTCTATGTTACCCCATCAGGGCTGACATTAGGTAGTCTTAGTTCCCCTGTTTGGGGGTGGTGCCCCTAATTTGCAAACTATGACACTTTCCTAAAATTTGTCATTTGCATATGTAACTAGAAGAGTTCTACTACAATGCATCAAAACCTGGAGTTATTTTACCAAAAAATGAAAAAATTGAAGAAGGGACTCTTACAGGCTTTAAATATCTTTTTTTTTTTTTTGTAAGTCACATTTTTAATTTTTTAACCTATTAGATATGCAAACTTTTTAAATTTTTCCATTGTATTATGTAGCCTCAGTATTAGGCCTTTGATGCCCATTGAGCCAGGGTTGGCCATTTTATTTATTTATTTTTTTTATGATTTTTTTTATTTATTAAATTTTTTTTTATTTTTTCAGCTTATTTGTCTTTTTGAGGTGTTATTTTCTATGTTGCAATTAGCCTACTAACAATAACTATCATAATGGATGGCTAAAAAGGGCACTTATTGCCTTAATAATGACCAGCAGGCCAAGGTGGTGTTTCCCACTTAGGGATTTCTGGGTAAACAATTATTGATAAGTCTATTCATTAGCTTTGTAAAGTTTGTATGGAGCAAGTTTATGAGCTAAATATTGACCATTTAACTTGCTTCAACATACAAAAACACTTCAGGAATGCAGATCTCCTAAACATTGAAGAGTCGCATAACAGATAGGTAGCTGATAGCACAGTGCACAGCACTATCAATAGATCTACTAGTTTTATGTCCTATAAATCTACCAGACTCTACCTTCTATACACACCAACTAGTAGTGACTGAGTGACTGACTGCACTGTTCCCATTCAGACCAATAAACCAATACTAAACATAAACTGAACGATAACCAAACAAACCTCATACGACTTGAAACGAGACTTAAGTTATGTGAAAAGCTAACACTTTGAAATAAACATGTGCACAATTCAAATATTTTATATCCATTCACTGCATTTAATTATTTTATATATAGTCCTATAATTGCAATTGTTTTGTTTCTAGTTTTAAATTCACATATTTGAAGATTGAAATTGAATATTTTAATTAGAATACTCGTATTTAGGGTGGAAAATCTTTCTAATTGCCTAAAAGGTCAATACAATCTCAACCTCTCAATATATAGGGTGGAGCAGAACCGATTGAGCAGTTTTGAGGTAAAATAAAAGAGTAATGGAGGTACATAAAGAAGAAAGTTTATTTTCCTAGAGGTTAACATAGCATACCATTTAGAATACTTATGTTTTGAAAACAATATCTGGAAGATGGGGGCTGTTAGCTGCAGCACACTGTTGGAGTCGTTCTCAGAGGAGGGAGTAACCATGACAGTGAATTCCGATCACTATGCTGCAATGTTGCAAAATTTCTTGCAGCCCATGATGGAAAACATTGTTGAAAATGATGCATTGAGAGACCTGTGGTTCCAGCAGGATGGGGCTACAGCCCACACAGCCCAACTGTCACTCAATGTTTTGAAACTCATGTTTCCTGGACGTCTGGTCTCTGGTGTCTCTGAGGGGTGATTTGCAGTGGCCTGCAAGGTCACCTGATTTGAGCATTTGCGATTTCTTTCTTTGGGGACATCTAAAAGAAAGGGTGTTCAGAAGTTGCCCTCACACCCTACCACAGTTAAAGGGATGGATTATTGCAGAGGTTATGGCCATGCCTCACCAACTCACCATATGTGTGAACATGCTGTAGGAAACTTCCGAGAACGACTCCAACAGTGTGTTGCAGCTAACAGACACCATCTTCCTGATATTGTTTTCAAAACATAAGTATTTTAAATGGTATGTTATGCTAATCTTAAGCAAAATAAACTTTCTTCTTTATGTACCTCCATTACTGTTATTTTGCCTCAAAACTGTTCAATCAGTTCTGCCCCCACCCTGTATAAGCTAGTTAACACATTTAAATTGTATATTGTAATCAATATATAACAAATAGTCAAATAGTTAGACTACTTATAGCCTTATAAGAATTAGCTAAGCTGCTAGCTACGTACAATGTATTGTACACTTGATGCCTCTGTACCAAAAACATTCAATTTATTGGAACCTAATACAGTACACACTAAAGGCAACAAGTTTATATGCCAATTTGTCATTCAAAGTACATTTATACTAAACCATGAATAACAATACCTCAATATAAATTAAAGACTGCCACTCAATATTTTTAAATATATGAAAAAATCGAAAAAATGAAAAAAATCATGATTTTTTATAAAAAAATCAAGTGATTTAATCACATGATTTAATCATTTTGATTTAATCATTGCCAACCCTGCCATTGACAATTTTTCTATGTCAAATAGTTTTGAGTTATGGGGGTTTTTGTTAAAAAAACAAAAAGTGATGCAAGTTACCCCAGGAGTCTAAGTTACCCCATTTTATGGTACTGATATTGTTAGTAGGCTAATTGCAACATAAAGAATAACCTTCCACAAAGACATGAAAAAATCAAATAAATAAATAAATCATGAAAAATATTTTAAAAATCATTGATTTTTGATTTTTTTTGGTTGAAAAAATAAAAAAATCACCAACCCTGGGCTGCAACTCCTTGGCTACTGTATCATGGATATTAAAGAGAAAATCTAGGGATCAACTCTACAACACTAGGTTTGTAGGCAAATAAATAAATTCTTCAGCAATTACCCACATATCTTTAGGGGATTGCATCAATGATTAACATGTGCTAACTCAGTTAAGGACTTATTCAAGTTTAGCAAGTTGTAGGATATCACTTTCAACTCCAACTAATGATACAGAAAAATTTTGATGTCACTTAGAGTGTTTCTTTCAAGTCTAAATACTTGTTGAACTTGTGTAAAACAAATCCATTCTATGATTTTTATTTATTCAGGCAGTCTTATAATGACTCCTTGCCAAGACTGGGGAACATCATTGTAGATTTAGTACTCATTGAATATGTATTTTTGACTGAAATGGTCAAGCTGAATACACTTCTATATAGTTCAGTGCTTACAGATTACCAAGATTTTAATTTTGGCATTTTCAGCTACAATTTCCAAGAACTTACTTAGTTTACTTGTAGTAAGTGAACATATATTAATTTCATTCTGATAGAAGTGTCTGCTTCCATGAGGTCTAAATTTCAAATGTTAATCAAATGATCATAATGCCATAACAGAATAATATACAAATCTTTAATATATTAAAGATTTGTTGTAATATTATCGAATGTATGTTGCAATATACAAACTCCAGTTTTCCACACTGTACCACCTCTTGAGTTATTACTGGCTTTTTTTTAGCACGAGCTCAGCCGGAAAAAAGCTTTTTGTATACATTAAAATTTTGAAAATTTATGAATGGTGCAACAGGCTAAGACTAAGACACGACTGCAGACATGTAATAGAGGAATCCGCATTCTGACAAAGCAGTATGAAAAAATGTGCAGCTGGAATTAATCATTTGTCTTCATTTATTATCCTGCCCCGTGTTGCAAATGAAAAGTTCTGTGATAGGAAGATTTCACAAGTATGTATAATAATACCCAATTGTGAATCAGAGGAACCTAGTGAGGCATCCCGCTTGATGCTAAACGCTCTACAAGTTATTGATGCACTATAAATTTGCTGCTACCTAGCTGTGCAAGGCATCTCTGATGATGCACTTGCTGCAGAAAATAGCCTTTAACCCTTCAGTCAGCATTTTATTTCAGTTGTATTCTAATGTAATAAATTGGTTTCAAGCTTTTGAACTCTCAGTTTGAATTACTTAAGAATTGATTACTTAAGAATTGTTTGCTTAATTACTTTCGAATCAGGCTTGCTATATGACAATAAAACATCATTCCCTCTTGCTTGGCTTTGGTGAATTGTGGTATCATATACAAAAAAGTACCAAGATCCTGTTGTAAATTACATGACAAATGCCACAGGACATGATTCAATTTGAAGCTTTTCTCATTATGAGCCTAGTTATCAAGTTAATTCATAAAGGTTGACTGGCATTTGCCACTCTGAAAGTTCTTGGTATTTTGTTCATCTGACTGAATGTGCTGTAATTTTGCAGGAATGTCCAGCTCATTTGTGAAAGACTGCAGTGATGCCTCCACTCCAGCCAGCAGCTACAGGAACAACAGCGATGGCTTGAGCCTAAATGCTGCTCCTCCTGCAGCTTCTGGTGGCAACAAAACTGTCTTCATCATCGTCAATAATGACTCGCAAATTGACCAAGACCAACTCTCTTCCATATTAGGTGAGTCAGAGCACAGCTCTCTTCCATGCTAGCTGAGTTTAGGGCACAGGCCTCTATCATACCAGGGCAGTTTTAGGCAAATCTAAAGTTACCAAGTTTATTTAAATACTTGATGATAATGATATGCTAGACTGCATTGTTAGTGCAATCAGAAGAAATAATCAGAACAGGCAATAGTTTGCATCAATGTGCACTGTTGCATCTCCACCTTGGATCATTCTCGGTCTTACGGTCTTACCGTTAATTTAAAAGTTAATAACATCTCCATGTGTTGCTCCTAATACCTGAGCATCACATTGGACGTAATTTTCAGGCTTGTCTTGCACTAGTTGTACACATAGTCGATTATCGCACTTTGTTGACACAAAAATTTCTTCAGTTTTTTTTTCATAATCTAAATTATAATGTAATAATTACTCAGTAAATGGTGGCTCTAATGTCGTAAGCATATGTTTTGTATGACAGCCAGTCACGCGGGCGCCTCGAGCGAAGTGAGTGTGGTTCAGATGGCTGGTGGTGGTGGCAGCATGAACGACGTCACGCAGCATGACTCCCCCGACGCTACCTCGACCTTGCAGGCTGCTACTGCAGTAGGGCTCCTCAACTCAACCTCCACCAACTACCAGGACCCTTTGGACTCTGGTGTGTTATGAATTTAGCTTTTGTGGTGTCTTTAAGTTGGATTTTTTTTCATCAATACTTCATTGAATTTGATGAAGCTAATTTTTAGATTTTCGTTGAAAAACAGATTGGGAACTTTATGTTTCTACAACTGTTGCAACCGTTTACAGAATAATTTTGCATGTATCCTGAATTGTCCTGAACTTATAAAGCAAGCCAACAAATTATCGACTCAAAGACTCAAATAAATAAAAACAATGGCGGTTAATATAGTGTAGTCACTTTCCATGCATATTTGTCCCTGACAATTAAAGGATGACGTGTAGTTTCAGAAGTTGGTGCAGGAGGTTATTCTGAGCTGCCACTGGATGTCGAGTCACTACACCAATTGGAGAGCGTCCTATGCACGGACGAGGCGCGTCATCTGCTAGCTTCAGATAACCTCCTGGACATTCTGGGCGCTGCAGCTGCTTCTGGTACACTCCAACGACTTCAAATCTTTAACTTGATATTTCTCACTCTAAAGTGATGATATTTCTCACTCTAACGTGATGATATTTCTCACTCTAACGTGATGATATTTCTCACACTAACGTGACGATATTTCTCACACTAACGTGATGATATTTCTCACACTAACTTGATGATATTTCTCACTCTAACGTGATATTTCTCACTGCACTCTAACGTGATGGCATTTCTCACTCTAACGTGATGATACTTTTGACTCTACCGAGATTATACTTTTGACGCTAACGTGATAGTCTTACCTGTCTGCAGAGACTTGTGTGGATATGTCCTTGGTCACACTATCATATTTATCACGATAAATTTCACTCGTTTGGTTGCTGGTCTGGTATAATACATGTCAGATTACTCAGATATAATCATTATTGCATTGTGTATTGATTGCTGCCGTTTCATATGCATGGTCAGTCGAGCTTTACTAGTGCTGATCAGCTCACACTTATTCTACACCTACTGAGCTGAGTGTTATTGAAAGTAAAGAACTATTTTATCTCTTGCTATATGGTGCTCTGCAAACTTTTATTTTGGATTTTTATGGTATAAAACCTTTTAATTTTTTTCACTGATCAAGGCGTTAATTTAACAGCTGTAACGCTTTTTCAATCCAAATGCGGATTTATTCTCAGATACATTCTTGCATTTTGATAAATACAACTATCCTATTCGTGGTAATAATTAATTTTGAGCTTTTTGTCGGATAATTTTTCTTTTGTTCTTCTGATATGTTAAGTAAAATGCGTGTTTCAGGCGCATCAGATTGTACACCTGCCGGCGACTCTACTTCTTACCCGACCGGCCCTAACCACAGCACCGCGAGCTGTGCCCCAGTGACGGGTGCCTCCTCTGGTGCTGGCGGTAAGGCTGGTCGTGGCAGAATGAGAGCACCTCCTAAACGACGGTCACAGCGCCAGCAGGACAAGGCTGAACGAGACGAGGTCAGTGCACAACACCAGAAACTCACGAATCCTGACATTATTTTAATATGATGGTTCATGTTGAGCTTTGTTGAGGCAATGTCGACAGGCTGCTTATTATGCAACGTATGACAAACATTTTAGGTGAGACTTCAGGATTTAATGATTATGTATTTGATTTGCTTCAGATTTGACTTCATGACGCCAACCAGGCAATAAAAGTAAAAAAAATTTAGGCTGGAAGTTGTGTCTTTAGGAAGAATCATTCAGTTACTCATGTTAATTGTAGCCAGCACTTGGTAATCTCTGGATGGTCGAATAGTCTGCAATTTTTAGGTGCTCATGTCACTATAATTGTAACTAAAAGCTCTCTGACCTGCCGATCACTTACAATCTAATTGTCTCGTATTGCTTGTGGTTGTTTCAGATAATAAAACGTCCAGCAAAAAGTGAAATGTTGAGTTATATTTTTTGGCTTTTTATGATGGTTAAAGTAATTGATGCCCTCAATTTGAATGTAGAAATAAGCTGGTGCCAGGCGGGCTTTCTTAACGCACTGAATACATTTTATTGATGTTAATTTTAGAGAATTTTATTCAAATCCGTGTTATTTCGCATTCATCATGATAATGTTGACTTTCAGCTTAGTTCAGGTGAGTAACGATGGAGTTTATACTCTCTTTGTTCATTCTCATTAATATTGAATAAGTTCTTTTTATTCACTTAGAGTTTCTGTTTTTTTCTTGTTCCTGGAGCCCATTTTTAAATGGAACTAAATGGTTCTAATAACTTTCTCCTTGGTACACCGCGTAAGTCAACAACAAGGAATAAATTTGATGGTACGAAATTCGTAGGATATGCTACTGTATGATCTGGTTCGTCTCGTATTTTCTGTTGCTAATAATTTTGGCCTATAGTTAAATGTCAAGTTTACTGAGAGTAAGCGGACTAGACGCGACTAGTTTGTGAAGAATTTTCGAGACCAAGACGGAGGAGAGTGTACTGATTTTTGCATTTTTGTAGCCTGAGATAGCATGTTGTTATCCAATGCTTTTCGAAGCTTTGTTATTGTGAAACTTCTAATATTTGAGGAATGAACGTTCACTTGAGTTGATGGCCGATCTTGGATACCTAATGCTGTGAAATATAGGCCAGCGTGAGCTGTGTGCTGCTCTGAGATGTACTTGGACCTGGAAGGTATGGATGGATGGAGGTCATCTGAGTAGCTGAACTGATCTTCTTCGCCTATCTAAGTATACAAGATGCGAGGTCAAATGAAATTTTTGTAATAGAAATAAAGTTTTGTTTGTTCTTTTGTTTAAAGTTTGTTTTTGCTTCTGTGGTAAATGATCTAAAGTTCAGCGAGAAGGTGAAAACACACCATATGGTAAATGAATGTGATAGCAGATGAGCTCTGAAACGTTGGTATTGGTGTGCAGGTGACGAAAATATTGGCAGAGAATCAGCGCATGCTGCAGCGGGAGAGAGAGGAGCTCATGGCGGCTGAGTCGTCGACTGGTTCCCTCAACCAGAACCTCGAAGTACAGGGAGAGTTAGACTATAGAAACCAGGATAGACCCAGAGAGCTTCAACCTGAGGCATCTGACAACGAACAAAGTGGAGAAAGCGACTCTGAAGAGGAAGATAGTGATGACGATGATGGGCAAGATAACAAGTCCGATGACTCGGATTATACAACTCGTGGGCTCCATAATTCTCGGCCAGTGTCCATCCCTCGAGTTGCAAAAGCCGCCACAAGAGGTCGAGGTAGACCTCGGAAAAATCCTGCTGACATGAGCTCAGTTTCAGGGCGTGGGAGATTGCGTGCGGATCATGAGGGTGGGAGGGGTGGTGGTCTTGTTTCTAGGCCTGGCTCGTTGAGAGGTTCTAGGGGCAGAGGACGCGGTAGACCGCCGATGAGGGGCAGTAAAGGTAAACATATGCCCGTTATGCCCGAAGATGAGGAAGATGATGAGCTTCCTAGCCTCGATGGTGGCAGTGAAGGCCCAGCTGCTGCTGTTGCTACGGAGGCTGAAGGTGGGTGTGTGGCGGCCGCCGCGTGAGTGCTGCTTGCTTCTCTGCAGCACTTCTCGTCAAATGTTCTCTGTGATGGAAAACTGTGATATGATGTTTTGACATCCCTTATCTATCTCATGTCGTACAAATAGTTTATAAGATTATTTTTGTCTGCATTTTACTTCCAAGTTGTTGGGTGATAACATAAGTCTGTATTTCGCTCCTAGCAGGTATTTGGTAAGGTCATATCTTGCTATGAACCAATATTGACTCGTGCCTTCATCAAAAAATTTTTTGCAAATGTGTATATGATGCGCCTGAATGGTCCTTTCGATAGTGGTCGTCGGAAATTAGTTATATTACCTGAATGTCCTTTTTATTTTTAGTAATGTAAAATATTTATTTACATATTTATTTTTTCGTGGATGATGACAACTCGTTTGTAAAAAAATTGTTTTGTATAAGACTATTCTCGACATACTACGCAGCGTTAGGCAGAATGGGCTTCAATCCAGTTCTCCGTTGCGGTTGATGACGCGTCTGATTTTTTCTTTTGAACTACGAATAGAATATTGCCTCGGCAACAAGTTCAGATAAGTAACAAACCTCAGTTCACAGGAGACTCAAGAGGCGAAAATTTTTTTTTCGTTGTATGGATTTTTCACATTCAAGTGAACCAAGAATCCTTTCAAGACACCAGCATCAATAATTCTCTCAAGACACGAGCATTGCTTAGAACGAACAATAAAACGAAGATAACAACGATTGGTGGAATGAAGCTGCTAGCTCATTTAAAATTCATTACAATTTGTGAGCTATAACCCCTGGTATTTACAGAGCGACTACAAGGTGCGTCTCGCGTAACAGTGTCTGGTGACGCGCCAGATTGCCCAGCTATCATAGCTTCATTTTTTAGGGGTCGAAATAATTCAATTTGGCAAGCTAGAAAGACTAAAATTTGCGTAAATAGTTTGATGTGTTCTAGTTCAAAATATCAGAATTAACGCGCTTAATTCGCGGTGGCAACATTTGAAACCCTTGAATTTTGATCCCCGTTAGAAACGCTAGTGCCGATCCTGCAATGGGGTTATCTGAAGAAATCATAGGAATTGAAGGCACTGCGACGCCATTCAAGATACTTCTGTCGAGTACGGTATCGTGCATGACAAGAGTTAACTTGGAAAGAAACTGATTTGGACGTTAAGACGCAGCTCGGATCTTTAACTCTTTGAAACTATCTGGCCTTCATCAGTCAATGGCAACGAACATTTTGTACTCACATCTAAAGGATGTCGACACAATCGATTCTATCGACTAAATAGTTTCATTCGGTTACGGTTTGATTTACTAACGATTATCTAGAGGTCCAGCTTAAAAAGTATTCCAAATCCACCCGTATGTTGTGAGAACCAGCGGGCACTTATCGACATACCTTGTGCGTTGAAATTACCAAGGTTGTCCAACTTGGGTCTAGCTGGATTACTTTGAATAAATTATTTGGCATATCGATCGACCAAGTCATAGGTCAAGTGAAACTCCCACGTGACCTTGACCTTCTTTTGGCAATTTAATACTAGGAGTCGGATGACCTAGAAATGTTGAATCCTCGATATAGTGCTACGCATAGAATCCAACCATTAGCCACCAAGACGAGTTTTAGCCACACATGAACTGCATACGTCCTAGACCCTGGGCGAGTGATCTCTTGATTTAATGAAACTTTTCGAAATTCGCGGCCTTGTTCTACATCAAGCGAAATTAAACGTTTGTGAGCAGCCACTACAGCGTTTTAATAACCTGTTTATATTACTGGATTAGGCCATCGTGTTATCAGTAAGATCTCATTGATGGTAGTAACACCGCACGAACGAAGGAAACTGACGACTTCCATGTTCAGATTTGGGATCTGGTAGAGGTCAATGTAGTTACATTAGGAACATACCTTTAGCTTTCTACAATTCATGGGATTAAATTCTACCATTGAATTGTAATGAAGTGCTTAGTCAGGCTTGTGTCTCCAGTTTCCTTTGTGCTTCAGATCCTTTGAAAAACACACAGCGTTGGTTGCCAGCCTCTTGACGTTATGACTGTCACCGCAGTCGGTATATTCTCTTAATTCATTAAGCCACTACAGATGTTAAGATCAAGTGCTACCTCAATTATAAAAAAATTAGTGCAGTGTGGAGTTGAAATTTTAAATACTTGTTAAATTCTGTTTATTTATTATTCGGATCTGCCGCATCAGTGAATTTTTGAAGTTTAGCGACTGCTTGTAATGTGAGTTGTTTTAAGTTTGCATTCAGATCTAAGATTTAGGTCTAGCTTGGGAATAATATACTTTAAAAATTTCGAACAACTGCAAGTCTAGACCATTCATTATTTAGTCTTAGGCTTGTCTATCGTTATCACTGTTTGATAATTGTGCGTAGTTCCGCTGTAAATTTCGCAATAAAATTAATGCACATCTGCTATAGATTTAGCGATTCTTCTCTGACGTCTCTGATGTGTTACGAGTAACTGCAATGGCGCAATTCATGTGAATTTAGTGAAAATGTGACTGGTGAATACTACTCGAAATACATGTCAATTTAGGCCAATTACTTATTCTTGTTATAGGAGATCTCTCTGTACTAAGGTGTTCCTCCTAAGTTCGGGTACCAAGATTAGAGTTACGCTGTGATTGTGGTAATCGTTAATTAACTTCTTGCCCTGCACTCCAACCCTTTTAAATCTACATTTGCATAAAATATTTGAATATTTGTCTGAAATTGTCCCCTCCATTGAATAAATTGAACGCAATTTTGCTCGAAACGGTGTGGCTACAACGGTGGTTATTAATGCCGTTGTTTTGTTTGCGGTAAAGTCCCGTAAGATTAAGTACGTACACGTATTTGTATCAATTTACTGAAAATCGTTCCCTTGTTTCCAGTTTTCGCATATTTTTATTAGGTACGAACGACTGCATTTGAAAAACGAACAATTATTGAATAAATAGAACTAAAAGCCGGAATTTCCAATTATGATTTTGCACCTCGAGTGATAATTTTTAGACTGCTCTGAATGTTGAATAGACTTAATTGCTTCGTAACTCCTTTGCGCCAGTTGTCAAGCTGTGCTACTCGCACATTCAACTCATGACGGCAGTGTTCGTGATTCTTCAGTGTATTTTGCAGACATGATAACCTCATTATCAGGCTCGAAGCCATTTTTAATCCGCTGAATACACCAGCTTCACAAGAGATTGTTATGTTCTCGTGGTAGCCGCTATGTCTTTGGGGAGTTATACGCGCCTCATTTTGTACCCTTCGTGCTTGGAATGTATAACACCGACAGGTGGTGAGATCAAGTAGTTACGTTGCTCAACGATCATATCAATATAATTCTTCCTAACGTCCCTTTGACTGATTGTTTCAATTTATTTATAACTTTAAATGTACGCACACTTCAGTAACAGTAACCAGGCCGAAATTCCCTAGCGAATGACGAAGAGTTATTAGAAAATACTTAATACTCGCGACTAATATAATCGTTCTTTTTGAAATCTGGTTTATGACTATATTCGTTTTTTGTTGTAATGAAGCTTACCTTGTTAATATGTATCACTGACTATGTTGGCTTAGGCTGTGTTCAGAATAAACCGTTGGATGGTACGTGTATTACTTGGTTCTTCCTCACTACAACGCTTCCTCTCTAGGCTCACGTGCTGCAAGCACCGCATTACGGTTAGTGATCATGAAAGATTTGGAGCATTTCAACCTGCTGAAATACATGTATAGTTGAATGATTAGGCAGTCCTGAGCTGCGGAGTGATAAGAGGTAGCAGGTGTTGACGTAAATACTTGAAGACCGTAACGTAAAATCGTGAATATTGTACAAGTCAAATTCATTGATACGATGTCGATGTTGAACATGTTCAGTTCTCTCGTTGTTCGGACCCATTAATTAGTACCTGACACTGCCATACAGCACGGTTTTGAAAACTTATTTTTTCTGGATAAATTAAAAGCATAAAATTTAGCCAACTTTATAACGTTATGGATACTTAAAAGTTGAGAGGCAAGTGAGCCGCTAGAGAGGAAGCTGGTAGCAGAGGGAGACCGCTATTACGAAGCGTGCGTAATACTAGAAAATTGTACCGAGTTTGCGCGCCAATTTCGTGTACGAAAATAAAGTTATATTCACTGCGAACGGTTCTGTTGATATTGGAACAATGTTTTGTGCATGTTAACGTATCTGATGTACTGTGAAGCAGTTTTAAACAGACTATGACGAAGGCACGAGTGGTAGTGGTTCATTGCTTCTGTGTCACAAATGCCGTTGCTTTTTCTTCTTTATACCTGATGTCTAGTATTGTGTTTCTTATTTATTCTGCAACCGGTTAAATTATTTTCTAAGGTATAATTTTGATGACTTCCTGATCTAATGTCCGAAGATGCATGACCATTATTGACGCCTTTATCTCATAATTCGTACTTATAATAATTGAACTTGAATCATTACCGTCTTTTAGGAAAATTTCCAGCACACGATGAACGTGAAGCTCAGTTCTCAGCTTGTGCTGTGTTAGAGACTTGTTTATTTATATTTTGTATTTTTTCAGATGATTTGGACGATCTTGAAAAGCAGCTAAG
Source organism: Hyalella azteca (assembly GCF_000764305.2). Classification (NCBI taxonomy): domain Eukaryota; kingdom Metazoa; phylum Arthropoda; class Malacostraca; order Amphipoda; family Hyalellidae; genus Hyalella; species Hyalella azteca. The sequence goes on along the minus strand of NW_025945309.1, from coordinate 334,313 downwards.
CGATCTACACGGCGGTGCTGACGCGGCTACGGCTCCTGCAGCCTCACCGTCCATCACAGAGCAGCTTTCTCAGCCTAAGAAGATCGTATTTCTCAAGAAGGGCGTCATCGGCACCAACAAGAATGCGCCTGTCAAGAAGAAAACTTCTAAGGCGGAACCTGCGGTCCAGAGGAAGTCACTCTCACCAGAGAATAAAGAAGATGCTGCAAAGATCCAGGAAGCTGCTGACGATCAGCAAGATGAGGATGAGGATGGTGAATATGAGGAAAAAGATGATGACGATGACGATGGTGATTATGATCCAGTTAAAGAATCCGAGAAAATGAATGCAGTCGATGACGCGACTCGAGAAGGCGATCGAGCGCGTGCTAAGAAACGTGCCAAGAACCAAAGCCCTGACAAGTCAGCGAAACAAAGTTCCAAGAAAAGCGGGAGCCCCTCTAAAAAATTAGCCGTGAAGAAGGCTAAAACACCAAAGCATGCGGAAGCAACTCATCAAGTTGTTCGGCGCGTTAGAGATAAACAAGGCAACTTCCATTTTGTGAAGAAAAAAATGTTCAAAAGTTTAAATAAAGAAAGATCTGAGAAAAATTGTCAGCTTGACAAGAAATCTGTGTCTGAGAAGCTCAAGTCGAATCCAGTAGAGACTGATTATCTGAAAATCCTGCAATTGGCCCAGAAGAACGTCGACGACGCGGCGACTCATGCACCCAAGAAGATTTCTAAATCGTTGCCTGACCCTAAATCGGTCCTGAAGAAGATGAAGGAAACAATGGCGGATAACAAACCTAAAAATTCCATATCGAGTAAGGAGCATGTAAAACATAAGTTTGAAGATCACAATAAATCCCTTCCATCCGCCAAGAAAAAACGTGAAGACTCGTCCACTGCAGAAGCCGATTCTTCCAAATCGCCCAAAATAATTCAAAAGTCACCTGAGCCGCCGCTACAGAAGAAGCATAAGTTATTCTCTAGTGCCCTCGATGTGCCCTACGAGTCGCTAAAAACGAATAAAGTTGTGAAGAAGTTTGCTACTGGGAGTGGCATCATAGGAGGGTCAAAGGTTAAGACATCAGCAACACCAGTCAAACGTAAGGATGATTCTCAGGTTTATAAGGACGCTAACAAACAACTTCTCAATAAACTCACTACCAAACTTGGCAAGGTCTCAAAAAACGTTCCTGTAACCGTCGATTTCGTTCAAAATAAAAGTGCAACTCCATTAAAATCGCTCAAGAGTTCCCCTAAAAAACTCAAAGTAAGTCCGGCGTCGGCAAAATACAAGGAGGAGTTCGATGAAGAGGACGAGGAGCTCGACGACCTGGAGGAATACAGGCCCGTTGACCCTGTTTCCGCTGACCAGGTGCGCCGCAGCAATCGTGCGCCTAAGAAGAAATCTTTCGGTGACGAGATGATAATGTTGGGTGAGGACAACCACGAAGACGAGGCTGATTCGTCTGACGATGGTGATCATGATGATAAAGATCTTGATAAAGATAATGATGAGTTAATTGATGAGGATGATGAAGACCAGCACACGCTGAAGAGGAGAAGAGGGCTAATAAAGAAGGAAGAGGAAAAGCTCAGGACTGTTGATGTCGAAGTTGTTGATGAATTACCCAAAGCTCAAAAAGATGAAGACTTCAGCGTTGAAGAGCTTTTACAGAAAGAAGAGGAGGAGGAAGAGGTGAGCCATGGGTTTGATTTGCTTTACTTATTGTTTGAAACCTCGAAAATAGGATGAAAAAAAAAGTATTTTTTTATGCGAACTTTTCAACATTACGCATTTTCTGTATTAAGTAACGAAATAAATTGAACGTCGATTGCATTTGTATTGATAACAACAGTTAACATGAATACGGGAATTCTTTTGAGTGTCATGGGTAACGTAAATGGCTCGTTAATTCGTATTTGTGTTCTAATTGTTGTTTGTTATTTTTTTCCGTTGCTATTGCCGCTACTACTGAGCGTTGCATTCATCCATTGCTGGCATTATAGCAGTTGGCTATAATTTTGTAATATCCAATTAACTGACATTTTTTTCTTCATTTATTGAAGCTCCACTATTCAGCCAATTTTTGGATATTGCAGTTGTCTTCAGAAGAAGAGTTTGTGGAGGAGGACGACCCAGAGCGGCTGTGGTGCATATGCCAGCGTCCACACAACAACCGCTTCATGATCTGCTGCGACACCTGCGAGGACTGGTTCCATGGCTCCTGTGTGGGCATCACCAAGGCCATGGGTGAGATGCCCCTTAATTACAGTATTCAATTGTTTTCCCCTTTTTTTCCGGAGTCGATTTATTTTTACTCACGGCTCATCTGTTTAACGATTTTTCTTCATTTTTGCAAGTGACTCAGAACTTTCAAAAGTTGTTTTGTATTCATAAACCTTACATTGCTCAAATGCATAAAATGTTTTAATTTAGTTCTGTATCTCAACAGGCAAGAAAATGGAGGAAGACGGCAAAGAATGGATATGCCCCAACTGCAAGAGAGCCACCAAAACTCTACAGGTACATGTCATTTTTTGATGTCCTGATCTTATTTTTTGATTTTACGGTAACTTTTGGACGGCTTCGCTAGAGCACCGCTCTCTTAACTTATCATCCTCCTATGACGGTAATCGAACCTGGGTCTGCAAGGTCCGAGCTGGGACTAGTCCTAGCTAAAGTAGACTAGTACTAGCATCGTAAGTACTAGTCTACTTGTGTGCACGCTTGGGGTACAGCGCCACCTCCAGACCATCACCTGGGCTGAGGGTATAGCTGAATATCGTGTGCATTTCACGTCTTGTGAATCCATTCATGCTGAATAACTTTTTGTGTGATGCGTTACGCTTAGAACACCTGAGAATAAAGAATTGCTTGAAGCTTCGTTGATGGCATCGTGTTCCCCGTTCTCTCGACTGTTCACGCAGTGTTGTGAGATCATTTTCAACTCCTGGGATATTTTGTTTTGGTAACGCGTGAAGATTTTTGCTAGCTACTTCTTCCATTTCCTTGTTTTCTTTTGATCGCTGCATCCTTCCTAACTCAGCGTAATTGTTCACTTTCTAGTTTCGTGATTGATCATTTGACTTCAAGCAGTTCCGTTGGTCTGATCGTTTTGCTATTGTTTGAAATTGTTATATTTGTTTGCTCTGGTGTCCACTTGGCAAGTTGACAGTGAAAAATCCAATAAATTTATACTCTAGTTACCTTTTAATTGTTTTATGCGTTCTGGATACTAACTATTGCCTTAGCCTTCCCTTTTTTGGGTGGACCAACGAACAAGGTTTCTCGGTTTCTACGCGTGCCTCGTTTGGATATTTCAGTAACAGTAGTAATTTTCCTTGATACCAAACTATGTCTCCAGTAAGTCGGAGAATTTGTTTTGCTAACACGCTTAGAGTTTTGTGTGGCAGCATCACTGGTTATTGCTCATAAGTGTTCATTGAGGACTAGAAATGTCAGGTTGTGAGTGCCATAGTCGGGTGAAATGACAGCAGCCGTGTTGCAGGGTTCGGCTTCTGCTGTAGGAGATAGTCAGGCGTGCGGCCAGTGCCGGACGGCGGTGCGGCGGCCTGGCTCCGTTTTCTGCTCTGACGCCTGCGTGCTCACGAACGCCGCATCCGCCCTCCGAGCCACGCACGAACCACTGCAGGTCCGGTCACTTGGTGCTGTAGGGCTGTAGTAGAGTTAGTGTCATCCAGTGACTTAGTGTCACATAGTCAGAAGGAGCTGCGGACATCGATTTTTGATTGTGTTGTTCTGGTCCACTTGGTGGTGTAGGGCAGTTGAGTTGGTTGTTCTGGAGGTGCAGGTACCGAGTTTTGACTGTTGTTTTAATGCTGGGATAATGAGAAAATTTCATTAATGTTGGTACGACAGTTTGATGTGGCAGTATTTACGGTTTACTGTAGTCCCACCTGTCCATGAATTGGTTCAGCGAGCTCGTAAAAGGTGTGTGTTGTGCGTCATCTGATGGACGGTATGTCTGCTCATGTTCATTTCAGATATTCCTTTTGACAACGTGAGCTGGAAATTACTTCGGTAATAGGTTGCTTACCAGGGGCCGTACGTTCAAAATAGTAACAGAGTTTTTTTTAACTCTGTCAGCAAGTCACTGATGGCCTTTCAAGCTAAACCCATCAATCATAGACAAAAAATCAGCCGCTACGTGTGCGGAAGCGAGTGTGGATAGTAAGACCTAAGAACAGAAATTTGTTTGAGAAACTGTATCCGCGATTCTGGTCATTGACTTTTCAATCTGTGCTGTCGATTGAAGTTTATTCTGACGAACCGGCTTTAAAGTAAGATGATAGATACCTTTTGACACTTTATACGAGTTATGGTTTACATTTTACAACTCTGAAAGCCCCCTAGCCTGCTGAGATTCCTTACGTTGAGGCGGACGTAAGTTGGACATCTGCTGACATTGTCCCAACGCCTCCACCGCGTCACTCTTTCCTTGCCGAACACGAAAACTTGTCTAGAGATCTATTGCATCTCTTAGTCACAGGCTTATATTGACGCTTCGAATAAGTTTGCCTAATGGCAATTATGTTGCGCGTTGCTGAGTACCAATTTTCACTATTCATTCATGTAACAGCGGCTACAAATTTTTTTACTACATGTGTGCTAAACTATCAAAAGTTAGCTATAAGTCGTCAAAAGCACCTCGGACCGCGTAATTTGAATTTGTTTTGTAGGCTGTCCAGATTGCTAAAACAGGTTAAAACTAGCGCGTTCGGGATGGAAAAGCACCTTCGTTGTCGTTTGATATCTCGCAATCTTGTTTTTATGAAAACAAATGTGTAAGGAATATTTTAAATAGGTATTAATTGCTCGCGGATTCTCTACAAATTTGCTGTTCGAGTAATCGAATGACACTCGATAGGTACTAATGATAATAATAATAATGATCTTAATAATTGATTATTATTGATGCTCATCAGATGAATGTGGGTGAGGTGGCCGGACGCAAGCCCTCCGTGGACCAGCAAGTGAAGAGCGACCCTCGCGTGCTGGTGGTTAATAACAACACGGGACACGTGCTCTCAGGTGAGCTCCTCAACTCGCTGTCTTGATCAAATGTTCGTCTATCCTCAACTTACTGTCTTGAGCAAATGCTTGTCTATCCTCAACTCGCTGTCTTGATCAAATGTTTGTCTATCCTCAACTCGCTGTCTTGAGCCAATGCTTGTCTATCCTCATTCACGTGACTACCATACAGTCCGTCTCTAATCTGAGAGCAAGAGTTCTTACTCTTGCTGTCGTTCATCATATGCGATGGCACGGGAAATATTCCATGATGATAGCTTCAAAATACTCGCGTTACTTTTTCTTGCCGTTTGCTGACCTCTGCCCATCCATCTGCAGCCCAAAATCCGCCCGCTCCATAATGCCGGTTTAAGTCGTGCAACGTGGCAAATTAAAAATTGGTTGCTCATGCAAAATGTCTCGATTTAAACTTGTGAAATGGCATAAAACGACTCTTAGTCTTCTATGCATATATTTGGTCGCTTGTTCATGATGATATTCCAACAAACTCACTTCTTCAATTGGAGCTCAATTAATATGCACGATCTGTTTGCAGGTAAAGACGCGCCGACGCTGAGTGAACTCACGGAGTTCATGAGGCTGAACCCCGACTACTCGTTGGTGCAGCCTGGCGCTGTAAACCCTCGCCGGGCTTCAGAGTCAAGTGAACCCAGAGTGGCAGACCCGAGGGCCCCCAACAAACCTGGCCGCATTACCATCAACGTCAGCAAAGCCGCGGCGCAGGCTGGCTTCAAGGAGAACCTACAGTCGGGGTCGTCGTCAGCGCCCGTCACTCAGACGTGAGTGCTCAGCTCTGCTAATTACTTAGTTTTGATAGCTTAGCTTCATTCTAAATTTCCAAGATAATGATGCCCCATTATAAGGATTCCTTTTATTTTGATTATCATTACGATATTCTGAGCTCAGTTTAGTCTTAGTTTAGATCTCGAGCCGGAATGATTGCTTCACACTAGTGTAAGATTCTCATTATAATTAATATTCAGAGCTCCATCTAGTCTTCGTTAAGATCACCGTCCAAAATTATTTCGTCCGACCAATGGTTGGTTTGCATTCTAAGAATTGAAATTCCAGGTAAAGAAATGATAACTCTTTGGGAATCGATGGTGAATGTTTTTATGTGGTGCATTGTTGAATGCCAGCACATACGGATATTAAATATCTCATTTTGTATTAAACTTGAAAGCAAAGAACTTTCAATTATGCTTCTGATGACACGTCATTGAAAAAATACTCTATATTCGCCGACTTGAATAAGCAAAGTAAAAGTAACTTAAATTTTTGTAATGGTGTTCGAGTTGAGTTTTGCTCTGTCGCAAAAAAGTAAAGTTAGGAAAACGAATATAAAGCTAAAGCGCTATAAACTTTCTAAGAGCATTAATTTTATTTATCTGTGTACCGCTTTATGAACTGATATTTAAGTTAGTTTATTCTATTGGCATGCGCTGCATTATATGAACTACTGTCACGTATTGGTGAAATTTTCTTGATATTGATAAATAATTATTGCAGTGTATTCAGCTTTCAAAATGCGTGACTAGCGAAAACTTGAATTAACAGGCCGCGTAATTGCTCTTCATTGGTGAGAACTAACGCAGCTGCTGACTTAAGCGAAGTTCCTATCTCGCATTTTTCTCATTCAAAAATGTCGCGAGAAGTAAATGCTTCGCTTGCTTGCAAATCTCCCGAAGAAGAAACGCAAGAGGACAATGGAGATGCAACGAGTTACCTTTTCATGAAAAAGTTCAAGGGAAAAACTGGACCACATCCCGCCCTAGAACAGCCAGGGTCGCATCTAAAGCATGAACACGCTCGTCATGTGTTCGAGATATCGAACCTCTACAAGTCGACGTATCTTCCTGAAGTTTCAACGCAGTACTCCCGTACATATGCACGCACTCCTGACCGTGTAAATTATAAAGAAATTCGAAGTTTTGATTCTTCATGCGTATCTTCGAATGAATTCACCGTGCTACGACCGCCCTCATGGCAGCCTAATTCTTTGAAATCGATCAATAGAAAGTTCCCGAGTCATTACGATGGAGAAAAACTGAATTCTAAAAATTCCGAGAAACTTTCATCGTCTCCTTTCACTTTGGGAAAACAAGGGTTTCGGTCTTCTCCATGGGAAGTGACTACTGAAGATTATTCGGCTAAGTTAGCTAATGTTAAGGCTAAATTAAACCTTGATAAGACCGACCGTGGTTGTGTGGTGTCTTCCAGCAGCGGACCTCGGAAGACTATCCTCCTGACGAGCGTCAAGGCGCCGCCTAATGTTGCTGCTGCTGCTGCTGAACAACTCCATCCAAAGCCCGTTAAAAAACATAAACCAGAGACTCCTCAGCCTCAACTCAAACAAAGCAAGAAGGTGAGTCCGGCACATGAGTTTTTTTATTATTACGTTTCAGAAGTTAGATTAATCGCCTGACGAATATAAAGAAATTAATCGAAGTTCCAACTAGGTAAATCTTCGACCTATTTGTAGCTCAGGCATCTCAGCCATAAATTTTACTGTGAGCAATGTTCAACTCGTACATAGTTATTTTAATTTTGTTTCAGCCCGGATTCCTTTTTATTTCCTATTCTTCTCCACAAGCTTAATAATCCCTGAAGAAGAGTTAATGTCAAGGAATTTAAATCTCATTTTAAAATCTAAATTTATCGACGTTTCATGTTAAAAATAAACCTTTTAGAGGAAAAGAACCGGGCTACAGTATCAAAGCAAACTTTCTATAACATTTAATTAATTGACTTAATGATTACGAAGAATCGAGTTGGCAATTAAATCGAGAAGAACCGTTCTCGTATCCATGATACTTTTTAAATGCATATCATCCGCTACAACATTCCAATTCTCTCTCTATTATATTACCGCTCGGCGGGTTGGTGCATGTTTGTATATTGGGTTTCAATTTCACTGTAAATTAAATAAAAAAGTTTGTATTCGTTTACAATCTATTGCTATTACTGTCTAGTCCACGAGGCTATAAAAGTCGAATCAGTGGAGTGTGCGTTGAGGCCACATCGAATTAAAGAAATGAGGTTAAGAAGTGGAACTAAAGTGCGTACTCGACGACAGAGATCGCGCTCTGAATCTGAGAGCAGTCGGGCGGAACACCCGCCCAGCGCGCCTGCGGCCCCGCCGACACCTGCGGCGCCGACTGTACACGACATCCGCCGCAATGTGCGCAAAGCTCTCACCGACTGCCTGCTGCGACGGTGTGAGCAGAACAGAGCCGAATTCCCTGACGTTGACAAAAACAAGATCGAGGAGCTCGTCAAGACCATCGAGAACGAACTCTTCGTCTACTTTAATAAAGTGAGTTAATTATTTGATTAATTTAATCAATTGAAAAGGGTATAATGATCGTTGCAAGCAAGTATTTGGTATCTATAAAGTTAATAAGTTAGTAAAATAGCACAGAATTCATCATTTAAGCAGGTTTGAACGGCCAACCCAACTTACAATTAATACTCTTCATATATCTACTTATAGACTAGATGTTCAAGGTCACAATTTCCGTGATAAATGTTTTCGACATTTTTGTTATACTTTTGTCCTTAAGACACTATAAAAACGATGTTTTAATGCAATTAGTTAGTCGTTCCAAAGAATAAATCATAAATTACAGGAATAACCGATTTTCTCTTGTTCAGAGCGTGAACATAAAGTACAAGTCACGCTACCGAAGTCTCGTCTTCAACATCCGCGATGAGAAGAACGGCGGCCTCTACCGCCAGATCTTGACGGGAGCCGTGACGCCTCTCAAGCTCGCCACCATGACCTCCGATGAGATGGCGTCCAAAGAACTCGCAGAGTGGAGGCAAACGCAGGGCAAAAAGGTGATGGATGTTTTATACTCTGAACGAGGTTACGCGTTGAAATTTTGTGAAGAATGCACTTCACGATGTTGCATTGTCTGTATTAGAATTCGGCCATTGCGTTATTATTTTTTATTGTTTTATTATTTTTTAAGAAAATGCTTACACGAATTACGCCTATCTTATGAGCATCGTTTCATACTATATTCTTTCTTATTTTTTCCTTTGGTATGTTTCATCGGTCAAATCTGAGTGCAGGAGAAAAATTTGCGTGCCATAATTCTTGAACGCTCGTTCGGTGTTTTATTTATTTGATCCGCTATATATTTTATAACACTGTTTATACTGTTCATCACTACAGTTTCCGATCGTATTACCTATAGATAACCCCCAAACTTAATCGCGGAATTATATTTTGTAAAATTGACTTAGACACGTGATGCGTTATGTATTTGTTCTTAACTTTCTGTTATTTTCCGTTAATCTTGACACAAAGGCCTATCGCCAAAAAAAAATTCAATGGTCTTCCTTATTCAATTCAATGGTCTACCTTATCAGTAGTTTGCATGATGTTGAAGTTTTGCTTTCATTCTTCAGGAGCTTGAAGCCATCCAGAAGCATGAGCTTGATAGGCTGGCTTTGGGCAACACGTACATCATGAAGAGCCATAAAGGAGAAATTGAGATCGACAAAGACGATTTTATTAAAGACAGAGAGAAAGGTAAGTCTATAAAATCATTCGTCTAACGAAAAAGTAGCAGAAAAACGCGCGATGACTTCTTAAATTCTTCACGTAATTTGTTATTACTTTGTAATTCACTTTGGTGTATACAGTGGGGGGAAATAAATATTCGTACACTTGAAAAATCGTATTTTAATGTATGTAAGTACACAAGCTTAACAGGAAAAGTGATTTAAATTATGTATAAAGACGCATAGTATTCAAAAATACTATCAAAAGAAATTAAATCTCAATGCAACAAAAAACAATTACTGTAGCGGTAGCGGTAGCGCCCGTTACAATCTGGTGGGTGTAGCGGTAGCGGTAGCGCCCGCTACATTTAGAGCATGTAGCGGTAGCGGTAGCGCCGCTACATTTCCAAGTAGCGCTGCCCAGCTCTGGTACTTACATACATTTAAATACGATTTTTCAAGTGTACGAATATTTATTTCCCCCCACTGTATGTGTTGATAAGCAACGCTAATACAGAGTTAACTGATGGCTTTTTTAGCAATAGGAAATTTTTATGCAAGCATTTCATTTGAAAATTTTTGTTATTGAATTCTTAGTTAGCGAATTTCCTTGTATTCTCTATTTACTGAGATAGTTGTATGCAAAGGTTTATAAGTGTGTGTTTCGTTCTGCAGCTGGCGAGGCTGTGAAGCTCCCAGAAGAAGAGCCTCTGGTGGAGGAGCTCACCGGCGTTGGCACGTCAGGCGTGGCCATCACTGCAGCCACTATTGATGACCTCAAAAACAAGAGTGATAAACACAGCAGCAGCAGGCATAAGTCGAGCAGGGATAAGCGACGGTACAGTGAGAGGGACCATCGCGACGATGACAGGAAGCATTCACGAGACGATGAAGGCAAAAGCAGCCGTAAAAAAAGTCGCGGAGACGACGACGATGACTCGCGAAGAAGGCGTCACCACAGCGATAGAGGTGACCGACGTGACAAGAAAGAACGAGACGAAAGACGTGACAAAGACCACAAGCGTGATAGTGATGATAGGCGTGACAAAGATCACAAGCGTGATAGTGTTGACAGGCGTGACAAAGATCACAAACGCCATAGTGATGATGGACGTGACAAAGACTACAGGCGTGATAGTGACGATAGGCGTCATCGAGATAAGCATGATCGACGTGATCGTGACAGAAAACGTCATGATAGTGACCGTCATCGTCACGACAGCAAAAGTGACAGACGTGAAAAGAAGAGTGCGAATGAAGTCACCACGAGCGACGACGTCGTGGAAAGGCGACACCTCGACTCCATTGACGATGCTGACGAAGAACAAGACGCTCAGCCTTCGTCCACCGTCGGGTGAGTATTTCCGGTTCTTAATGGTGAAAGAGTTAGTTGACTTGATAAATTTAGGCCTAATAAATGCTATCAAATGGTGCAGATTAAATTTTTGCTATAGGTTTTTTTTGTTACCAAAGTTGTGTGTGTGCGTTCCAGTTTGTTTGAAAATATTCGAGTCAAGTGCTGCATCACTTGTATTGATGGAGAATAACTACTTTTCTGTGGATAAAACTAAGTTGATATACTATTGTGAACTAAATTAATGTATTTTTCTTAACTTTACAGCCCGCTCCCCGGTGAAGCAAGTTATACTAAGCTTCCATTGCCTCCAAACCTCCCTACTCATCTGCCTCATGATCAGGATGACTTGATCCCCTCAACCACACCTCCCCCTATGGAGGATGACCCCTCATATATCCCACCATACTCTCCCGAGGCTATTCCTCCTGAGTCCCCTATTCCTGCTCGTAATGGCTCAGATAAATATATGCTCGACTCTCCACAAACTCCTCCATCCCCATCATCTACACCACCTCTCGACGATGGCGAATATTCTCCGTCTGCTCCACCGTACCCGGGCACTCCACACGCAGCTAAAGCTCGGAAAACGAAGCCCAAACGATCGTCCATTTCCAAATTCGAGGCTCCATCGCGGAGCGCGGCTGAAGGTATTGCCATTTGGCGAGGCGTCGTGCAGATGACGGACGTTGCCAAGTTCACGGCCACGGCCTTTGAGGTGAGACATCGTCCTCTGCCCTGCGCTGGGTAGCGTCCACACACTAGTTTATTTTCTTGCGGCACTCGAAACTTTCTCACTCCATCGTGTCCGCACATTGTTCAACACAATTTTCTCCAAGGTTACCAATTCCAATTTTCTCCACGGTTACCTTTTTTGTTCGCGGACTTGGCCGTTTTCTTAGACCATCTGGTAACCCTAAATTATGTATCAATACGTCCTGGAGAAATACACTTCATGGTACGCATATGTACCACTTTGGAGTCAACGTGTTAAAAATGCTCATTGCGGTTAACACTACTTTTTCTTTACACATAAATGTCATCCATAGCTATCGGCATATTTGATTCCTCTTGTTATGATTGTGTGATGGCTTTGATCATTCCTCTGTTATCTGCAGGTCTCAGGCGGGTCAGTGAATTTTACCCAAGATGTGCCGGATTCTATCGACATAGTCGGGCGCATATCCCCCGAAAACGTGTGGAGCTACATTGCCGACACCAAGAAAGCAGCCAGCAAGGTTAGCTTTAAGCCTCATTAGGTCAGCCTACATTTTTGTTTCCGTAATATCAATTACACAAATTGAAGTCATTAACATGTGTAAGACTAGGTTTATCTAGCCTTCCAAATTAAAGCTACAGAAGATGGACTGGGTTTTAATAGTCTTTCATAGCATGAAGTTCTTGATAATTTCAATTTTAAAAACTCCAGTTGATAGTGAACATGGTTGAACTATATAAGGTTGACCCACGAGAAGTTCCTTCATTCAGTTCAGCTTTCTTGTTACGTCACGTAGATCGTGAATCGTAAACAGACCCGGTATTCCCATGACGGATTGGCTGACTGGTTTGATCGCATTTCGGTGATTGGTTAATGCCCGTGACGTCACTGAGATGTGACGTCACAGACTTGCAACAAGCTACATCCGCAAAAATGAGTTTCTCATGGGTCAACCTTGTACTAGTTTAACCATGGATAGTGAAGCTTCATAGCGTTGACAATTCAGCATTAAATAGTATGACGGACGGGGGTTGGTTCTTTGTCAAGTCAGGGTTAACCTCATGCAGTCCCTTTCTCATTCAGCTGCTTGTGAAATCGTACCTAGCCTAATTGTTTAATTCATAGTTATATTTTTCAGCTGGAAGTACTAAGTCAGTCAGTGCCATTGTCTTGTTTGTGTTGAATTTTCTCTTGTAGGTAGGAAATTGTTGTCGCTGAGTCGTTTACCTGATTACATTACTTGCTTTTTATTGAATAGTGCCTAATTTGTTTTCAGGAAATCCTAGTAGTTCGATTTCAGCCTTCAAGTGAGGAGGAGAAAGTCTTCTACATCGCTCTCTACTCCTACCTGTCTTCCAAAAAGCGGTAGGTGCCCACTCCTGATCATTGAATGAACCTCTTTTATGATTGATATTTTTCCCCTTTCCATGTGCTGGGACGTACGTAGGGAATCTGTTGACAGTATGTCACTTAATTGAAATTTTGGGCTCATAGATACTAATCGACCATCCTATCACTTACAATATCTGTAGAATACTTTCTTCTGTGTGGTAACTAAATGTTATTTGTTAACTGAATTTCCAGCTATGGCGTTGTGGGCAACTGCGATAGATCCATAAAAGATTTCTACATCATCCCATTGGCTTCTCATCAACCAATTCCTCAGGTAACTTTCAGCTCTTGTTTTTGTGGTTCTTGAATCTCAATCATTATAAATGCTACTGTACAATAATGAAAATTTACCATCGAGAGTCAACCATTCTGTGTAAAGGGGAAAGTAACGGTGTGTTCGGTTTGTTCGCAGGTTCTACTTCCTTTAGATGGCCCTGGTTTTGAAGAACAACGTCCTCATATGCTTGTTGGTGTTGTGGTGCGCACGAAGCCTAAGCGCATCTACGACCAGTTCTCAGGTACCTGGAAGGATATACCTGATGTTACCAAACTGTCAGAGGAGGGTTCTGCAATGCTAAGCGAGTTGAAGGAGGCCAGTGAGCGGAGCTTCACCCCACCTCTGCCTGGGTCAGCCTATGATCCTGAAGAAGAAGAAGAGATGGCAGTAGTTGCTGCAGGCTCCAAGAAGCCCGAGTCAGCTTCCGAACTTGAAATTCTCCTAGAAAGTCCTATCATCGTTACACCGCCGGGTGCTCCCGATGACGATTCTGATTCAGAAATTGTTGACATTCCATCTAATAAGGCAGTTAAACGGTCTACAGATCAAGGGGAAAGTTCTGGCAGTAAAAAGGCCAAGACAGAACGCTCAAAAGAACAAGAATCTATGCTCGCAGAGCTCAATCGGCAAATCGAACAACACAAGAAGGAACTGAGCGCTATGCACGAGAGCATCAGTCAAAAAGACAAAGTTGTCATTGCTGCTTCTCGAAAAGAAACAGTCCTTGACGAGCATGACAAAAACGATTCTGATAAAAACAAGAAAAAGGATCCAGTCAAACTAGACACTTCTAAAATCAACATTCCAGACAACCTGCACATGATTTTAGAAGGTATCAAGCGTAAAGAAGAAGAAATTAAACAGAAACAAGACGAAATAGTGCGTCGAAAGAATGAAGCTCAGAGTGTTATTGGAGGCGACACTGACATGCGACGCATGCTTTTGCAACCGCCTAGTTTTGCATCAATTCCTGGATTGCCTATTGAAGGGCGAGTTGATGTGACCACCGCACCTCTTCCCTCAGCTTACCAGTCGCCTGTTGCCGTCACGTCATCTCTCCCTCATGTAGGGAGCGCCATTCAGGTACCACCTACGAATGCACTCGGGAGCTCTGTGCATCCACCCTCAGGAGCCTCCTCAGCTCATCTACCTCATAGTTTCAGCTCCCGTGGTCCACCTCCTTCTGTAGAACTTGGGCCGCCTCATCCTCAACTCTCACAACCCCCACCAACCATCGATAGCCGTGCTGACTCTACACCAGCTTTACGTCCTCCCTCTCACCATTATATGGATGCTCATGCCGTGCCTCCCTCCCCCTCTTCGGTTACTCACGGTTATCCTCCTCCTCAAAGTCCAGCAGGTCTTCCTCCTCGCCCTATTGTACCGCCGCGTGGGGGAAGCCACGAATACCCTCCTTCCCCTCACCCAGTTCCTATTGGTCCTCCTATTCCAGTTGCCGGCCGCCCTCCTCGTCCTTTCGGCCCTCCACCTCACATGCCGGGACATCCTCCTCCCTACCGAGAAGGCGACGAGCACTACAGAGCTCATTTCCAGCCTCCACCTGAAGATTATGAGTACGGCAGCCCCCGTAACCCTGGTTTCCGTCACATGCCACGAGACGACCACCGATTCAGAGGCTTACCGTACGACGATTATCGTGGCTATCCCGATGAGAGGGACCGGCGGTACCTCGATGAAAGGGGACCTCATGACCACGAGGAGTTCGATTATAGGCGAGGCCATCGAGAGTGGGAAGGACCAAAACATTGGCGTGGCCGTGGCAGAGCAGACTGGGATAGACGGGGACGTGGCAGAGGAAGATGGTAATCAAATTCTTCTATCTCTGTCTTGCCCGAAATTATGATTATCAATCATAACTCAGGAAGTATTAATTTCTTCCGCTGATCGCTATTGAAAATCTTTTTTGTTTTCTTTGATGATGAGGTGTTAGTTTTCATTAGGTTTTTGTGTCAACGAGATACTCTAAAACGGTGAGATCTTTACGTGGAATTTTATGTAATTTTACTTTTTGTACATATTAGGAACGGACAGCGCTAGGTCAAATCTCGTTTGTCAATTAAATAATCTACATCTCATTCATTTGTTGTGTATGAGAGGACAAATATGTTGAAGTAGAATGTGCCATTCTCTGAACTATTTTTTCTTTAGTCGGTGCAGCCTCTGTGTATCCATTGAATTTATTTTGTTAAGAACAAGCGCGTGTTTTTCATGCTCACGTTTGATTTGAACGTTTTCATGCTCACATTTTGATTTGACAGTTTTCTCTACTTCTGCTTCTTTCCAATTAATTTGAGTATTTCGTGTAGAGAGATGAGCTTAAATGCAACTTGTTACCTATCAAAAATGGAAACTAACGGTGATTGTTTAGTTGAGGGGCGATTTTACTGTGACTCACTAATTTACGAAATCGCAGTTATTTTTATTATTATGCTCAGTGGCATTAATATTGTTAAGATTGTTTTAGTTTTACAATGAATCCCTGTCTCTACCTAAATCTTTTCTCCTTTGACTTCCCAGAATCAGATCTTGATTCCCTACTAATTTGGCAATAACAATTTTCTTTCCACAAGTTATGCATAAACCCTGCAGTAAACTTTCTTTATCACTCGTAGTTTCGACGAATTTTGCCTCAAAAAGCATTTCAAAGAAATGATTGCAGTACAACCATGAAATATTTATCTGAACCATTGTAATAGGTAGAGATTGCGATGGTTCCTTCTATGAAATTAAATTCCTTCGGACAATAAATTGATAATGCTCACAATTCTATTCCGTGGACATCATTCTTGTCTGATATGAATGGCCCGATTCTCACTTGGTGGTAGTGAACGTCTGAATTTTGCTGACGTATTTTACTTGATATTTTGTCCCTTATTGTGAATGAGCATTATTAATTTTGTGCGCAACTTCTTCAAATTTCACTGCAAGGTCTTCCTCGCACTTTCCTCTGTCTCATGGATGCGACGTCTTGTGCGAACCCTCATTGTTGTATTTCTGTTCGTTCTTCTGGAATGCCTACGTTGCCTGTCTCGCCCGCGAGCTGGTTATTCGTTATCCCGTGTATTTTGGTGATGTGCAACTGTAGCTCTTTGAAAAAATTTCTGACGTTATGGCCGAGCACGAATTTTTTTACGTCATTCTTGCACGAATTATTTTTTGTGCAATGTACGCAGTATGTTACTGGAGTATTTATTTCAGAATGTAGAACAGAGACTAGCGAGTTTCTGGCTCTTTACGTATGTATTGCTGTATTTGATCTTGAAGGTCTCACGAGATCGTCCTAATGTTTGCTATATTCTCCAATGTTTGAGTATGAGTAAACGCGCACACTGTGCATCTCTGACATGACAATGACCATTATTCTTATTTAATTCTAATAAGAATGAATTGGCATCATTCTTCCCATGTTGTGATAATGGATTATGATATGGAATACAGTTTCATTAAAACTGTAGTACGTCTCTAAAGTCGCATGGTAGACAGGACTCTGACTAGCTTTTATCGACAAATGGCTATGATGATTTCAGTATGCTTTTAGTATTCTCACCGTATGTTTCTTATAAAATAATGTAAATTTCCATATGTCAAGTAAAGGCTTTTCTTAGCGCTGATCTCCTGATTAACCTGATCATTATTGGATGAGCAGAAACTTTAAAAAATATTTCTTCCGTCAATCCATTCTGCTCATGTCATAATTATATGCGGCTGTTATAAATGTTTAATCATGAAATTCTGCGAAATTTCTGATCGATTTACGGACAAGGAACAAGATAATAAATAACCATTATTCATATCCTAACGAGGTGTAGTGAAATACAATTCATTTCTGAACATAAAAGCCGATAATGAAACTAGAATTCCGCATCTTTTCAATGATTGCAGAGCGTCAAATGTGACTATGAATTTCGTGTGGCGGTTTTACGAGGCGGCCTGTGTTTGTCCGTGAGAACAGCGGCGATGTTGCGCAGAGCAGTGTTGACAAAAAGCGACTGTTCATCTGTCTCCGCCTCAGGCGCCATCTGTTGGTTCATCTCGACGACTGCAAACCCCGCCTCGTGCAAGCTCTTGAATAACTGAGAAGGAAATAATTTTTTTTATTCAGTTGTATTTAATGAGAAAAAAAGTTAATGTTGTAAACTCTTAAGATTTAACGAAGGTCTGCCCGAGAAAATGAATTCTATTCGATTTTGGTCACGAGTTTGGTTTATATCTGCGTGCCATGTTTTGGATATTGTGAACTTTATACGTTCACGTCAAGTATTTCTAACATTGCCTGTTTGAAATGGCTCGTGATCGCCGTTTTTTCGCTAAAGGGCTTATGCAAGGGACCAAAGAATGGAAACTGCTTTAGTATGATTAGTTTTAATTCTTTGTCCAAGAAAGTGATCAATTAGTTTTCAAATATACGGGGTCTCAATCGTCTACAACGTCGATAACCTATCATCTACTATCATTTGAGTTTCTAACCTTCTCTCGGTGTTAACTATATGTGGAACTCAGGGAAAAATATTCTGAGTGCATTCACTTACGAAGTTACGATTACGTGCGATCATTTTTACGTTATTTAGCGCGCGGTGTACCTACAAATATGCAATAGAATCTATATAATCCGTATCCTCTACAACGTATCGTAGTAAAGTTTACGGTGACCACGTACCATTCAAAAATATTTCGTTGCCTTTAAAAATAAGTTTTTTTTTAATAATGAGCGGTAAGTTGCTACTTGGAGGTACTTAAAATAAGGAGAAGCATAATTTTACCTTGCGTTTGACCTCCGTGACTTGAAGCGAGGCATTGCTGTACCTCAAGCGTAGCTGGCTCACGTTTTCCAGTCGTGCTGTTCGCAATAACCTCGTCTGTTCCTGTTGAACGAAGACGATACAAATGTACGATTTCGGAATGGATTACGCAGAACTTCTTACTCCCAATGACACACGGGGAACTGGGACCAGACTTCGTAGATCTATCAACGAATCACCTTCTTGAATGCTGTACTACACCGATGGTAATCATCATTGCTGATATTTGAGCTAATAAAAATTGCTGAAAATGTATATCAAACTATTTATAAGTAGAAAGAAAGTAAACTGCTACTATTGCACGCAAATTTTACCTTCAACACGTCGAAGCAAACGTAAATACGAGAATAAGTTAGAAGTTTTCCTTGATCAACTCACTTTTATCGACGAAACCACGGGACTTTCAAGCCAAAAAACGGGAGCATTTGCAGAGCTTGCGATTTCGGGAACTTTGTTGGTAGAGTTTAACTGTGAAGGAAAAATAATATATTCGTCATCTGAAAATTCACGACGGCAACAAAACATTGATACCTGAATATTAGTTTATAAAACTGCTAATTTTGTATCATATTGGCGCGAGAAGAACAAAATATTACCTCTCCCTTATCAACGAACGAATTCATTCGTGGTCATACTAAATATCGTTGGTAATGAAAACTATTCATATTATTATCGGGTCTTCATATTTTCGTTGTTAATGAAAACTATAAATGCAAATACAATTTTTCTTATTAATAATCTTTCTGTGTGATTTGACGTTAGATATCTTTATTAACAAATTACCCCAACTTCATTCGCTTCTGGGGAAGGTTGAGTGATGTTGAAGCTACAGTTGAGGTGAGCAGCGAGACGCTTCAGCAGACCAAGCTGCACCTCATCTGACTTCACGGATGCCACTGAGCAGCCGCGTTCACGAGGCGGCAACAACCACGGATCCATACATGCCTGCAGACGGTCAAATAATTATTAATGATGTGAGTTATACAATATTAATAACTGCTAGAACACGGTTATTCCGCGCAATTAGTTCCTCTTCAACTTTCCGTCGCGGTGAAGCTTCTTGGAATGTTGCCAACAATCCTTTGATCTATGCAACCACGTAAAATAAATAACGCTGCCGCAATAAGTTGGCACATTTCGTAACAATTTTGTCCGTAGTCTGAATACAAAGACTCTCTATTCCCAACCAAAATCGTTTTTCTAATCAAATTAATAAAGATTCAAATCGAATTCAAATACTTTATTTCATAACGGATCATCATTTCATTTCAATTAGAAAGTCAATTCGACGTTCGGTGAATCAGGCATGCGGAGCACCCGGTGACTCCAACTAGTTGAGTCTTGAGTCGACTAATCGAGTCGACTAATCGAGTCGACGCAACTAGTCGCCTTGTGTACAAGTCTCTACGGGGACGCCGTTTCTTATGATTTTACAATGCCCGGATTTAAATGCAGTGCGGCATGGATACCTTGCAGCTACTCGACTTCTGAATAAATTACAAGAACGTCTGCTTATCCAGAGCAGGTTGATAATAAAATAATATTATTTGTGACATGAAAAAGGCATCATAATAGACACGACGCAGTATGATATGACAGAAAAGTCTATTGTTATACCGTCAGTTTGCACTGTCTAGCTGTGAACTTAGGAAATGCTCACCCTCAGCGCCGGTGATGCGCATGAATGGCGTATTGAGACGAGCTTCTTGCAGAAGTACGTTCTCGGCGAGCCAGTAGTGAACTGCAACAAGAAGTCTTCGATCTCCTGTGTCGTAGGTTGCTTATTTTGATACAGAGACCTGCTCGAATATTATATTAAGATAAGCAAACGAGAGAACATCTACCTAGTCGTAAAAATTGCTATAAAAACAATATCTAAACTCATCCCTCATCATCTCAGCGATCAAAAAGCGGCCAGACAAAACATCTCTAGTCGGTCATCAGGTTGACAAGGAAAGCTCAGCTATCGCCAGTGTTTTTACTGAACATTTCGCTATAATTTTTGGAACATTAAAAAAATTTTGTAATGCTATAGCCGCGCCTCATGCGCCTCTAATTTTTGTACCGCGATTTTCCTTTTAATTTTTTTGCGATCATGCAAACAATTATTTATTATATTTTTGTGCTAAATTTGTATCCATTTTTTCCATTAATGTTTTTGCATTTCGATCCTAACTAGCATTTTCATTTAGAGAAAAAGTTTGTTCACCCTGATCATTCGGGTCGCCTGCCGAAGACCACCACTGCCCTGGATGTAAAGGACCATCATGATTCCTGCCTCCGGAACGTAGCCTTCAGCAGTTTAAGCCGTCCGTATCTAGGCCGTGGGTCGAACCGGCCCTCGGTCGAACGGCCACTTGTCGAAGGACGATAAATTTTGGAACAGAACTATGTTATCTGAAACCTAACCTCAGATGCGGTGAACGTAAAGTTACGTAATTCAACGATGCCTGGAAGTCATATTCGATCCGCGGCCTGGTGGTGCACGCCGCACGGCAGTTGGTGGCCAAGGCCGGAAGAGGACAAAGCCGAGGGGTGCACGGCTGATTGGTGTAGGTCCGGAGAGATCCAAAGCGTTCGATTCAAGGCTTATTGGTGCGCAAAATTGGTGGTGCACGGCTGCGCTCTCGATCATTCGACACGGTCACTTTCATTCTGTTAGTCATGAAGCACTTTGCGCTTCACTGTTAGTGAATTTTCGTGAAAAGTGGTTATATTGTGACATGTAAATTTGTGAGTGATATTTGTGAATAGTTATATTGTGAGATTTAAATTTGTGCTGCAATATTTGTGAATTGTAATTATTTTCTTAGGAATATTTCAAGTTAAGTATTAAAGCCATATCTTAAGTTTATTTGTTATTCTTTGTTTACAGAACCTAACTCGGTTTTCACGATTAGTTAGCTTCAGTACGAGCCATCCCCTGGGTTTGTTCCGAGTTCACTCTAGTTTCACTTTAGGTTTATATTGTGTTTATTTTGAGCTTATTTGTGTTCTCATCAAGCCTTTGTATCAATAAATAGCTAAAAATCTCAAGTTCACTTCCCTGCACGGATAAACTCATAAAGTTTCGTTTGTTGGGTCGGCGCTGAAGTAAGAGCGGCAGGCATGGCAGTCGCGCTTACAACGCTTATAATTCTCAAAAGAATAAGAAAAAATTTGCGTCAAAGGTACTCAACCACCACTCACTGCTAGTGTCAGGTTCTCGATTTTTTGGGTTCTTCTCAGGACCCGAAATAGTTTAACCCTCGGACATTAATTTAGTTGTAGAGCAAACTGCACTCACCAGCTGGATGAAGAAATGTACTCGATTATCGAATGTCCTCCATTAAGCTCGAAACCTTCTTCCACGCTGTACTTTTCGTAGGCAGACTCAGCCAGAAAGAATATAAAGACAATACATAACAAACATTGTAGCATTTTTTGAGCATATCTTCCAATAGGGTATTTTTGGACAGTAATCGCCCATCTCGTTTGGAAGCAAAATTGAAGATTTTCACTTTGCAAGCTCAACATGATAAGAGATATTTAGGCAGGTAATTTATCACACACCTTGACACAGATTTTGATTGATTCAGTTATGTAGTATAATACTAAACTTGAGTTGTTGAAATTCCCATGAAAGAGAAGTCGTTGTGTAGCTCTCTATGACCTGCCACGTCAAACCTGACTAGTGCAGCATTCACCTCCGCGTAGGAAGCGGAAATTTTGGCCGAATTTACTCCGACAAAAATGCGACGATACTTCCTCTTGCACGTGATATAACGATTTTCACAATTCTCATTTGTAATAACTTTTATTTTCAGCAGAAACGATAAGTCGGTAACAAAACATAATCGCTAACAGTGCAACTGGCATCCCTTTGCACAAGAGATGTCGTCATGGACATGAAGGTTTATGACAACGAAGTTATATGCGTGAAGATATAACCTCTGGTATTTGAGTCTTAGTTCTTATAAAGGAAAATCGAGATAGTCGATCCTTTCTACTCTTTATAACGGTAATCAAATAGTAGATGGCTAATATTATGAATTATATCGCCTCCATTATGGTTCAAATGATGAAAGAGGGAATGCCATATAATAAAATAACGAGGAGTGAGACAAAACGAATTTTAATGTGACACCAATATGTCAAGATGAAGCAGCATTTAAAATTATTAGCAGCTCACCCTGGGTTTGCTACCCATAGATAATTTGTGAAATGTAAGAGAACCTTTATCAATCAATTTGTAACAACCAAATTTCCAGTCATTCTACAAGTGGCCACAAATTTGCGTCCAGCTCGGATGGTGTTGATGGTGGCATCAGGAGTTCGTCTGTTCTAGTGCTGCGATCTAGTCAAGCGTCCTATGTGGGAGCGCAGCCGTGCACCACCAATTTTATGCACCAATAAGCCCTGAATCGAACGCCTTGGATCTCTCCGGACCTACACCAATCAGCCGTGCACCACTCGGCTTTGTCCTCTTCCGGCCTTGACCACCACCTGCCGTGCACCACCAGGCCGCGGATCGAATATGACTTCCGGGCATCGTTAAATTACGTAATTTTACGTTCACCGCATCTGAGGTTAGGTTTCAGATAGCATAGTTCTGTTCCAAATTTTATCGTCCTTCGACAAGGGGCCGTTCGACCGAGGGCTGGTTCGACCCACGGCCTAGATACGGACGGCTTGAAGTGTTGAAGGCTACGTTCCGGAAGGCAGGAATCATGATGGTCCATTACATCCAGGGCAGTGGTGGTCTTCGGCTGGCGACCCGTCCTATGTCATCGCTGAGCGATGTCCGCTCATCGGGCAGTTTAACTTTTCAGCAATCAGCGCCCGATGGCACATGAATAATTATTTTTGTAACCATATACCGTAAGGTTGAAATGTAGCGTCTCGTGGACGATAGCTCGTACATAGTATCTAATGGTAGAAGGGAAAAGTTTCAAAAGAAAAATACATCGATTCAGTTATCTTGTTAAATTATCATTTAGGAAGTTAGTTCGATGGATCTCTTTCGAGGTCTTATTAGAGAAAACATGTCTATAAATATCTATGCGGATTTAAAATTGCCTTACCAAAGGCCTTCGCAATCGCCATTGCGAAGAAATATGACATCTCGGGCAAATTTACGGCCGGACTTGCGGCCAGCCTCACGGCCAAACCCCAAATTCAGGGAACAAATAATATCTTCCAAAGTAATGAACGTAGCTCGATGAAACTTGGTTCACGTATTTATTGGGACATAACGGTGATGTTTAGCTCGTGAAATTTTTTTGAATTTCGCCTTCATTCGTGAGTTATATGGCGATGCGTGCCGAAATTCGCAGTGAACAAGTCTATTCGTCTAAAGTACTGAACAAATTTGAAAGAAATTTTGAATATACATTCTTAACTAACCAACGGTGATGTTTAGCTCGTGATTTTTTTAGATTTTGCCTTTGTTCTCTAGTCTTTTTTTATTATTTCACCCTCTTTTATGATTTACAGCAGTGCGTGCTCATTAAATTCACAGTGAACAAGAACTACTTAAAAGATTTGAATAAAACTTTGTATAAAAAATACCTAACCTCCCAACGGTGATGTTTAGCTCGTGACAACGTTTTCGATTTTGCCATCGTTCGCAATTATACGGATATACGGAGCAACGACCGGCATTTCTCAGGCCGATTTTCAAATTTGCATTGACCATGAGCCATAAACGTAAAGCCACATAACTCGCAAACAAAGGCAAAATCGAAAAAATTTGTCATGAGTTAATTAAACATTACCGTTAGGAAGTGAGGTATTCATATTCAAAGTTTCATTCAAATCTGTTAGGTATTTTAGAAGAAATTTCTTATTCACTGCGAATTTAAGCACGTTTTTTGTTTAAATCACGAATGAGGAAAAAAACTCGCTAAGGAAGGCCATATTAAAAAAAATTCACTTGCTAAACATCACCGTCGGATAGTTAGGAATGTATATGCAAAATTTCGTTCAAATTTGTTCAGTACTCTGGAAGAAATGTCATGTTTGGAGTGGGACTCTCTGCCTTGGAATGGGACTCTCTGCCCTGTGTGGGACTCTGCCCTGGAGTGGGACTCTCTGCCCTGGCGTGGGATTCGCCACCCCGGTGTGGTCTCCACTTAATTTGGCGGCCCCATTCTGTAGTCATTCAGCCGTCAAGAAAGATTGACAACTTTTCAGAACACCTAAATCTGTAGCTGAAAATAAAATACCGTAATTTCCTTAAACCGTCCTGTCATGGGGCCGCATTGAACTAGTCTTCAGAGGCTCCCAGAAACTTTGATTTAATAAGAAGAAATAATGTCGTGTTCACTGCGGATTCGGCACGTACCGCCGAACTCACGAATGAAGGTGAAATTCTAAAAAATTTCACGAGCTAGACATCACCGTTAGGTCCTAAAGAATATGTGTACGTCAATAAATGCAATAAAATTTCCCACAGCATAAATATGTTCATCCAGCTCGAACTTATTACCAGTCAATGTAACTCGGGACAAAGTTGACAAAAGTATATGATTCAACCATATATGAGAATATATGACAACACATGATTTAATTTTTTTATAATTTTCAGTGAAAATTTTCGTGGCAAACCTGATAAACTTGTGTACATCCCACCAAATTTGGTTCCCGGCTTCCCGCGCGATTCTGGTTGACTTCAAACTTCAATCTAGAATTAGCCCAGCCGTTGTCGAAAGTTAAGCGCGGGTTTTCATAACGTTGAGAGGAGCACTGCTTCGTTTTTCGTAAAGATGGTGAAAGATAACGGCAAAATGTGGTCGAAGATGTATGTGCTTAAAAGAGGTAAGCAAAAAAAATGATAACGGTGAAAGAGGGCAATCTTGTGTCGTCCCTACATCCATTAGTCTTGTTAGCGTACCTAATTACCTACTGAATTAGCCTAGCCTGATTCATGAAGACTATATTTTCAGTATTATTTATCTAGGTACGATTACAATACATTAATTGACTGACGATATTATTAAAACAACACTAATAGTCTTGAATGCAAACTAAATGCAGATCTTTAGCATGTAGGCCTACCAGCTTATTTATGGAAGTTATGATTATCAATTTGTTTAACCTAGGTAGCCTATCAGATGCATATAGCCTAGCTAAGTTGAATGTAACTTTTTAGTAAGAAAATTAGATTCTAGGTGCATTATTAAAATTATATGGAACTTCAATGGAACTATGGATAATGGAAGTATTCTTTTGATGAAACAATATGTTGAAAATTGTTGATATACCTAACACTATCTTACTTAGCCTAGCCTATAGGCTTAATTTCAATTATTTTTAAAATAATAATTGTATTACTTAACAATATTTAATCCATTCTCATACAAATATATATTTTTGAAAATTCATCATGAAATATATAGGTATTGGCTATACATCATGACTCACTTGTACAGTTTGTGTTAACAGCTAAATGAACAGGCAAGCCACTAGCCAGTAAGGCCCAGTATGCCCTGTCATTGCATGTAGTTTTTGCAATTTTGTGATTAACGAACTTTTCATCAGAATTTAATTCATGTAGCTATGATAAATAAAAACATTTTAAAGCTCATCTTGCTTATCATTTTATCAACACCAGAAAGTTGCCGCGCGGCAGAAACCGCACATACATGACAGGCTGACACCTTGCGCTTGCTGCTTGTTGGCGTTGCTAAAAACAGCATAATACTGGTCACTGTGTTCACTGTTTATAACTACAATTGGTTGGGGAGGCTTTAATGATGACTAAGTTATTACAGATATCAAGAATAAAGTTCTATTTTCAGCCTAATCATCTTCTTCCCATTGTGAAATATCTTGTTATTCTCCATGCTACTAAAAACAAATTTCAAGACAGGTGTCTACATAATATCCTGACATTGTAGGAAGTAGGTATTATGGATACATTTTTGAACTTCCCTTATGCTAGGTAGGTAAACATTTGCAATGCCAGGCTTGAAAAAAAAAACCTTTTCAAATATGTATAAGATCAGATAGGACTTAAGAGACACTTCATCCAGCTGAAATATTGCAGGGTCAAGTCTAATATTTAGTAAAATTCATATTATCCACCAATTACAATTGAAATAAAATATTTCAATTGTAATTTTAAATATTTCCTTGACTGTGTGAAGCCAGTGTCTGTTGTATTTTTATTTCTTAAAATTAGTTGGTCTACATCCAAAGCTTAAAAAATAATTGGGGACTGTAAATGCCAGCCAAAACAAATGATATTGTTATTGACAATAAATTTTTCTCCTCAGATGGACGAAGGGAGCCAGTAATGTTTGACAAAATAACTTCACGCATTCAGAAGCTCTGTTATGGACTTAATATGGACTTCATTGATCCTGTAAGTAGAACTTGCTTATTTTTGCCAGTCTTTCAAACACCATGTTTGGAAGATAAACATGTGATAAAAGTTTTAAATTTATACCAAAATTGGCATTATTCAATTCTATTGTCTGCAAAGTGCAGAGTTTTGAGATGAAGACGTGTATATATATTATTTGCCTTTACTTCGGAGAAACTTAGGATTCTATGAACACCAGTATCATGGATACTACCATTATCATCCCTAATATATTGAAAAGCTTATTGGAGCAGCTCAGAAAATGAAAGAATAGTCAGAAAGTCACTTTTTGCTCCCTAAGGTCTGGAAGCAAAATGGAAAAGCAGACAGAAGACAAAAATGAGAGAGAGCATAAACTGCTTTTGCCCAAGGCTTTTTTTTAATTTCATCATAAAAAGTAGCACATTTTCACAAAAAGTTTAAAAAACATACCTCTGAAATAATTTGAACTGAAAATTTTTTGAAAAGTCTCTCCAATATTCCATATCAGTTGAGAAAACTGCATATTTTAAGATTTTTTTTCTATAATGCAGAGTCTTCACAGCCACACATTCATGAATTTTAACCAGTCAATTCTAATGCCCATGGTGCATCTTCCTGCATGTGCTTAGCCACTATTTTTGTGTACTTTTGCAGAAAGATTAGAATAAATCATAGTGAAAGCTAGATTGCTCTGCAAGTAAAACCTTGAAGATTTGTTTTTTTTTTGAATTGGTTCTTAATCTTACATTGTGAAGACTGATCCCACAAAAACTTTTTCTTTCTGTAAATATGATGTCCTATTTTTCAATAAATGTGTAATATTTTTGGCCGTTTTTCTGAAATTTGATTTCTGCAATGAATTAAGATGTTGGTTGATGACTTAGAACATCTGCATTGTATTTCTTTTACTTTTTGTTATACAGTAAAATTTACTTGGAAGCAATTATCTCTGGTCCCAGGTATAACCTTATTTTATATTTTTATTTATTTAATTTTTCACAATAATAAATTTTTTCTACACGAGTTGATCCATGTTATTGTTTACAGCCATCAATCACACTGAAGGTCATCAATGGTTTGTATGCTGGGGTGACAACCATCGAGCTGGACAATCTGGCAGCTGAGATTGCTGCCACCCTCACCACAAAGCATCCGGACTATGCTGTGCTTGCTGCCAGGATTGCTGTCTCAAACCTCCATAAGGAGACAAAGAAAACCTTCAGTGGTGAGTACTAGGAAATTTGCAATTAATGAGTCAATAAACTATGTAATTTAGATGTCCTGTTATGGTAGGAGGAGAGTATTAATTCACTCAAAAATTTTTAATCTTGTTTAAAGATGTTCTATAGAATCGCATTCAGTAGTTTACTCTTTTATTCATCAATTGAAGCCAGGTGGTGCTTCTTTATCACCTAAATCACTGGTGTCGTTTTTATTCATTTTTTTCTAAGTTATTATTCCTACAGCAACAGTCTGATGAATATACTGTTGATTCACAAGACTGTAACGACCGAGGGGTCAGAACAGCTACTGAGGTGCTTGATCGATTCTTGTCCATCTAGATTCATGGCCTGGCCGTAGATTCATGTCGGCCATCTTCATGCCATTTTATTTGTTTGTTTAACAGAGGTGATGGACGACCTCCGCCAGATGACCAATAAACAGACTGGTCGTCCTCAACCTATGATCTCTGAATATCATCACGGTATTATCATGAAGAATGCTGAGGTGCTGAACTCTGCCATCATTTATGATCGTGATTTCTCCTACAACTACTTTGGCTTTAAGGTGAATATCCCCAAAAAAAGTATTTCTTAGGCTAATACATTTTTGGCAATATCATATGACATTACCATTTTTGGTAATTTCATCAACCTTCTATTTTGCCAGAACGTTCTGACTCGGTATCATCCCGAATTTCCATTGAGGTTGCAAATTGTACAGATTTTGATCGCGTATCAGGACTGAACTTATAGTCTTGAATGCAAACCAAATGCAGATGTTTAGTATGTACCAGCAAAATTATTTACATTGTTGTATATTCCCGCTTGTATTATTCAAAAGCAAACTCATTTTACAAAAGCATCTGCAAAAATATTAGCAAAATTTGTAAAGCTTAGAACTTTCCTGAAATTTACACTTCTGTTCTAATAGACTCTGGAGCGATCGTACCTCCTTCGCATAGACGGCAAGGTTGTGGAGCGTCCACAGCAAATGTTGATGCGCGTGGCTGTTGGCATACACGGCGAAGATATCAACGCCGCCATTGAGACTTATAATTTGTTGTCAGAAAAATGGTTCACCCACGCTTCCCCGACACTGTTCAATGCAGCAACCACCAGACCGCAACTCTCTAGGTATGCCTTATGTACATGGTGGAGTATGAACATTATCCATAAAGCTACTACATATTAGTAACTCAATTGAATAATATGGATTATCAAAATCATTTGAATTACTGTTATTTTATGTGATTTCAGCAGTATAACTTTTCTTCATCAGTTGTTTCCTGTTGACCATGAGGGATGACAGCATCGAGGGTATCTATGACACATTGAAGCAGTGCGCTCTGATCTCTAAGTCTGCTGGCGGCATTGGCGTTAACGTCCACTGTATCCGAGCCAAGGGCTCCTACATTGCTGGAACAAACGGCGTCAGCAATGGATTAGTTCCAATGCTTAGAGTTTTTAACAATACAGGTTTGCAAATATTGTTTTATTCAAAATATTTGACTGATTTTGCTAATGAAAGAGTCTAGCTTAACCCATTTGCTTAAAATAATTTATTGAGTAACTAACTACGAGTATTACTATCTGTTGCCAATTGGTTATTCACAATTTTTTATCTCGGTCAAATGTAATAATTAGCAGGTATCTTATTGATTCAAAACGATGATAAGTCATGTTATTAGACTAGGCACGTACAACTCGTATCCCAGATTTGTATTGTCATTATTCATGACCTGATGAAAACATATTGATATGTGCAGCGCGCTACGTAGACCAGGGCGGCAACAAGCGTCCCGGTGCCTTTGCTATCTACCTGGAGCCTTGGCACGCCGATATTTTTGCTTTCCTCAACCTTCGAAAGAACACTGGCATGGTAATCACATTTTTTACCTTCAGAGTAGCATCAGTTCATAATATAATGGAACTTGGAAGAGAAATCACATTTGTTTAATCTTGTTCCATTTTACCATTATGACCACGTAACGTACATTACAATTTTTTGGGAAGCAATTGCTTGGCTTCATTGATTTTCCTAAAGTGTCCTATGTGAGCTGTGCTCCAGTTTCTGGGATTTGTGGGTATTCCATCAGGACTTGAATCAGGAGTTATAATATGAACCATAAATCCACAATAGCCTGAATTGGCAAACAAAAAACTTCACTTACAAAAAGTAATGGTCACGAATGCAAACTTGTCATAGATTTGATATTTTATTTCTGAAGGATGAAGAACGGGCACGTGATCTCTTCTATGCCCTGTGGATCCCTGACCTGTTCATGCAGCGTGTCGCTGACAACACGCACTGGAGTCTCATGTGTCCCAATGACTGTCCTGGACTGGCTGATACTTGGGGTAAGTTATTCCCTATTATTTGACAGCTTTTCTCCATTTTTTTATTTATGTTATTGGATGCTCTTTCTAATTTTTGTGTTTAAGTTTTAATTGTTTGCACAATGCAAAATTCGCAACATTATTTTAATTGAATGAATTTTTGTGAGCCTCATCAACCAAGTAGATATGCCACATGCAAAGTTTTCCTGATGTAAAGTTGTGTTGAACTGACAATGACATAGATGAGAATTTTTCATCGCGAGCAATCAATATATTAAATAATTTTGATACAGGTGAAGAATTTGAGAAACTGTACCTAAAGTACGAAAAAGAAGGAAGGTACAAGCAGCAAGTGAGCGCCCAGTCTGTCTGGTACGCAATCATCGAGTCTCAGGTGAGGCATTGTATGTTTATTGATAACTTCATTAATTTGACTTGTGGTTAACATGAAGAATATTTTTAATTTACACTGAGCTGTTGTCTCACTCACGAGCATCTCTCACCAGCTACCGGAACCTGTTCTCTGAAGTCAGCTATGCCTGATAAAATAAAATCATTATTAAGAATGAACTTGTTCAAAATGACTGTTCACACTCTTAGTTGAAGGGAGAGTAGAGTGCTCGTTGCCTGACTGCCAACCAAACTAAGCGCAAGGTTAAAGATATTAATATATATTAAAATTTATTTTTTAAAATATAATAATTTATTTAAGGTAATTTAAATTCCAAACGCACTCACGAATGAACACTCTGCCTCAGGTCGAGACAGGCACGCCGTACATGCTCTACAAAGACGCCTGCAACCGCAAGAGTAACCAGCAAAACCTCGGCACCATCAAGTGCTCAAACCTGTGCACGGAGATCGTCCAGTACTCTTCTCTTGACGAGGTCAGCTCGTGTATTTTTGCTCATTTTACGGATTTAAATGAATTCTTTTGAAACCTTGAAGCTGGATTTCATGCTAATTATCTGATTGAACAAGAGTTGATAGAATATTTTATAAATAAAAAAATATATATTATTATTATTATGTTATATATATATTTCTCACATATTCAAGCTCACAACATATGGTCATTCTCGGTGAAATAAGGGTTAATAATTTTAGTTTTTTTCATGTGCATTATGGGTTTTATTTTAATAAATATTACGTTTTAATTTCTTAGTTCTTGCATTAATTTTTCGCATCTTTTTTGGTGTTCAGATAGCAGTGTGCAACTTGGCTTCTATCGCCGTGAACATGTTCGTTAGACCTGACAGAACTTACGACTTCGAGAAGCTCAAGTACGTCACTAAGGTATGTTCTTTGTAACTAATTATTTCACTACTTCGTGATCATGGTTTATTGAAGACACTCAGAATAATTTTACTCTATACAATCCGGTCAGCAAACTTGTACATTCCTAGATTTTCCTTTCATTGCAAAATGTATAATGGGTAAGTATCTTATAAATGCATTTTACAAACAGCTCACCTATAAACAGCAATGTTGGCGAGTTGCTTAGAAATCTAAGGAAATTTCATTATCGTGCTTAGAATTGACTTTTTTGTATTCAGGTGGCCACATTCAACCTTAACAAAATCATAGACGTCAACTACTACCCTGTGGAAGAGGCACGCAGGTCCAATATGCGCCACCGACCCATCGGCATTGGCGTTCAGGGACTTGCCGATGCCTTCATCCTCATGAGGTGTGCTGACTTCATATCTAGCTGCTTGTGTAGAGACGCATCCAGGGACGCATAGGCCACTACTTTCAAACCGAATATTACATTTCTGTTCACGCACATACGTATTCCAAATCTCAACAACGTGATGGAATCTAGAACACTGTAGCCAGTTCTCAACGATAGATTTGCATTTTTATATCTATGGATGGATGGAGCATGGAGCACCGTGCAAAGCGGTACCAAGATCGTATAGATGTTTCTTTACAGTTGGTCTAAGTCACAGTTTCTTAACACTTGGTTTAAGTTGACTGGAGGGAGTTCATTGCTTTCAAAGACAAATCTTGAAGCTATACTGATCGGAGACATCAATGAAGTTATAGATGCCGAATTTATCACAGAACTGCAAGTCAAGCGTGCCAGTTGGTAGAAGAGATTTCCATTGACGGGGAATTTACACCTCTTTGGCCACCGCTAGCAAGTGTGTGCGAAATGATAATCGATATCCATGTTTAGGCTTTGGTGTCATGCAACACACGGCTTACTATGCCTCAGCACGTACAGCGCCATTGGAATTGGCCTCGTGAAACGGCTGGGGTAATTTTCCACCAACGCTTGTCCGCTGGTGACGGAACAGGGCATTCCTAGTATTAACTTATTTTCTCTGATAATTGTCACCAACACTTTCAAAATCGTACTCTGAAGCCATTAACTGTTTCATGACGTCCTATTCAGCCCCTTTGGGTATTTTTACAATCTTGCTGCTTCTTAGAGATAACTGTAAACATCTTGTTCTGTTTACACTGATGTGTGATGTGATTTAAATCACCTCTTCATGATGCCAGGCGCGGTAGGAACGGTCTATTTGTTTACTGGTGAATTGTTCATGGTTTAAGTAGAGTGACTACCAGTGTGTCCTGGGTCAGAAAAACTCTAAATAATAGCTCTTCCATCCCTGCTTATCTGTAAGCGTTACTCTGGTCATAATAGCCATGTAGTGAATAAATCCGTTAGTTTGTTAATTAAATGAGTTATAAATATTCATTTAAATATTTTTGCCTTTAGAATTACTTTTACCAATCATGTCCTTGAAAAAAAAAACGATGTAAATTTTTCATTGCGTGTGATGTTCAGGTACCCCTTCGACGGTGAACAGGCTCGACAACTCAACAAGGAAATTTTTGAAACTATGTACTATGGCGCTATGGAGGCGAGCTGCGAACTCGCTGAGAAGCTTGGACCCTATGAAACTTATGAAGGCAGTCCAGTTAGCAAAGGAGTGAGTTCAAGCTTCGCGCCTCCCTCGCTAATCCTGAATCGATTATCAGATTATGAATTACACCTTTTAAAACGACTTTTCTAATAGATCAGTTTCAGGGATTTACAGATTTAAGACTTGATCTCTTTTTTTGAGTCTTGGAACGGAAAAGTTTTTTCCTCCACTAATTGCACTTGTATCCACTTGAATATCATCCAGTAGTCGAATATCTAACATTTTCTGCCCCACCCAATTAATTACCTTAAATTTTTTATTGTAGATCTTCCAATACGATATGTGGGGCGTGAAACCATCCCCCCTCCATGACTGGGCTGACCTGAAGGCTCGTGTCGCTCGTCACGGCGTACGTAACAGCCTCCTGCTGGCGCCCATGCCCACTGCTTCCACTGCTCAGATCCTCGGCAACAATGAGAGCATTGAGGCCTACACGAGCAATATCTACACTCGCAGAGTTCTCAGCGGTGAATTCCAGGTACGACGTAATAATAATAATCTGCGTAGGCTCGGCTTAATAACGCTTGCCAATTTATAGAATCAACAGCACATGAAATCATCTCTTCGAGAAATTCTTGGTATTTTTGGCTGTCAGAAGTCCGCAGCCTGTCGATCATGATCAGTTATCAACCTAAAGGGTCAATAAACCTTGTAAGTTTTGAGATGTGCAATTTCTATGCAGTAGAGTTTTTTCTCAATTTCCTACCGTGTGTTTGCAGGTTGTGAACCATCACCTGCTGCGCGATCTGACTGATCTTGGACTTTGGGACGACGAGACGAAAAATCAGATGATTGCCGACAATGGTTCCA
Organism: Hyalella azteca; assembly: GCF_000764305.2. Lineage (NCBI taxonomy): Eukaryota > Metazoa > Arthropoda > Malacostraca > Amphipoda > Hyalellidae > Hyalella > Hyalella azteca. The sequence goes on along the minus strand of NW_025945309.1, from coordinate 300,558 downwards.
TCCAAGTAAGATAGTCTCTTCATTTCTTATTTTTGCCATTTTATAGAATTTATCTACCCCTTATTATATTTGTTCTTGAATTTATTAAGTACGAAAAACTTATTATGGTTTTTGCTGGTAAGAATATGAAATCATTTTACCAGAAAAAATGATGGGAAGGAAAGCGAAACGAACCGTAAATTTTTTTTTTACATGGCTATCGCTAGAAAAATGCAGACTAGAAGAAAAAATTATATACATAGTTTGCAGCAAAATCACGAGTTATTGACAGATTGAATTCAATTTTAATCTTTGAAATCTTCTTTATTTTATTTTATCTTAAATTTGAATTTCCTCTACAGAACATAGAAAAGATTCCAGCGGATTTGAAAGCCCTGTACAAAACCGTATGGGAGATTTCCCAGAAAGTCGTCCTTCAGATGGCAGCCGACCGCGGTGCTTTCATCGACCAGAGCCAGTCCCTGAACATCCACATCGCAGAGGCCAACTACGGCAAACTGACTTCTATGCACTTCCATGCTTGGAGACTTGTAAGTCGCTGGGTGATTGGAGGCTTCATTTTATACCTGCAGTTTCTATATGAATGCCTTTTTGTTTGGCTACTCAGAGGTCTAATGGGTTGTGGTAAGCTGCTTTATTTGTTAATTCATTTCTGTTCTAAACTATTTTAAATTAGAGCCCAATAGTTTCTTGATTTATTTAGTACCTAGATTACTTCAAAGTTTGTTTTGTGATGGGATTAAATTACATTTTGATTTTCTGCAGGGCTTAAAGACCGGGATGTATTACCTGCGAACCAAGCCGGCAGCCAACGCCATCCAATTCACGGTGGATAAGTCCATGCTCAGCAAAGCCATCAATGGCGAGAAGAAAGAGGTCAATGGGAAAGAGTCTGCCAAGGAAGCCAACGTTGCTGCGATGGTCTGCTCCCTAGAGAATAAAGACGATTGTCTTATGTGCGGATCATAGATGAAGTTCCCACTCTCTTTCTTGTACTTCGACTTAATTTGGTAACACATTCTATGCTCCCGTAATGCTGTGAATTTGGTTATCACTAGTTTTAGTTTCTAGAGGACCGGAACTAGTTTTAGAAACGATGCACACATTATTTTTAAGGCTGCTCACACGTTGAGGTGTTGAAATGAATTTCTCTTGCAGATCTATTTTATTCAAAAATCGAGAACTTTTTTTTATACGTTTTCGATTCAAAATCTTGAAATTCACAAGTTTTAGATCTTGACTAGTGTAAACAGCTGTATATTAACAGGTCGCAATAATTTCCATTTATTTGTTATTTTATTACTTTTAAACTGTTTAGGTATTTTGTTCCTAATTGACCTCAGTCACAGTATCAGGAGATGTAAATTTCAGGGGATTCCAAACGAACCATTAACCTTTTTTAAACTCAATCGGTGCAAGCAAACGAGTTTGGGCTTTTATTCGATTCTTAGCTTTCGACCAGTGCTTTCAGTTTAATTTTAATTTCTCTGGACAAGTTTCTTTTTAGTTATTCTAAGTTATTTACTGTTAGTCATAAAACCATCAAATTGAGCTTTTACAGTGCCTTATGATGGTGTTTACGACCAGGAGCCAACATATCACTGCCGTTCGTTTCTAAGATATACATGGTGGCGCCGTTGCGAGAGCTTTTATAAAATGATTTTAGTGAGCCATCCATTTACTAGTATTAAGAATGCTGAGATCGAGAATAATGGAGTATTTTACCAATTCAGGTCGTTTCAGTGAGATTTTTTTTTTTTGCCATTATCAAGAGTTGAATGGTGTTAAGGGCGAGTTGAGTCAGGAGCAAACGAACAATTTTAGCGTTTAACATTGATTTAAGTGCTGAAATATTCAATATATTTCAATGTTCTATATTGTGTATTTTAATTCACCTTTAATATTGATCCATAGATGTCGAGCTATGTAAACACTGCTGCTCGTTAATTCTGAAGGTGTCATATAGTAGATCGATTTATTCAATGGAATTTTGCTTAAATTTTTAGAAGTTATTGAAAACTCTTCAGGTAATTTTTTTTTTAAACGTATGGTAAAATATCGGGTACGCTCTGATCCAAACTTTGAATCGGATATAAATATTATATAAATAATTGACGTTGGTACTTGACAACAATTCCGTGCCATAACTGGAATTCCGTTAAAATTTTGACGATTCCGTGCCATTCCTTTACGTTTGAGTGTAGACAAATTGTTCGTTGCAGTGGAAAAAGTAACCGCAATCTAAAGGCAAATCAATACATATAGTGTCAATATCCTTGACTTTGTGATCGTACGAGATCTGTACTAACGCTCACAAGTTACAATTGCCGCGTATTGTATGTAGTGTTTTTCAAATTTATGGTAATCAGACATACTATGTTCGCAGTTTAATTTTTAAATTCAATATTCCCAAATGAAAGCTATTATTTAACGCAGTTTAAACCCTGTATTTGCATGTGAAATCTTTGTTGAATAATCATGGCAGCAATTTTATTTGTTTTTACCATTGTCTCTCCACGAAAGGTTTTCTTCCTAATTCAGTTTCTAAATTTGTTTCATTATACTCTTCCAACGCATTTGTATGAAATCGTCTGGTTTTTGGAACTATCAAATGAGCTGTGTTGGACTAAGACTGAAAAAAATAATTGATACAAAAGAACAAATGATAAACGTTTCAATTGCTGAAATCGGCCTTGATCAAACAACGTTGTTGCTCATGTGGGTCATCCTATAAGTACCGCCAGCCGGCCGAAGAAAGCGCATTCTAGAAGGTGCAGTGGTTGTGTCGTGTAGACAAGTTCTCTCCGGTGTCCAACATGAAGTCTCTAACGTGCCTCGCCATCTTTACTTTTGCCTTCTGTCTTGCGACGGCAGTGAGAATCAAGAACTGCGGTAAGTATAACGAAACATATGTTATGGTTTCTTGGCTCCGGTTACATATTAAAGATCATAGGAAGTTACGATGTCTTGCCAATGAGTCACCGTGTAGACTACGGAACTGTAATCTTCCAGTGGCTACAAATTGTCGACTGGTCTGATTTCACCGAAACTTACGCTGTATTCGAAGTTTCTTAGTCTCGTCGTTTCGTAATTGTCACTGGCTTAACTTGGATCATGAGATTTCTTAGAAGGCTGTGAATGGCGGCGATTGAAGAAAATTTACGATCTCGTAAAAATGCGTTATTAATTTGAATTTTCAGGCCTTTCTTGCCATTGAGGTGACTTTAATATCTTAATGACTTGAAAGCCGCTGACGATTTTTACCGTCAGCTCACATAAATTTTAAAAGTACGGCGACCGCGTCCAACGAGTGTCAATTTCAGTTTTGAAATCGCAGTTCCCAGGTGGGACTCTTCTTCTAAGGTGTGAATCTTTTCGTTAAATTATTATTAATTAATATATTTCATCTTTATATGATGATTCTTCATGTGAAACTGCCAGTTTGGGGACTCCACGATTATTTCTGCAAGTATACCAACGCGGAGACGACACTTGCATAGGTTTCACACAGCATTTGCATCAAAGAACATGTCATTGCCAGAGTCTAATTCGGGTAACATGTCGTTGCCAGACAAAATAAGAACATATCGTTGCCCGGCAAATAAATGAATACAAATTAATAATATCTGCCTTGATATTTATTTACCAGAATTGCGAGGTATTGTTAATAAGTTCATATTATTATATACGTGCACATTCCAATTAGTACCTAATATCTGTGCACGCTCAAACATTGTGTTGAATAGTATTAGAATAAAGTGTCGGTATTGAAGAAAATAGGCCCATGCCCATTGTGATTGGTTGCCTTAATTCTGCGTCGTATCCTGTAATCGCACCTCGTGTAAGATAATTTTCAAGTTTTTGCTTAATAAATGCCAATTGTTTGACTGAGGAAACCTCGTCTGCGCCTGCTAGCTATCTCGCATATTAATTCTTGTTCTCGTCCTGTCACGATAAACAACTTGGATGGCTGGTGTGGTCTTTTCTTTATTGACCGTTTCTTCCACGATTTTCAACTATATAATAGTTATTGTTAAATAAATACTCTAGATTAGTCTAGAAATTGGTCAATGAGTAGTGAGAACCCTTTCTTCCTAGCTTTGGTCACCGTAAATATCTTGGTCACCGTAGATATCTGCATATTTAAAAAAAATTATTACAGGGAATTAGATTCGTACTGGAAGTCCCAAAAAGCGACTTTCATACTCGGCGAATCAATGTAATAGTAAGGTCAAAGAAGTAGAATTAACATATTCGCGAGTGTTAACCTAAGTGACAAGGCAATGAAGGCATAGCAAGTTACTCAGCGTAACGGGAGATGGGAAAGCTGTTATTGTGTAACGGCCGCCACGGTTCTCTGATCTTGAAAGTCGAGCCTCCTAGCAAGGTTGAGTTGCCGGCTGCAGCATGACGAATGCAACTGAAACGTCATGCCTGAGAAATATCCTAGCGTATTTCATGATCTGAATATGCCACTTGCCAACTGAAGAAGACAAATTTGATTTATGCAAAGTTTTTTCAGAGCAGTTTCTCGATTAATTGGTTAGACAATCTAATAATTGATAAACCTTGGCCATCAGCAGTTCATCAGAGTTTTTATTTATGCAAACTATTCTAATGCCTTAAATTCAACGACTTTGCTCTATTAACTACGATTTTTTTTATAATAATCTAAAAATATATCCGTTATTATTACCCTTTCAGATATGTAGTTAATCCTAATGTTGTTTTAGTTTCTTAAATATCCTTCACACTCTGATGCTTGAAGCTCTTATCTTACGACCTCGAATCACTCACGCATGCTGGTTCTTGCAAGGGCAAGAGGTGAGGCGTGTGGTTGGTTGTCTCGTCATCGACTTGCTGCGCAGTTTACGGTTTTTATAAAAATATTAAACATTGTCTTGTCAAATGTCTCGTGTTTCCCCGGTGTGTAGTTAGTTTTAGTGCTCTATTGTTACGCGTTGCTTAGGTTCGTTTTTCAAATGCAGTTTTGAAATTTCCAAAGATGAAACAAGTTAGTTCGGTGTCGTCAATATGGCAGCACGCATGCTTGTTTTCAACTGCAATGAAATCACGTTACAGTAACTTCTTGTCAATGCATTAGTTGGCTCGAATAAGTTATTGATTACTGTAACTTAAGATGAAACTAATATTCGTTTATAAGCTATAAATAGGAGAAGCCTATGTTTCGATCCATAATTGCAACGATAATTTGATCTTTATTTTTCTCATTTAATAATAATCCGTATTTTTGTTAAGGTTTTCTAGAGTCTTGTTAATTTATTTGATTGTCAGCCGTGCCGCCATATCAGCGACACACAATAGCTGTATTTATTACATTCATCAGCAAGAGAAACTCGACCTCAGAGTTGTACCGTAATGACCATGAATTGTTGGTTATTGCTAATGGATCACTTAATCGTGATGTCATGGTGATGATCTAGCCGTTCTTATAGCGGCGGCTATCATTTTTATTTTTAGTGTTTGCGTAATATACATAAACTATTTGTGGCACTTGCGCTTTTTTTATTGTGCAAATGACTAATTATAAATTGTCTGAAAATTGATTTTATTTCTATAATCTTGTTTGTTCATGGACTGCAAAATATTGTTGAACATCAGTTAATCAGTGAAGGTTTTAACTGCTTGTATTTGGAACAAGTCCTTACCCTTTTGAAGTACTATCTTTGTATGAACATCATGTTTGCATTTATGATCTTGAAAAAAATTTATAACGTTGGTTGTTTACGTTGTCCTTACGAAATCCAACATTCAAAATCACAATATCGTTTGTATTTTGTACTGACAGTTCTGTAGTAGATGGATGCATATCTGGTCATAGAGCATCACATCGATCATATTTCACTCATATTTTCTTTGTCACTATTGATATGATAAACGTACTAATGCCGAAATAAACGACACAGTTTTACGTACGTTGATTTTCTTGTAATAGATGCGTCTGTCAGGTTAAAATGTTACTGAAGTGCTCTTTTTTAGGATTCGTCTCCGGTCGATGGTGCTGCGTCTCCTGAATCAATAAGCACATTGGTAGCGAACCACTGAGTTTGCTTTTGATTGCCATAAACAATGTCTGATCGGCCAGACATTGCTGAATTCAGCTTGAATTTTCGGCGACGAGAATGGCCTATATTTGGTCACTGTACCTCGTATGCTCGTATGGTGCAGAATTCTAAAACCAGTAACTGCCCAGCTTAATATACCGTATGATCTTATCCGGGCAGATGCATCATATATAATCCCAATAATTTAGTGTTAAATTAATGATCGATTCCTCATTCTAGTTAGTGTCGTGCAAGTGTCTCATCACCTGATAATCCCGTATGATGATCATATCAAACATCAAAGTGATGTCGGCGCTGAAGAATAGGCCAGTTGTGGCCTGTCGCCGATTCTTGTAATTTTCATGGCTTGTTCACAGGAGATCTAAAAACAGGTCCTCCGACAGGTAACCGTATTTTCCAAACTGACGATATTTGAAATAGCTATATAGACTTCCACCAGGTTCGATAAGGTGCTAGACATATCAAGTCTGAATATATATTTCTCCATAGCTTTATCTCGTTTTTGAACTATGATGAACTAATCTGAATCGGCAACCATCTTTTTATTAATTTTTTTTTCATAGTCAAGCTGTGCCATAAACAATTATTGTTTAGGCCTGAATAGACGCTCTTGCAACGTTTTGCATTCGATTTTTATTTGTCGTTAGTCACCAGGATGTCCTCTGCCTTCGCTGTTCATTGTTTTTGATTTATATGATATGTCCACGTGTCTTTCGTGCTATTATGTCACTGCAGCTAATATAGCATTTTATAAGAGCACTTGAAGAACTACGTTCTAATCATAGGTTGGTACCTATGCACAAGTCAATGGGTGCTATGTACTTAGACCTCGATGAGCAAACGTGCTGCTCATGTGTCACATCCTGTGCATGAGGCTCTCTGCGCGCATTGTCATCATTGTACACGCAGGAAATGTGCACGTCACGTTTCGAAGATATAAATAAAAGTGAAAGATAGCCAAACTGTTTTTTAAGCCACTGCTTTCTCTCAACTTGCTAGGATTTGCTTTTATTTTGAGCCGAGAGTTTTGACTGGCATCTTTTTATTTTGTTATGAAATCGGGACTTTTTTGTTAAAATTACAAAATTGCCACAAAGAAAGTGTTACAATATCGATGTCTTGTAGAAAACGATTTTTTAACATTTTCTGACAACAGGTGCTGCTGGTTTAGAATTCCGTTGTCAATTTTGTAATGCACTTGATGAACAAATTTTAAAATTTACTGCAGCATATGAGGAATGTACATTTTACGCCTATAACTTTGAAGCTAGTGCTTTTTATACTAGCCATAAAGATGAGAGAATTTTTATTACTTTGATAGTATCTAAGCCTTCTGAGTCTGGTAACTGTCCATTAAGTTTGAGACGTACGCAGCAGCTCCACTTCGCAAACAACGAATGTAGCCGGTGAGTGCGACAACATATCTGACTGGAGCGTTGATCTTGTCTGCCGAAATGAGCATACCAGCGGCCGGTTGTTTTAAGGCACTCGTAAATTTTGATTGGTGATTGGCTAACTTTTACAATAAAAAAGAATTGCCTTGATTAAATTATTTTCTTCTTAGCATAAATTATCAGCACTTGATTTTTTGGTATTTTAACCTCTATAGTAAAAAGTCGACGATTTTTCTTGACGCTAATAGGCCTAATTTCCAGGTAGCTGTAAGGCCTGGACTTTCTCAGGTCCGTGTTTTTACTGACCAGTTTTTTTGTTTTTTTTTTATGTGGATGTACTTGGTGGCTGGCAGCTCCATCTTGATTTATTGGTGCATTTTCACCGTCATGTTACTTCGCTCTATTCAAGTTTGGAACGCATTTTTCATTTATTTTGAGTAAATAAAACTTTGAAGTTCTCCTTGTCCTAATTAAAAATCATTGAAATGTTTAAAGCGTGCCTTTTGGCGTACGTGTCCTAGTAGCTCAGTATTGATTACTCTGAATGAAAGCACTTTGAATTTGTGCAGTTTATAACAAATATATATAATATAATTTAATAGGCAGCTACATCAAATATCAGATTTTCGGCGATAGGCCACTTTGTCATGTTTAAATATTATATTATTTTTTTTATATTTTTAAGATATTCTGATGGCAATTTACTTGAAAAAAGAAATGAATAACCATTACTGTAGTTTTTTTTGTAAACGTATGCCTCCTCACAATTATTTCATCTCTTTTTTGTTATTATTTTGTTTGAACTGAATGTTTGCATTCTTAACCTGCATTCACACATTGAACAGTGCTTGCGTCTTTGAGATGGGTGCCCGTAATCTCGCCAGTTTAATGAGTGCGACAGCTTCATCCACAATAAATTACGCGAAGATTAAGAAATTGATCACCAGATGGCTGATAGTTATTGAAAATAACCTTTCTAAGTAATTATATCATATACGGTAACACTTATTTGGGAGCCTAGCCTCTGAGTAAACAGAAAATACTTTTTTGCGCTTATTTATCGAATTTTATACCGCGGCATCAAATGCCATGACCCACGGTATCAAATCTGCAATTCTCATTTTCCCCCTCGGAGTGTTTGGTAACTTTCACTTATTCATCTCATACTCGTGTCGTGTATATCATATTTATTGTTAATTTCTTTGCACTTAGTTGCAGAAATAAAATATTTTTTCTCCTTGAAGACAATTGGGTTCATGTATACCGTTAAATTCGTGAGTTTGCTCCGGTTATGTTTCGGACCTATGTGATATAGACCTTTATTCGTTCGAACGAAGTTCATTTATTTGGCGATTGGTTGGAAAAAGTTTTTGCCGTAAGTTTCCTTCTTAATCAGGATACCTGACTATAAGTTCGGTAGTGTGTTGGGTGTTGGCGTTACCGCGCGCGTTCTTGCAGTGGGTGAAGGGATGAGTCTGGATGACCTTCAACACACAACGCTTCCGTGTTGTGGATGCGATGAAAGTACCTTGTGACCAGGTCATCCGTCCTGGACTCCTGGGCAACAAAGCCTGCACTAACCTGAATGTCGGCCTTTGTCAATACTGCTGCTGATTACCCTTTGTCTGGTCGCATTGATAGAGAAGCCCATACGATGTAATACTGTTGCTACAGAATTGAGGCCTATTTCAACCTAAATATTATCAATATTGATGATACTGATAAAGTTACTCGTCTTACTGAAAATGTAACTATTGTTACTGAAATTGGAACTATTGCTGATAGTTAAGCAGTGCTTGCGTCATTGTTATGGATAGTTGCGCATGTCATTCATAAGAAAGCAAATCTACAAATTAAATTGAATGCTTAACAATATATGATTCAACCGTGGTTATTCTGTATTCCATAGCCTTTTTGATTAGATTAATCGAATATGTCTATTTTGCATAGTGAGTTAATATTTCATTAACTCGCAATTTTTATCTTCGTTTCATAAAATCAAATACAATTTTGATGCTCAGAACTGTAAGTATATGTTTCTGATACTTTATTCGGGAGTCACTGACCGCGTTCATAATTGATTCTTATGATTTTTTTGCAGGTGGGAAAGCAAACATCGACTATCAGAATATTCAGATTACTGGATGCAGCCCCAAACTCCCCTACTGTATCTTCGAGAAGAACCACACTGCCCAACTGAGCATCCCCTTCTCATCCAGTGAGTCTCATAGCATTGATAATGATAATCAGATCGTAGTATTGTGGTTTTCTGTTGACAAGTCATGTTGGAAATAAAAATCAGAGATTTGTAAAAATTAATGTTGTTAGAATTTAAGGCCTGTCATGGAAGTATGTTCCTGAATTTGTGAATTCGGAAATTAGCAGCGAATATAACGCAAAATTACCCAGGCCTTGACGGTGTTTTAAGGTGTTCAGGAAATGTGAATTGCACACTGCTCGAGCTTTGTCAAAATGTTTAAAAAAATCGAACCATGCTATGTCGGGTCGCTCTCATTGCATCTATGTAATCATTTCCTGTGCGATAGTTTCACCTGCATTGAAAAAGAACAATTGAAATAAAATAGGCATGATTGTTTCGCTTTTTCGACCAATGACACGTATTCAATTTTTTCGTTACTGATTCTGAAAGTTGTGCGCAGTGCTCCGAAGCATTCGAAGGCTTGCTTCTTACTTGCGAATATTCTTTGTATTTTGCGGCTATAAGCATCACGTAGTCAGACAAAGCATCGTCGCTGAAAGTGTGCAGGGTTGCCGCGCTGTAGGAAGTGATGCAAGACGCGGTGTCAACACTCAGGTCTTGTAAGCCTGTCGTGCCCTCTTCGATACTAACAATTCAGAGTGGAGAAAAAAGCTTGTGGGAAAAACCTGCGTCGTACGACTTCACTTTTGTTGGCGGGAACCGGTTTTCGGTCAACAGGTTGACCTAGTTTTGATCACTAGTTTATAGCGTGACGCTTGGCTCTTGTTATATACGGATATACTGAGAAAAATTATTATTAAGATGGTAACTGCTAAAATGTTTAGCATGTTTATTGTCTGGTAACCTTTATTGCTAATAATATCAAACGAATGTATATTTCCAATTATATCCCGTCAACGGATGAACAAAACTAGTAACGTAAATGTAAAATCCGAACAAAGGAAATTTGTGCTGGGTCTTGGACAAATTTTTTTTTATATATCATTTTTTGTTCGCGCTTGGTGAGTCTGCGGTTACTCAACTTTCACGCTTATTTTTTATGCCTCGTCCGAACTGTGGGATTCTCATGTCGCGTGTGTGCGAAGCGCTCGGTGTCTGTAACTCGAGCTTTCTGCGCAGCATGTCGACCGGCTTTAGCTTTGAATTCCGTACTTGAATTCCGTCGTGCATACATTCATTCTACTGAGCTTACTGAATACACGACTAATTAATAAAAATTTCCGGATCCCATTAACACAGATCTAACAATTTTGTTCACAAATGGTCTTAATGCCTCACGTTTTTCAAAGTAAACGACGTGTTATATTACCGGTGTAGCAAGATGTGAATATATATATTATATTATTAAAACAGAGACTCGTCGATTCCTAGACATTAAGAGGAATATTTGTGTGATGGCATATCTTTGTGGTGCACAGATACGGAGATCACATCACTCAAGGCTGTGGTGCATGGGGTGATCGGCGGCATCCCAATCCCCTTCCCTTTGGACAACCCCGAGGCGTGCGGCCAGAGCCTCACGTGCCCTGTCGCTGCCCACACCAACGTCACCTACTTTGAGGGGCTTCCTGTCAAGCCCATTTACCCCTCGGTCGGTACAATAACTTAAACTTAAATCTTCAATCGGTAAACTGGATACGATAATGAACTTGCATCTCAGTCGTTGTACTGGCGTGTACGATAATATCTTGCTTCTCAGTCAGCACATAAGTTTGTACGTGTAAAGTTGATGATATGGTATGCATACATTGTGTTACAGGTCATGAATGCCACATTCATGAAAAATTGAACAGTTTCCTTGCAACCTAAGGAATCGGTAACAAATACCATTTAACGAATAATAGATATTCATACATGAATGCTCTCGAGCAGCTTCGCCTGACGGTGAAGTGGGCGCTGCAAGACCAGGCCGGCGTGGATCAAGTGTGCATCCTCATCCCCGTCAAACTCCAGTGATCGTCGAGCAGGCCTCGCATCACAACTGAATTAACTTTAACTAACTTCAGTTTCCTTTAAGTTTTAAGATGCCAGTTATTAGGATATTTTAGATAACTTCCTACAGCCTTCCTTCTTGTTGGCTTCTTTGCGCGTCCGTTTTAGACGTTAGTTCATTCAATAGAATCTTTTGATTGGATGATGGCTCGCATGATGAGCAGCTTATTAAATACTTTGAGGCTTATATTGTTCGGTAAAATCACAAGTTTATACTTAAGAGCCTCATCTACTATAGCTATCAAAGACCTCGTAAATCTGATACAATGCGTCGCTCTCCTACTTAACTATTAAGGTATATTAACTGACGTGCAGACCTAGGCATTATTTCTCTATTTTCTTCAATAAAAGTGACTTAGTAATAAGGCTTCAATTTTCCTTATGATTGAGCATGATTTATTTTTGGCTCTGATAGGAACTCGCAGTGGCCAGGTGCAAATTGCTGATCTGAAAACATTCTTGACAGAATTTCGAAAAAACGGTCTTCATGGGAAAATTGAGGCTTAGGTAAAATTACGACAATTTGCCTGTAAACTGATTTCAACGTAAAACTGTCTACTTTTAAATGAAACCGGTGAATCAATTCGAAGCAGTAGTCAATTATGCTATTAACAGTACCGGTGCCATCAAAAATGCAAGCCGTCATAGGTCGCAATGTGATGCCTAAGTTTGCAGTGAAACTAATTCAAAAATATTTTCACAATTTACTACTCGGGGTGACCTGGACTAAAAAAAAATAAATGCACATTATGTTGTGAATCGTCACGAGCGGGCTAAACATTACAAAAATATGATTGAACTTACTCGTTACTAGAGCGTGAGAAAAACGCCGTTCTTAATTATAGGTATAATACTTACACATTCATTATGGATTAAAATTATTCTTCGAGATTACACGAGTGTTAGAGCAGAAAATGAAAGAAAGAAAATGTTTCAGCAGAAAGTGAACTTAGACATTAATTTACAGAGAAAGCTAGAAAAATAAGTTATCTTCGTTATGAAACCGGCTTTAACGTGGACAGTACAACCAATGGGCATGAGAGCTCGCCTGCTGTGGGACTGCAACGATCCATCCCTTGCAGTTACATTGCCACGTATGTATGAGTAGCCGTATTAATGGTTATTATTGGCTGCGTGGCGTTGCAACGACACTTTGCCCACGCGCTTATTCACTGAATTTAGCTCTTACGAGAAACAAAATGACAACATACTAATTTGCTAAATTTTGCGTAATAACCTTAAAGAAATGGTGTAAAGCATTTTAATTGGATAAATTTAGTCAATGAAAACATTAGGCAATGCGGATTTCAATTCACCTTCGAGCAATGCTCCTTTAGAGTTCGAAAAGTCACCGATCAGAAAGTTGCAAAAAAATACATCTTATCCGAGTCGCGTTGATCACAAGATGGAAGGAAAATCCAATCCACTAAGCAAAAATTTGGCTTTGCTGGAGAGCTAACGCGTACAAAAAAAGTTTAGTTCTTCATTAAGCCTATTTATTATTGCAAAGGATACGAATTTATTATATTGCTAAGTATTAAGTAGCAAACTATTATAAGAACACTTGCAATGGAAATAGTGATGCATGCGAACGATAAGTTTTGCTTACCCTGCGAGAAAGACGCATTACAAATACTAAGCTTTAGTATGACTTATAAGTTCACAGACAGGGTGATTCTGAAGCCAATGTACGAGGGTCATCCGGAAAGTATTACCCGTTTGGGAATTGAACAAAAGGAAGTAAATATTAACAAATGGAAACATGTTTATTGAAAAGAACATGTATTACACTACTTCTCTACATAATTTACGGACAAATTTAGGCATTTGTCGTATCGTGTCACGTGTTTTTGTATACCAGTGTCATATTACTCCGCCGCCAGTGTATTGAGATACGCAGTCAAGTGTTCGTTCAGTTCTTCGTCATTTTGAAATTTTGTTCTTGCCACGAAGTCCTTGAGTTTCGTAAACAGATGAAAATCTGAAGGAGCCAAGTCAAGACTGTAGGGTGGATGGTCGAAAATTTCCCACTTGAATTTTTGAAGTTGTTGTGTTATCCGAGCCGTATGCGGCCTGGCATTATCATGCTGGAGAATGACGCCAGTAGACAACAGACCTCGCCGTCGATTTTGAATTGCCCGTTGTAATTTTTTTAATGTTGCACAATATGCATTGGCATTGATTGTGTCTCCACGGGTCATGAAATCGATGAGCAGTACACCTTGCCGCTCCCAGAAACACTGGCGGAGCAGGCATATATGACACTGGTATACAAAAACTCGTGTCACGATACGACAAATGCCTAAATTTGTCCGGAGATTATGTAGAGAAGTAGTATAATACATGTTCTTTTCAACAATCATGTTTCCATTTGTTAATATTTACTTACTTTTGTTCAATTACCAAACGGGTACTACTTTACAGATGACCCTCGTAATTGTCATCCGCAACAGAAGACAGATGCATTATTTTCATATTTAAAGTACACAGTAGGACAGATGGCACAGAGTCGGAATTACTATTGACATACGAGTTATGACTACTAAATTGTCAAATGATAGTTTCACTATTAACTTATAAAATGAAGGTTAAATGCATGATCAAATGCCAGGAGTAAATCAAAGCAACCTGAAGATCAGCTTGTACACAGATTTTCAACAACAAAAAAATAATAATAGCGTCTTTGATCAAGCAGATCAACGAATCTTTGTACAGCTCTTTTGAGGAGGCTCAGATAAAATCACGAGCAGCAAGATGCAACTCACAAGTGCATATTTTGCAGTCAATCAACGCTAGAATGCTGTATTAGAAAAAAAAAATACATTGGCATCCTTGTAACCAATGTTTGTTCAAAACTCATCGTGAACATAATCAAAATCGTCATTCTCATCATAATCATCGTAGTCGTCATCGCCTGGCCAAGGGCCAAAGTTGTCAGAAGAGCAGGCACTGAAGGTACCCACGCCCCTGCAGAGCGTATGTTCGAGGGCATCCTCACCACCAGATGCCCAGGCCTCGTATAGCATCCGCTCACTGGTGACCTCGGCCAGGAGCTCATCACAGAGATCCTGCAGGCGGTGGGACCACACATTGTCTCCTCCATCCAACACACTCGCCTCCCTGCAAAGCATTGTACCACTTTGATCAATAATCTCAGAACAGTGGTAGGTGCCTCACTTTAAGCAAGAAATTCTTTCAGGTGCTTATAAGTACATGGTATATCAAAGTTTAGTGTTCATAGTGGCGATGCAGTGAAGTTCATGGATGAAATCTGTTGAGTGGAAAACAAATGAACCTATATACAAGAGGGATCTAAAGTGTACCTTTTTGAAAAAATCAATAAGAAACTTCTGCATTTTGATCCCCTGTTAAATTTTTATTTGTTTACTAATTTATTAGATTCTGTAGTACATTGAGCAAGATAATTCCAATTTGTTAATAATGAAATAATAACAAGCTTAATAATATAATTGCTTAAAATTTAATAATTTATACATACAAAAATATGGTTTGATGCATGATCTCCATGAGCACAGCAAACATGGATAATTTACTCAACTTACCGCCCAGTATCAGGGCCTGCAAGTCTCATGGCACCATCAACCATGACAGTGCTGTAGTTCACCCACTGACTGTCACAAACACTTTCTGTTGCTTCCATTGACTGTTGGTCTGAGAGTCGTACACTCCTGATGCGTTCCTCAGCAGCAGAAAATGATTTGCTAAACTGAAAGTAATAGAAGAAATAATAGTTGATCATGTAAACTACTGTCCATCAATTTAATTGTAGCTTGTGTCACATATGTGTTTTCAATGATAACATAATATTAATTTGCTTTCACATACCTTGGTTGCAATCAGCATACACGCATCACACTTCACTGCAGCTTCAGCATCCCCTTCATTGGCATCTGTGGCTCCAACATTGACACTTCCAAAATTCAAACTAAAATACACTAGAAATATTTTAAATAAATAAAAAATTCTCTTTGGAGCCATTTTTGTTCAACTGAAAACTCTAAATATAATAATAGATAAAAATTAACTCTCAGCAAGTCAACATGAATATGCACACAGCAGATGAGACATGCAGCAAAATTATTTCAAAATTTAGAGTTATGCTATTTGGCACTGATAAAATTTTCCCATTAGTGAGTGACGTAGGCAATTATGGAAGAGGGAAGACTGGAGCTTCTTATACCTTGTGTGGTTACTACAGTTTGGGAAAAACTGATTTGAAAATGTGGCAAAAGGTGTCTAATTTTGGTATTGGTGGCCTCAATCCAAAACAAAATGGCAGCCATTTCTGCAAGATGGGGTAATAAGAGACATTGCCATAATGCCAGGGGTACTACACAAGTAACGGGAGTATGGGACACCCCTAAAAACACATTTACAGTAGAACCTTCAAGGCTACAAGCCTCCAACCTTGGTTGGTAAAGGCTCCAGACTCCAGTTAACAAAAAAATCAATCAACAACAAAAAAATTTGATTACATTTACCTGGCACAGCAAAAAAATTTTGCTTAACAAAAAATTATTGCATTGTCATGCATCACAAAGTTGTGCATTGGATGTTATTTTGTCCACTGGGCAACATAGAATGAGAAGGAATTAACCTAAACTATGATTTATATCTCCAAAAAATATGATGGTTGTCAGTAAAATATTCTTTCCTGCTTCAGGTAGGTATGTTTTTTACAGTCTTAATTGTTCCCAATGAAATGTCCATGGATACAGTAATGTCACATGATTTACATTAATATCCTTATTTGTTAATAGGTAATGTATGGAACTATGGATAAGGTAATATCATGTTGATAAAGGAAAAACAATTACCAATCGCAGATTACAGAAAATGTCATTTACCGTCAAACGGGGCAAAAAGGGACGGATTTGAGCGTTTTTTGTTAATAACTTCTTACCATGAAACATTTCAGAAACAAGTTTAGGCTCATTTTATAGCTCTTTGCGAGGGTTATCCAATGGCATCTTCAAAAAATTCCATATGCTATTCGTAAGGTGCCAGACGCAAAATAAAACTGTCCCGATTTACCCCTCAAAGTGGGGTAATCCGGGACACTTGCAATAAAAGTTAATTTTAAAACGTTTGAAGCATGCAGAGTGTACTCATCCATTACTAACAATACTTTGAAGTCCTCCTCTTTCATTGTAGATGGTGTAGATGAAAAATAAATGACATTTTCTGTGATTTTTTACTTGTTTTTCCATTATTGATATATTACCATATTCATTAATTACCGTATTATTAATGTGATATTACTATATCCATGGACATGCCATTGAGCATTGACAACGACCTTGTCCACTGCAAGCTTCATATCAGCAGCCATGTAGCATTTCTTCTGTATCTGTAAGCTTACAGGATGGTTTGTAATTTTGCACAATTTTAATTGAGTCAAGTGATTTCACTATAACAAAAAAGATTGCGAAAAACATACCTGAAACAGAAAATAATGTTTTAGTAACAACCATCATATGTTTTGGAGAAATAAATCATATTTTAGGTCAATTACTTTTCATTCTATGATGCCCGGTGCACAATTCTATATATAGCATTATATGTACAATTTTGTGACGACCATTGAAGCACTAATTTTCCGATAAGTGAATTTTTTTTTTTCGCTGAGCGAGGTAAATGTTATCAAAATTCTTTATTGTTAATGAACTTTTTGGTTAACTGGAACCTTTGCTAACCGAGGTTCTACTGTAAATGCATTTTTAAGGGTGTCCCTAATTACCCCAGGGTGGTGTCCCGAGTAGCCCCGCCGTGCATAAATGGCTGCCATTTTGTTTTGGAATGAGATAGGCAAATTCCGTCAATTACGTTTTCCAGCCAACACCTGGGTGCAACTTTTATGTATGTAAAATTTTTTTATACGGCAAATATTTTTTTTGCTCCAGACCTTAGCAGAGGTACTTTTCCAAAATCGCACTTTTCACACTTTTTTTTCAGCGATTTTTTAGAGATAGTATATGTTTGATTTCTTGACTAACTTTATACATAATAGATAGTAAAAATGTTGAAGTTTACGCCACTATTTTTAGTTTTGCAATATTTTGATTAGTTTAGCTGCTACAACATTTCTACAAAATGTTGGAGGCGCGTCCCGATTTACCCCGCACGTCCCTTTTTACCCCACTTGACGGTATATTACATCTACAAAAGAAGAGGACTTTGGTCCTTGCCCCTTGGACTTAGGAGTACTGTTTAGTGTTACTATTACACTTAGTAAAGAATGAGTGCACTTTGCATGCTTCAAACATTTTAAAATTAAGTTTTACTGTTACTATAAATGTCCCGGAGGCTGGATTACATAACAGCAAAGCAGAGTTTTTTTTGGCGCTCCTTCAAGTTTAATTTTAAGTCCTATAAGTAGACCAGCAAAGTATCATGGATACCAGATTACCAGCATCAGTATGGCAGCACAGCCAGCACCACATGTATGTGATTTATCTACTTGGCATTGGCAAGCCGCTACTGAATTTTTTGAGCTGTGGTTTTATGGATTTGCCAGCCGTGTTTTCATTTCTTTGAGCCATGATTCCATTTTATCAAGCCATGAATTACATATCTCGGCCATGAATTACATATCTCGGCCATGAAAAGCCATTTACAAGGCGTGAATTTATTTACAAAGTACATGCACATGTTACCCCAAATCTCTAATTTTACCCTAAAACAGTCAAATGGCAACAATAACATTTGTCTTTACTGTGAGCTGAACACGTGACAACTGACAATGCAGTCTGACCGCTTTAATGTGACGGTCGTGACCCCAACTTTGCGCAATCTTCAATCAAATGTTAGGTTAACTTGTTAATATTACGATGAATGATGATTACCGTATGTTCTGCAGGATAAGTAATGCAGTGGGAATGGTAAAGATATGCAGATTGCAGAAGCTGAAAATTTTATGAAATGACATGTTTGCGAAGGGCAAACTGCAATTTTTTTGATCAAACAAAAATTTATGACATTTGAGCCGCAAGATTTCATACCTACTGAAATTATATGATATTAGAGCCGCAATATTTCAGAAAAATAGGACTTTTCCAGCCCAGGAAGGCTGCAAGCACCATCATAATTTGTACACAAGATATTGGTTTAAATCTTGAGTAAATGAGAAAATTAAAAATGAACTTATTCTAAAAAATCACTGGTTTGCCACTTTGGGTAGGGTAAATGCAGTATATTCTGACACTTTAAGGATGTAGCAAAAAATGAATGGCTATAAAAAATACACCGTACGCGCAACTCTAGTTCTGTTTGCTTTACGTCACTCTCAAAACACCGCACTACGCGCCAGCAACAATGAAATGTCACAAAATGTTGCCATATTTATTTAAAAGCCCTTAGAATGCAAACCTACCAAATCCATATATTCCAACACTGTGTGTGACTAAATTCAGCATTTTGTGAGACTAATTCCGGCCACGCTTCAAACTCTACTAATTCATAATGCCAACACTCTTGTGTTTGAATTCTGATTGCTGTGTGAGCTGTATTGGAATACGACACAGCTTGGAATTAGAACACTATTGAATATTGAACACTACTTAATTAGGCTTTTAATTGAGAGCTATTAAGCTTTTAATTAAGAAAATTTTAATTTTTGCACACAGCTTGGAAGTTGGAACAAGCTGTGTGTGTCTAATTCCAAGCTGTATTGGAATTAGTTTTTATGTGTCTAAAACCGTCTCTTAAATTAATCATCTATTAATTTTTTTACCACTTGAAATCAGCAAATATAAGTATACTTAAATGATTCCTAATATATTCACAGACGTATTTAAAAGTCTCAAACCATAATATTCTTTCTACACAAAGTTTATCACTATTTGGTAGAGCAAGGTCAACTATCAACTTTGACACATTTTTCAATGTTCTCACTGGGTGACGCGCACTGTCTCTCTTTGGATCTCAACATTTTCCCGCCAGACGGCCCAGACGCCAGACCTAGTGTTTTGGCAATAGTATGTATGGCGCGCAAAAGTATGATGTCACTATTTCAACCATCAACGAATGCATGGAACTAAGAAGAAGCTTAATATAAAGGAAAAAAGTCAAGAAGTGTCGGAATTACCAACGATGTCGCATGTCGTACTATACAGCGTTTACCCTAGAGTAAATGCGTTATATTCCGACACCTTAAGGATGCATCAAGAAATGAAAAACTATAAAAAAAAACCGTATGCGTTACGTAAGTTCTGTTGCCTTCACGTGACTCTCAAAACACTTCACTACGCGTCAGCAACGATGAAACGTCACAAAATGTTGCCATATTTATTAAAAAGCCTTTAGAATGGAAACCTACCAAATCCCTATATTCCGTCACTGTGTGTGGCAATATTTGACACGTGGTGAGTCGTATTGCATCAGCGCTTCAAATTTAACTGATACGTAATGCTCTCAATATTTTCCCACTAGATGGCCAAGACCTAGTGTTTTTGCAGTATTTCGACACGCAAATGTATGACGTCACCATTTCAACCATCAATGAACGCATGGAACTAAAACAAAGCTTAATATAAAGGAAAAACTAGAGAAGTGACGGAATTACCTACGATGTCGGAATATACCGCGTTTACCCTACCTAAGGGCTAAGAGGCCAGGACTGGAAATAATGCGACATCAGACGTACTGATACGTCTGTAATTAAATCCGCAACATGCTGCGTAATTGCAAATATTCACACTAATTACGCAGGATGTGTAAAATTATAAGTGAATTATAACTCAATTCCGCGCATTGTCGCCGTGACAAAATCCGCGGAATCTCAGCCAGAAAGTTCACGAATCACGAGCAGCAAGCTAATGTACCAAGAGCAACGTTCACGCTCGCGGCATAGCTCGTGGAACAACCATAACTTGAACACAATGGACGACCCACAACTCGGTCTCAGTGGTCAGCGGCTTTGCAACATCACACTGATTGAAACAAACATGTAGTCCTCACTGCTTCACTCCTCACGGTCCTCAGTGTGTAAGTGACTTCGATCGCTATAGGTCAGATGGCTTTCGTGCCACTACCAGCAACTTCAAAATTTTCAAGAATTTTGTATCTTTTGAACAATCTACTCTATTAAACAGTGAGTTGATATGTTTTTGCAACCAAATAAAGTAATTATATTTGTTCTGAAGTGCTTTATTGTATTCAAGGAAGAATGAGCATGTTCTTTTTGGTGCGATCGGGTGTGGCATTCTCATTCTCATAGAACAGTGATACGGTCATTACGATGTTATTAAACACATTGACTACAAAGTGGTACAGATGCGTACCACCAAATGTATTTCTCCAGGACGTAATGGTACATAATTCAGGTTGCCTTAAATTGGCCAAATCCGAGAACAAAAAAGGCCGATAACTCAATATATACTAATTTATTTGTAGGTTCCGCTATTGAAATTCCATTTATTTTCTTTTTGCAGTATTTAAAATTTAATTAAGAAGTACCCCTATCATAAATTTTAGCTGGCCAACGCAATTGAGAAAAACTAAATCACGGATTTTGTCCAAAAAAATGACCGTCTAGCAACCCTGCTTAAAAACAGTACAAAAAATGAAATAATAGTACAAGATGAAGCAATTGTAGTCAACGTGTCAAACTTGATTTCAACCGTCTCTACATAAAACCAATGGTTTATTGCGTTAATTTGGTAATTTGTTCGTAGTATGCGGCAAGTAATGGCACTATATCTAAAAGTTAAGCTGCTTTCCTTAGCTATGAGAAACTAATATGTTTAAAAATCGTTTGATGTATCTCAACGATTTTCTAGAAAGGCAGAAACTAGTCAGAAATTCATGATTAAGCTAGATCCTCAAATTTCTCAAATTCTTTCACTTTTATAAATTCTCATTAAGGCATCTCTTGAAAAGAATTTAGCTTAGCTGGATGTATAATAGAGTTTTTCTCACGCTAGCATAATTTTCATCGGTGCCAAACCTCGTACCAGAGATATGTGGATATTGATTCAAGCAAGGTGAAGCAAGAGTTTAGTAAACGTTACTGATGTTAGAACGATTGTGTTGGCTGCTGCGGTGTGCATGCATCAGCTAATATGGTTTCGCGAGCATACTCGTTAGTCACGCGCTCACACTTTTTTCCAAGCGATATAATGTTAATATTGTTCATCTTTTGCATACCTCAGCACACTGTTATGCAGGCAATATCAAAATTCCTTCTACATGAAGCACTTTTCTTGAAGACTGATAATGAAATGATGTGCTTCATTATTAGCTGATGTATTCTTGCATTTCGAACATTTGTTTTGTCTAATGCTTTTGATTTCCACTATTTTGTCGATTAAAACGCAACATCTTACATGGTTGGTTATATTTGCATTAAATAAGAAGATGCATTGTTCAATATACTAGATCTAGATTTGTATGATGCATGGATTAAACTTAATCCTATAAATAATGACTTATCATTTCATGGAAATAGTTTAAAGCTAGTGCGATATTGAATTGACCTCTTCACTGTCGCTTAAAACTATGGCACTGATGAACTTGTACTTTGCAGGGTGTGGTGCGATGGCCAATGCTGTCGCCGACGAGACTTCGGGCTGCGATGGAGAAGAGAAGCCAGCAGGTCCGGCTGATGAAATGGCAGCAGTGGAAGGTGAAGGCGTCTAGTAAAAGCAATCTAGCAACCAAGCGATGTTGCTCCGGCTCGAGTGTGAGGAACCCAATCGTTATTCATGCTTAGCTTATTGCTTTCTTCTTACTGCCTATATTTTAGTAGTAAATCTATCTTCAGCCAAACTTGAAAGGATTTTTTTTTACTTTTTTTTGTTCGCTTTGCTTGAATTTCGTAACTGTCATTGGTTTATGTGATATGCTTCAGATGTACTGTTTCTATGCGCAATGAAGGCTCACTGTAGCTTGTATTGACTTGTTAGAAATTTTCTAACTTGTTGCCTACAGTTGCGTCATCACTGGCAACCCGTTGAATGCAATACTTGCATTATGTCTACACACATTGGTAAGTTATCTAAGTCCTAATGTGTACACAGAAGGTATATGCATGTAAAAACACAAATTTGCAAAATTTGCATCAGCATACATTATACATAACAAATTCTAATTAACAATGCGTAGCGTATCTGAATAGCTGAAATCAACACTAACACAGTTTCTCTTTCTATAAATCAACATATAGATATAAATATGAACCTTAAAATGTTAACTTTCGTGTACGTGATCTATAGGAGACTCGTTCCAGACAATTTGAACGCTGAAAAAAACTAACATAATTCTTGGGATCCGAGTTATTTGTTTCTATGTTTTTGTTCTCAAATATGACTACTATAAATTAGTAATTTTTTCATGACACGCAGAGTCAATTGCGACTGATTCAAATTTTGAATATTTATAAGTTGTTATCTGATATTATAGGTTATAATAGATTATAGTAGGTAATCTGCTTTTTGATCTCCAAGCTCCAGCTAGAAATTTTGTTCAGCTTATCGAAAAAACAATAAGAAAATTGTAAATAAATGTACGCTCTGGTCTTCAACCAAACCTGTATAAGTTGTTATCTGTGAATAAATATTATCAAGACTCTTTCTCATGGTTTGTATTTAGAATCTTTTTAATAGCAAGCTTGGATAGGTCAATAGATGCCTACATTTTTTTCGACCTGACCATCAATACTCAATGGTTGCACGTATTCATAGCTATATACGAGTGCCTCTTTAAAAAAACTAGCTTACCATTGTTCAATGATATGAATACACCAAGCATACTGAAATGTGAGCAAAATCAATGGCATCAGTTGTAGTCATACATGTACGTAATTATGTAATTCGTAAGGCAATCAAACTATCACGCATATCATAATTTTTTTGTGTAAGTAAAGCTTCATACCCATTCCTGAATTACTGGAACATTTTGACTATGCATGCCTTTGTACGATATCATACAAAATGTGTTATTTGTGCATGACTTGTCATTGTATTGAACTTTTGTAGTGGCTTCTGTTGATTACATGTAGTTCGCAACTAAGTTCCATGTCTCTGTGAGTTTTGTGTTGAGTAGCATCTTCATGCATGTAGATTATGCTCGAAATGTTGCATGTTTTTCAGAATTCTTACGTTATCATTTGCCAATTTCTGAAAAATAATAAATTGTTGTTCAAGCCAATACTTATGAGTTACGGTAATCTATTGTGAAACGTCTCAAGACAGAGAAAGGGCGCATCCCTGACAAAATGTGAACTTATCACCTTGATGTTATGTTGCAGTATTCTTTAGAAATAAGGATGATCGGTTTCTGTTAGAACCAGCACATGCGGTAAGAATGGTTGAAGGTTACTAAATAGGCTATTGCTCCAATATCGTACTATTATGATGCTCACTTAGGCGGATCACTTCATAACGGAATCACTTCACTTTTTCAATAACTGTCTTTGAATTATGTGATTTTTTATTTTGAGCCTTTATTGCAGTGACAAAATCATTTAAGTTCATAGCGGAAAGTAAAGTCATGACCATAAATGAATCATCGAAATACAAAAACTTTCATCTAATACAGTACCATGAGGGTCATTCATGTCTTATTGCTCGAGAATCAAATTTGACGTGAAAACAAGTATAAGCGTTTTTTTTCATCATTGTAATAAGTAATCTTCAACTTGGTAAGAAATCATGTTACTCATGTATACTGTCACTAGATGCCAAAAAATGACTGCGTTTAAATGGTATATTGCTTCGTTTGTAATGTTCGCGTCTTTTTATTAGTGTGGAGAACATTTTTCTGTAAAAAGCATTGTATAATATTAAAAAAATGTAAACCTGCTGAAATGAATAAAGATTGAAAACAGTTTCTCCCCACACGTCCGTAATATAGGTGTAGGAAGCGGATCCATCGTCTGCGTGCTTGTTGTCCGTCGTTTCAGGAAGTGACCGGGCAGGCAGCAGCTACGGCATGATGAAAACTATACAGTAAAACTATTTATCATTTATGCATGTTTCTAGATTTTATTATTGAGGCAATGAACTTATGAAGGAACAATTGTTTTATTCTAAATTTAGATGTTATTCAATGTTTTGATTCTATTTATCAATTCCGTGAGAAGTGTCAAGAACTTCAACCAAATCCGCGCAAATCCTTTTTTGGGCAATTCCGTGACATTTGCTAATTTGAGTACCTCTGTTCGGTACCTTAAATTTCCAGTTGGGTAAAAGAGGCTGAGGTTGCCACTTCACAAGGGTAATTTGCCATTTGGGATGTTTTTCTTTTGCTTCTGCATTCTGCCAGCTGCCTAGCCTGCCTTCTGCAGTTTTGGCACCTTACTTACAGTGTGTAGGGCAGTAGGCTAAATGAATTTTTTTTGGAGATGCCGCATACGAAAGCCCTCGCAAAGAGCTTTAAAATGAGGCCAAACTCGTTTATGAAATGTTTCATGGAATTCATGGTAAGAAGTTATTAACAAAAAACTCTCAAAATCGTCCCTTATAGTTATAGGCTTATAACCCCGTTTGGCGGTAGTGCGGTACTTGCGCAAGTTGGCTTGGCTGACCAGTGACCACACTGTCCACAGACCACTTTGTTGAGTTTTTTTCGTGTCATTTCTTATAAGAGCGTTGGAAACTGGTCCATTTAGCCCTTTGACAGTACAGGGTTCAGCTGATGCCCCAGCATTGAAATTGACAACCAGTAAAACGCGGTAAAGGGAACACTTACTTGGTTAAGATGAGGCGCGTCACCGACTGAAGTATTGGCGCCCCTAAAGGGAACAGTGAAAATTCCCACAGATCACTTCCATTGTTGGACCACTAATTCACGTGCATCAACGGTTGAATCCGCAAATCATTTTACGTAGCTCTCTACCGCTCTATAAATTCCACAAATCATTTAACGCAGCTATCTAAAAATTCAAGTTCGATGTTGTGGGGTATTTACAGCAAAAACCAGAAGTGGGCAGTAGCGCGCTACATTTAAGCATTTGTAGCGGTAGCGGTAGCACCCGCTATATATTTAAGTAGCGATACGAGGTTTTGCCGCTACAGCGCTACCGCTACATTTATAGATAAAGCCTTTAGTTAAAGAGTATTACATATTATTTAAAAACCTGCATGATACATACATAATATAAATTATAGAATAAAAATGTACGAAAGATTTCGGTGTAATGTCAACCTCAGCCTGTTACTAGTGTCAACATGTTAGTTGTTACCAGAGGTGGGCAGTAGCAGTAGCGCGCCACATGTAGCGGTAGCGGCGCTACATTTAAGCAATTGCAGCGGTAGCGGTAGCGCCCGCTACATTTAGAGCATGTAGCGGTAGCGGCAGCGGCCGCTACATTTCAAAGTAGCGCTGCCCAGCTCTGGCAAAAACCATGGTTGAACTCATAGGTTGAACTGCAATATTAATTACACCACCGCAAATGTACACACCGCAAAATCAATACATACTTTTTTTGTACAATTATAATTTGAATAGATAGTTTGCCCAAATATTGCAAGTAGCAATAAAAATCGAAACATTTTAAATAATAATTAAGTTATTTCCCACCAAGGTAGTACCATCGTTGAACTAATACATATTAGTTTAACCATGGGTATTACTACATGTACAAAGTTCATCCTAAATAGTACTTGGAGTACTCGCAATCCTAAAAAATACAAAAAGTGTATTTTCCCCCGTGAGAGAATATCGGCTTAGAGATACATGAAAAATCTTTCGAAAAAAAAAAATGGTTTAGGTGAAATTCAGATCAATAGTTGTAGGTTAAACGTATATCTCAGAACACTATTATTATAAATAACAATGTGTGAACTGCGATACTAGAAAAGTCATCTCAACAAAAGCAGCAGGTTTCAGTAAACAGCAAGCGTTATCGCCTCAAGTGATAGTAAACAGCAGTAAATTCCCTGAACTGACCTGGGTATGTCCGACAAAAATACTTCACCTTCAGACGCTGCTTAGCCATACCCACGTCAACACTGCTCGTGTTAGCCTTTACCTAGTCTCTCAAAGTTATCTAAGTTGGTTGCCGATGACCTATTTACTTTTAAATGTGATATGATAGATGCATAACATCTTGAGTCATATGATTATTAAAAATAACTTTCTTACTTGCTTATGAAGCGCATCGATCTTACACTATCAAATTTGAATAAGTCATAACTCGGTGACACGTTATTTCGAGATTTCACATTGATACAGAAACCGTGAATTGTAACTATTGAATCGGCAGAAGTTTTTTTTACTATTTTTGTATACTAAAAAGGGCGATGTCGGCAAACGACTGGTGGAGTAAGTCTGCATTTATTCAGCCCAGATATTTTTTGGCTATATTAACTCAAGATTAAGTGAATATAATGTTGATGAACTATAGTACATGTTGAATGGCGTTACGGCTGACAAAATACAGGAATCTCGAGCATTCGAATGGCATAATAAGAAATTTTTAAGGAAGGCTAAAATGGTACACACATGATTGTAACACTTTTAGGTAGTCACGATTTGATGCGTTAAAAAAACACAAATATCTTTGTTTAATGGAATTATACATGTATGAAGAGTGACACTTAAACAAAAGAATAGTGTACAGAATGATCATAATTCAAAGAAATGCTGCTGCACTCGAAAAGAAGTTCTAGAATTAAATTATATAAGTGGTATGATTTTTCAGACGCAACTCCAGCCAGTGCTTCGGTGGTGGCGGATGATTCAAATCCCGATGCCGCTACAGAGACGGCAAACGATGATTTTTTGGACAAACCCAATTCAACCGAGGCACTTTTACCCCATTCTGGAAACGCCAAACCAGCTGATAAGTTTGACGAAAACCATTTTACAAATACAGCCCTGGAGCCCGAACCAGATACTTCCATCAAACCAGTCGCATCGCTGTCGCCAAGTAAGCCATCAACAACAGATCCTGACCCGGGAGCATTAGGGTTGAGCTCTTCATCTCCAGATGCGGTAGACTCAACCACTCCTCGCTACTCGGTTTCGCGAAATCGAATTCCGTCGTCGTATTCTGCACTGAACAACGGCTTGCTAACTCCTTCTCGAAGCCCCTCGCCTTACCCTTCTAGTTCCCCGCACCACCATCCTCCTAGGGGCCCCTCTTTGGGTAATCCCCATGGCCCTCACATTTCAAATCCCGATAAGATCCCAGAGTGGAGCACGTACCACCACGAACACACCCATGGAAAGGTGGACAGAAACTCGTTCAAAAGGAACATGACCATCGCCAAAGGTTTTTTGGACATCAGTTTGCTGTCAGCCAACTCTAATCAGCTCAAACATCTGCTCAACTTCGGGGACAGGTCGTCGCCTACGTTCTACTTGGCCCAGGCCGGACTAATAACGAGCCTCGTCCTTCAAGTGTGTTGATGCATGTTTTTAAGCCTGAAATATTGAAGGAATTCATTAATATTATACAATGGTGGATTCTGTGAAGCGTTATGCATAACAAAATAAATTTAATGAAATATTTTTACTCATTGATATATCTTCGTTGATGGCATGAATTATTTCTAGAGCTAAGTGAATTTATTCTACAAAAATGTCAACTTGTCTTATAATAATAATAGCGGTTTCAGCATTTAGTAGGCCGTAGGCCTGTCGCCGATTCTTTACATCGCAGAACATTCACAGTATTTTGCGGTCTCGAACTCGCAACTCACTTCTACAATTCTGCTGTGCTTAACCGCCCGGCCTCCTCGCCGATTCTATCAGAAACTAGCGCACAGAGCTGGGATCGAACCCGCGCCTCTCTGCGCCAAGCTTGGTACTCTGAACTGTAACCACTGGGCCACGATGGGATTCGTTACTTCAGTATTGTTATAATGAATTAATGATCAAATGTGAGCCTCCAGTAAGCAGTAAATGCATCGCATAGTTTTGTGCAGAAGTCATCCACCATAATGATTGTCTCTTTTATTATTTTCAGTTATTAACGGGAGTGCTGCTGATTGTGCTCGAACGGTGGAATATCAACAAGCCTCATCACGCTCACTGGAGTCTACGTCTGAACAACACTACCGTGTGCATGGTCTTCTTCACTCTCATCATCAACGTCTTCGTGTCCAGTTTAGGAGTCGATGTGATGATCAATAATGTCCAGGGACAAATTCCACTCGATATCGTTGGGAGAAGCGTGAACGAAACCATGTAATTTATGTTATTTCTCATGGTATGATTTGCGTCACCGTATATGCAGGCAGTGTATTCTTCATATATAGTCTAAATTGTTAAATTCATTCAGCATAAGTCTGGCCATTTAATAAACATTATTGTCTTTGACACGATGATTAGAGGTAGGACATGAAATAACAACCTCGTATGAGTGTCATTCGAATTTTAATTGTAATTATTTGTTGTAGTGATCTGAATCAAAAATTATCTGAAAACTTTAGAGACAAAAATATATTCATTGCGTTTGATATATTATATCAAAAGAAATGAAATCTTAAATGCTAGGTTTGATATTTTTTGATCGAGGACGACGTTTTCAAGCATTGTGCATGCATGGTATAGGCGAGTGACCGGATTCTGTCACAGGAAACTGAGCGCTATCACCGACGTCACCTCCGCCAGATTGCAGCCAGCCGTGGGCTGCTGCACCAAACAGAAGCTCGAACAAACTAACTTCGATTAGTTTCGGTGACATTGTGGAGTCTAGAGCATCCAACAGATAGATACAATCAACGAATAATTTATTGATAAAAAAAAGAAAGTGATACAAAAATACGTATCAAAACTTTTTCGTTCTGCTGTGATCTTTCCTAGCCCTTGAAAATCACTGTTGATAGGAATTAGAATATAAAATTAATGGTTGAAATAAATGAGTAAAGTTAGTTTCTAAAATTTAGCGTCTTCTAAATAGCATAAAATTAAATTTTAGGGAAACAATAACTGCCGAAAGTGTAAAAATAATCTTCCGTTTAATGCAGATTCAATAAATTCTAGTAAATTGAAGGAAGAAATAAAGGTAAATATCCTATTCTGATTATAGATAGTGGACGCATAATGCAGCGTCCTCCATCAATTAATTTAGCTGACAACGCCTCAAGAGGCAGCGACTCTGATAATGACTCTTCTGGAAAGGAAGAAAATGATCAGCATGAAATTCAATGCGTAGAAAGGAGCAAGCGAAATGTAGACTTCGAGAAACGTAGACAATTGAGCATTCATGGTAATATCTTGCGTGAAAATGATGCCCTCGTCGAATTCTCGCGCAAATCAAAATCTGTTATAGGGCACTCGGATACCAGGGATTTTACCTCCCAAGAGAGCGACAGTTTAAATGTTATTGAGTTAAACTCTGGGACAGGAACCTCATCACGCTGCGTTTGGGGTCCTCCAAGACCTTTGAAAGTTCCATCTGGAGAGGAAGAATGCGATGATGGGAGCGCCGAATCCGAGATACCCGAGTACAATCCGGCACCAAAAGGTGATGAAAAAGCACTACAGGAAGGAGCCAAGTCCTCTACTTCTTCGCAGATTCTATGCTATGGGACTGAAGTGTCTTCATCAACGGAATCTGTAGGGGAAATAATTTCTGGAGACTCCATTGATAATCAAATGCATCGAGAGCGTGCCGATGAAAAGCTTGTGAAGAAATCATACGAAAAAATCCAAGAAGAAGAGAAGTCAAATGAAGAAGGGGAGATAGAGAAATCATCAAATCATGCAGATACGACGACAAGCAACTTTGCAAAGGACTCAGAATTTGAAGATGGAGACCTAACCTCAGGCGATGTTTTTTTAGAAGTTGACACAATAGACGAAAATTCGTCACACGAGGGTACGAAAATGGCTAAACTCGAGAACATAGGTAAAGACGTAACAAATGTTACCGAAGTAAACCGAGAAGAGGATAACGCAGAGGTTACGAAAGACGTCATACAGGAAAATTTGCGTATCGCATCGCTGACTTCTGAGAAGCTGGAGACAGAGAGAGTAGAAGCTTTGATTGCAACACCGAACGCGGCAGCAAGAGATGGTGCAACTGAATTTCAGAAAGTATGTAATACAACCAACGTGGGTGCAGGAACTGAAAAGAAACCTTCAGAATTCTCCCTAAAAGATACAAGCGACTCGGAAAATGTTGCGATTTTGTCAAAAGTAGAGAAAAACTCTACGGATGTGGACTTGTTTTCTGAAGCTGAAAGCAAAAAAGGTTTCACAAATGGAGACGAAGTGATTGTGGATAAAGAGGAATCGTCTGACCACAACGAAGTAAAGAGTCTGCAGCAACACGAAGTGAAAGAAGATATCACCTGTGAAGGTAAAACAGAACGGGACAGTGGCAGTGCAAATTTTGAAAGTGAAAGTCAGGCGGACAAAAAAGCAGAATCCCATAAGGTTTGCTCAACGGGCGAACATTCTGACGTAATTCCCCAAAACGTTAGTGAAAGTCAAACGCAAACTCCGGAAACTATCGCAAAAATTGCCCAAACTAAAGAACCTTGTGAAGACCGAAATTCTTCACAGAACCCGGATAGTCCCATGTCCAGTGATAAACTGAGGACAACAGCGTCAAATAAAATGAATGAAACAGAAAAAGTAGAAAAGGCAGACATAAAATCTCAACTCATTGCTACTTTACCTTACAAAGCTGATGTAGATGAGCATGGTCGACCAATTCGAAAGAGTTTGAGCACCGTAGCACGTACGTCAAGTCTCAAGCAGAAAGCGTACGACAAGTTCAGTAACCGGGCTGAGGAAGGAGGAAGTAAAGGAAAAACCCATGACGCCGAAGCCAGTTCAAAAGACCGTAAGGTCTCGAGAGCGGAAAGTTTCACGAAGAAGGCCCTGAAATTAATCTCTACCAAGAAACAGGAAGAGAAGGATGAGAACGACGCCGAGGATTTGAACATTAACGACAAGGCTCATGGAATGCTCTACTTGAGAAAAAAAGTAATTAATTTAATACTTAACTTATGCCTCTAAGCAACGTTCTCCTTGCCAAACATAAAAATTGCAACTCTGAAAATCAATGGTAAACCTGATATTGAGGGTCTGGACACACGGGAGAGATGAACATTAATTAATACATTTAATTTTATTATTATTATATAAAAATAGTTCAATGGTTCATGAAAAGATTTTCTTTTCTTAACTACTCTACAACTATCATACGCATGCTAGTGTTTAAAATACAAGCTAGTTGGACACACCCATGTATTGGGTGTCTCGTATTTTTTGGCTGATACTCGGAATAATTAATTTTTTTTGTATACTTGAGGCAGATATATGGAAGCAGGATGATTGTATTTTGCTACACATGTGTCTGTCATTCAATTTTAACGATAATCAAGTAGAAGGCGTAGTACAAATACATGTTGGTATGTGGTCCATCATTCATTTAAACCATTCACTCGGTGTAATGCGAACAATGATTTCACTTTCTTTTGTATGAACTTACAGCGATGGTTGAGTCCGTGGCGCAAATACTTCTTCGTGCTAGACGGTAGCCAGCTAACCTACTACCGCAGCCCCCAGCACTACAGCAGCCTCACTGGCTGTCAGGGATCACTCGACCTCACGCTCCTCAACGACGTCGTCAAGAAAAAAACTTCGTCTTTCTTCTGGACTTGTTACCCTCTCTTGCTGGAACGGCGGTCGCTCTCGCCATTGCTGCTGGTGAGAAATGCAGGAACAATTAAATTGTGTTCAATGGAGAAAAATCAAATTTTTTTGTGATGAATATGATTTTTGTTCCATGTGAAACTGTCGGACTTATTATTTATAAGGATTAAATTTAAATTGTAATATATGGCTTCGTGGGCTGCAAAGGGCGCGGACAGTGCAGAGGAGCAGCAGCGGTGGCACGAGCTGCTCCAAAGGGCGGTTGGAGCGCGCAAGGCCGTCGGCAGAAAATTCTCCTCAAAGGTCAGCCAAAGATTCATTTTCCCTTTTCAGTTGACTACATTGAAGAATATTTAGGAGTATGATAAGGTTTTTATATCCATTCAGTTTAAATTTATGTTTTTTTTTTCAAGGCCTCATCTTCAACGTCGTCTCCTGACATAGTTGTCAGTACTCTACCGGCTTCATCGAAGAAGAGTAAAAGAAAGAATTCTTTTGGACATAGCTTCTCATTGAGAAGAAAATCTAAAGATAAAATAAAAGAAGAAAGTGATTCAGAAGAGCAGCATGGCCCTTCGAAAAACGACAATGCCAGGCCTGATGGAAATGAATTAGCAGTTAAATTTGACCGGGAAGCTGATGCATCCCGAGAAGAAGACAATGGGCTGGTCAAACCAAAAACGATTCTAAAAGTTGGGATTCCGTTGCGGTCGAGTGAGATAAG
This sequence comes from Hyalella azteca, assembly GCF_000764305.2. NCBI lineage: Eukaryota > Metazoa > Arthropoda > Malacostraca > Amphipoda > Hyalellidae > Hyalella > Hyalella azteca. Next base: position 267,564 of record NW_025945309.1, on the reverse strand, counting down.
CTCAATACGTTTGAAAAAAGTCAACATAGCAGAAATTTGTACCCAAGATGAAGGATCATCATCAAGCTCCAGGACAGAAAAAAATCAGGAACAAAATGCAGAACAAACATTTGGAGTACAACTAAAAAAAGCTAGCTTCAAAGGGAAACGCGATGCGGAAAAAGTGAAGTCAAATGAAAAAGAAAATTTGGATGCCGAAGGTGAACATGACTTCAGAAGCCTGCTCAAGTCCCGTCGTATTTCTACCACGGGGGTCGATAAGAAACTGTACGTGAAGTACGGAAAAGATGAGCAAGAAGAAACAGCAGAACGAACTCCAAGAAAACGCTCCCCGTCCCCGAGCATACCGTTGTCGAAGTCACTTATGGGAGTGATCAACAGGGGCACCGATGAAGATAATTTCATCCTTGATGACAAGAAAGGAAACGAGGTCCAGACGGTAGACGGAGGAACAAGTTCCATTCGGTATGCGAAATCCACCGAGGCGATGGATTCAAGGAGTGGCGAATTGGGTTCACTTAATCATGCAACAACTGGAAAAATTAGGAACAGCGACCCTCAAATTGGGCTTGAAAGCTACAAAAACAGTTCAATGCACTTACCTTTGAAGTTGCAATTCAGCGAAGAAAGGCGAGGGTCTTCAATGCTGGAGACCGTCGAACTCTTACAGGATTCTTCCGTCATCAAAGGTGCCGAAATTGAACACGAGGAGCTGATTAATTCTTCTAATGAAGGCGAGAGACTCGGTCTAAATGCGACAGAAATGGATACAAAAGGTCTAGCAGAACCAAGTCCTTCTATCGAAGATTTACCACGTGGAAAGATTTCCACCCTAACCAACATCATTCTCAGTCCTACTAGGAAGAATTGTCCCCAAGGACTGCTTTTCAAAGCAGAGGATAGTTCTGCTACTGTTCGTGGCTCTGTCTCTCCATTGGTTCTTACTTCAGATGATGTGATGGATAAAGTCGACAGTGACGCCATGCCGGACGTATACTCTGAAGAATGCAAAGACGGGGTTTATGGTACGGATGAACAAAGTTTAACAAAAGACTTGGCGAAAACCAAAGTTTCAGTCAAGGATAACGTCTCAGAATTTTCAGCTCTTAAAGAAATAGGAACTGATGGTTTCAGCTTTGAGAAAAAAGACAAACTTGTTGAGCAAAAGAAAACTGAGGATGTCGGTTATGACGAAAGTACCGAAAGGAAAATGAGTAGTGCAAACTCAGAGAGTCTCGAAAGTGTCCCTCAGTCAACCAGCGATGGAGACTTTAATGAACTTCAGGAATGTGAATTGCGCTACAATTATTTACCGGCCATACCGATTGCGTTCCGAAATTCGGAGCCAGCCCCTTTTTCCGAAATTGTACCAACTGCCTGCTTGGAATCGCGACGCACGTCAGCAACTGAGCTTGTCGTGTCTGCCCGACCAGAATACATACCTCAAATTTCTACAACTCGCTCATCCAGCGTCGAAAGTGGAGAGCCTCTAGTGAGGACAAGTTTCATGGGTGGCCACCAATCATGGGGTTCAGGACCGAACATTTGCATTAGGAACTCGTCAAGTGACACGAACACGTCAAAGGAAAGCTTGACTTCTTCTCCAGCTAATCAGTCTCGTCGCCAGAGCCTCGGCAATGACTTAGCTGTTCCAGAACAAGTTCATGGCGGGCGACACGTGAACGCGGGTTCTACTGCAGAAGCGGTGACGCCTCCTCAGCCCAACAGCAGCAGTGCTGTCACACGTGGAGTGCAGGCGCGGAAAAGGTCTGAGCGTCCAGCTAGCACGAGCAACAGGGAAAGTTTAATTCTGCCTGAGTTCGTTGTGGTGGAGGAAGATCCTGCAGATGTTGCTGAAACTAACTTAACGTACAATTTTAAAGCCTAGCCTGTTTGCTTGAAGTCGAAGGAAGAAAGATTAACGTTCATTCGACAAGATAAAAGTCTCACATGTTAATAAATTGATAAATTTGAGGAAAATGAATACCGATGCGGAGGAACTTGGAGCGACTGATGTTCTTGGCCACGAGGTTACGGAGAAAGTACATGAGCATGGTACATGAGTATAATGTTGTCACGAAACCCGGGTAGGACTACGTACAATGCCTTCTTCTTCTGGAGGACATGGAACGATTGCAACACCGCCTTAGATTTGAGTAAGATTGATGACGGTGCATATATTCAAGCGGTTTAAACCATATGTTGTAGCCCAAATTGTCAAAATTCTTCGCTAAAATCCGGACTTGAACAGACTGCAGATAATGAAAGCTATTTAATTCATGTGAATTGCATATGCATGAAAAAACAGACAAAAGGCTCCTAATGCATTCCTTAAGTCCTTAACTAGTAGTAGTTCGCTTGCATGCAGATCACAAACATCTCTAATTTTCAAATGCCTTTTTAAGTGACATAAGCCTGAAGATGTGCAACAATGAATTTCTCAATTACTCGTTCATGAGACTGTAGGGACTCGCATTCATAACTCGCACTATCATTAGCTAAATTCAATCATTTACTTCAATATTTACTATTATACAATTTTAAAATATTAAATCGAAAATATAATAAATTTTCAAGCATAAACAATATTCGTCTAATTTTGGAATAATAAAAAATTAAGTTAACGACAAAAATACTTTCAAGCATACTTAAAAATACTTTCAAGCACATTCAAATAGGGTCATTAAAGAATTGCGAATTCTATTTTCCTTGCGCCAGCGGGCAACATTAGCCAATCATGCATTAGCTTCATTTGTTTGGTCAGCATCGACGTGTGAACTGCTAGGGATAAGCTGTCAAGTTTATAGTTCTTCTCTAGAATTCAATTCTTGTATATGACGCGTTTAAGAACATACTAGGGAGAAATATGTTTTCATTCAGACTTCAAATGCCTAGCACTACATCGAACCTGGTGGAAGTCTAGTAGCTATTTGAAACTATTGTCAGTTTTGAAAAGTCTCTGTCAAAGGAGCTATTTTTACATTTTAGATATCCTCTGAACATGTCAAAGTACAAAAATCGGCGACAGGTGTCATCAGGCATATTCTTCAGTGCCGACATCATGATGATATGATAAATGTAATTAAATATTTCAAAGTGTAACTGTAAAAACTGAAATACTGCTGCTCTCAATAAGCTTTCGATATTGTTTATGCTATTTTGTCATAATCATGCCTATGCTATGTCATGTCATTATTCTAACGACCATCACCTACACATGTGCTGGTCGGCGCCATCATTATTCAATCCATCAATAAACATATTGAACCCACATATATATGCTTCCTTCTAACCTACATAATACACATTCACTTTGATTAATTAGGAGAGGGACTGCCGTTTGCAACTTCTAAATCCAATAGCAACCCCTTTTGCCACCCTCATTCCTTAAGACTTTAAAATTTTTGAATCCATAGCTGTGTAAATTTATAGAATGTCCTAAAACTCTCCAATATAGAAGGCCATGCCAGATTGAATCCAATTAGCAAGGAAATGTTTCTGGATGAAAGGGAGGGCTATATGCTATACATTACGCACTTTGCTCCTTATGCCTCGTTCTCATATTGCCGGTTAAAGGGCCGGAAGACACCCGGAATTGGTACCGGTTATCAAACCGGTACCGGACACTTGGGGTACCGGTTATCAAACTGGAGATCCGGGAAATGAGATCCGGGAGTTCCTAGAGTTCCTGGAGGGCGTGGCCATAATCCGGCTTGGTCGGAAAAATTATTCAACATGTTGAATAATTTTGCCGGTACGCCCGGAACCATAAAAATCCGGGAGCCAACCTGCTCTTCCGTTGCTCTGTGAGAACTCAACCGGCACGGCCGGGGGACCAGCCTGGGGTACCGGGAGGGGTGAAATCGTCCCAAAAAAATTTTTTTGTGCGAAAGCATGTCACGTCACTTATTCACATTTTCAGCCTATGTGCTGTTTCAACTTTGTATTTTTTTATTTTTTTTTTTTGCAAATGCATTGTCAAATGTTCATATTTAATACTATCTGCTGTTAAAATGATGTACTTTTTCAGATTTTTGTGTAAGTTTTGTTAATTATTAACATTTCTTTCATGTCTGCTGATTAAACTTTGCAAATTTGCATTAGATATACCGGTATGCATGTTTATATATTGTAAATACAATGTAACAACAAATGGGGTGTGATTAATTAAATGAAACATTATCACCATTTTCTTTTTGTAAACATTTTCTGAAATAATTGTCTGAAATAATTTTGTAAACACTTTCTGAAATAATTTTGTTTTAAAGATCAATACAATTTTTTAACTGAAGCTGATGCACATTTTTGCTTTTACTTTCCGAAAAGTTGTCCTTATTCAATAAAGTTCCTTAAACATTTTAATACACCTTTTAACTTATAATACCTGTCCCCATTTACTTTAGATCTGAATATTGTGGAGAAGGTATTAAATTAAATAGGGGAACTTTTCAGTAAACATTGTTGTTGTTTATTTGTTTATTGAGGATGTGGGGTTGTCCCCCATGTCCCTCACGGCTCAACTCAGTAAATATTGAAAGCTTTTCTTGAAAGGGGCGGGCCTAAATTTGCATAACTTACCTGGAATACCGGGAAAAAAGCCGGGCCTACCCTGGTTTTACGGCAGTTCTTACTGCTCAAACGGCTCTACCTACTGCTTTACCGTCTTTTTCCGGGAATTCCGGCGATCTACCTGGAAATCTTGGAGGCATACGGGACTTCCGGCAGGCTTCCGGGAGTACCGGGAATACGTTGACAGCCGGTATTGCAGGATCTCCCGGCTACTGAAGCCGGATCTCCCGGATATCCGGCTCTTCCGGGAAACCTACCGGCTCTAACGGGACAGCTACCTGGAGGGCATTACATATTGAGCCCTGCCCCTTGCATATTACGCCCTGCCCCATATACCGGCTATAAATCCGGCATTTCAACCGGCTTGGCATTTCCGGGACTTCCGGCCCTTTAACCGGCAATGTGTGAGAACGAGGCATTATGCCTCGTTCTCACACTGCCGGTTAAAGGGCCGGAAGACACCCGGAATCGATTCCTGGGGTACCGGTTATCAAACTTGAGATCCGGGAAATGAGATCCGGGAGTTCCTAGAGTTCTCGGAGGGTGTGGTCATAATCCGGCTTGGTCGAAAAAATTATTCAACATGTTGAATAATTTTGCCGGTACGCCAGGAACCATAAAAATCCGGGACCCATCCTGCTCTTCCGATGCTATGTGAGAACTCAACCGGCACGGCCGGGGGACCAGCCTGGGGTACCGGGAGGGGTGAAATCGACCCAAAAAGCCGGAAATTCTGGAAGAGGCCTGGACGTGTCGAAGGGAGGACCCTTCAAATCTTTAGCATATTACGCCCTGCCCCATATACCGGCTATAAATCCGGTATTTCAACCGGTTTGGCATTTCCGGGACTTCCGGCTCTTTAACCGGCATTGTGAGAACGAGGCATTAATCATTTAAACTTTTAAGGTGGGTTAAAGATACTTTAACGTCAACTTTCAGAAACCATTAAAACTATAAACCTCTTCATTCCATGTTGGTTGTCCGATCCTTCGGATCATAAGCCGATTGCCAATTGCTGGTATGGCTGGGACTATGAATCAATTGGTCATTATGCCGGTACAGGTGGCAGGAACTGAATGAATTTGTCCCTATTCTGGTACAGCTGGATGGAACTGTGAATGAATTTGTCCCTATTCTGGTACAGCTGGATGGAACTGTGAATAAATTTGTCGCTATGCCAGTATGCTGATACTGCTGACAAATTATGATGGAGGGATAAATAATACGAGATTGGTTGGTGCAAGACTCATATTAATCACAGAGTCGCGGCCGATATAAATAAGGAACACTTTCTGTACAAAATATTTACAGGGATTATCTCCTTAGCTGCCACTACACCCAGCCGCTCGCTTCACCCCATGTTAACCCTACATGGCACACGCTAAGAGTCACGTTTTAATGCTAAGCCTACGGGTTGCGTGGGTAGCAGGATGGCAACATTGTGCCATATAGGGTTAGCCAACACCGATTAAAACTAAACAATTCAACGTGAATGAAGGAACAATGAAATGGAACTAACTCATTACAACGGTATTACCTGAGATAATTTATATGAAAATGAGAAACATAATTTTTTCATGCAAATTTATGCCAGAGAAAATGTGAACGAAACCGTAATGTTTTGTACGCAACAAACGAGGCAGAAGACATGAATATAGAAGATTTACAACTGGCATTTGCAGCTGAAATAAACGACGCGGGAAAATAAAATTCTCAGGTTATGATCAGGGGCAATACGTTACACCTGCTGAAGTTAACTGCGTATGGACCTTTAATACCGATGAAAAAGTTGACCAAGAGAGAGGTTATCCGGCGTACATGTTACTGTATCGATTGTTGGGTTTGTTCAATAATTTAGTGATATAAACGAAATAATTTGGCTTTCTCATAGAGCTCAGCTAGTGAAGGGAAACTCTACACGTGGCATAGGGACAATTAATGTTGAGAGGTGAGTAAGTGATGCGCCATCTGCATGATATAAACGAGTGCAATATGACGAGTGAGCTTTAGCGCCTCAGGCTATTGTTTATTAAAAAAACTGCGATGGTCAAAACAAGTGGAGCTTGCAGGGTGAAGCGAGCTGGTGAGCGGCGGCCGTAGCCGTGAGAACCAAGACATGTAGAACCTCAATATTCATTTAAGTACGTTAAAAACAAGGAGAAATTAACCAAATCTAAATAACAAAATAGAACGGAGCTAAAAATCATCGTAATTGTACACAATATTACACGAGTTTCGTGCGTTTATCACAAAACCATGAGGCTCTAGCAACCGAATTAAATTAAGTCATATTCAGAAATTAGGTTCATATATCAAAGCATTTTATTACAGCGTTGAGGTCCGCGATCCTGAGGACGCGTAACAGGAACTGTTGGAGCCCCGTTTTGCCCGGACAGCTATTCCCTACAACGACATTACTGTCTGGCTCGTTATCATTAAAGAGCATTCAAAAGAGCACAACAAAACAATAACAACAGAATATGAACGCAACGCGCTAGCAAAAAATCAGCAAGAACTTAAACCAGATTGGAAAACTAAAACGCTCTTCAATGTGGTTCTTCCTTCCACTCAAATAACGTAGAAATTCTACAATCGGGATCTATTCTTTCGCTTCTACGGAACCACCGAAGTTATAAACTATTTATACGACACACAGAAATAGATGAGATAAGCAGTACACATTCCCTACAAACCGCACTATCAATAATTCCAGTATTCGTATAAATGTAATGTATTCGTACTTTAAAATCAAACCTCACTGCCAAGTCATATGGTGATACAAAAAACACGAAGTCAAACTGAAGGAACCAGTGATGGATCTGCTGCAAATGGTGATTAAGAACAACGCCATTTATTTTTGATTAGATGAAATAAAGAGGCAACAAAAACATACAATGACCGCTAGAGATAAAATATAACACGCGAGAAATCTTGCAAGATCATGAAGCTTTGGGAGGAGTCGACAATAGCGTACATCGCACACAAGATAAGAAAATAATGCAGGAACGTACAACGAAACAAGACGATAAGAATATTTCTCTGGACGATCAAACGAAACTCATCTCGGTTAGTCGAGCATCGGTGCTCGGCAGAGGATGATGCTCGTAATCATCACTTGGGTAGGTAGTAATGCTCATTACCAGTACGACTCGGCCACATAAACGATAGGCTTCATTGATATAGATTCTGTGATTCAATTTACGAGCTACTACCCGCTGTTTACATGTCGAGGCCGATGAATATGAAATGAGAGTGAATTTGCACCAGGTTGAGGACTCTGAGAAACCTTCTTCATGACGGCTCTTACTTAATACTAACAACGATAGACGTGCATCATTGCGCTCACTCTATGTTTCATGAGATCCCAAGTGGCAGTTGTGTTTGGATCTTCGCTTAGTGCATATATTTAATTTAGGATTACTCAGTAGTATTTAGATTTGTCGGTTGATTTGCTCTCAAAAATGTCAACAATCAGGAGCGAAAGGTAGGATAAGAAGTGATTTGCCACATCTCGTGCGTCTGCGCGTGGTCTGTGCAAGCGCCGCAAAATTGATCTATATTTTAGAGTGTGGTCAGCACACGCAAGGATAGATTTGTCTCTAAGCTAGTTTTGACACAGAGGGTTTTTAACTATAAAAATAGCCGAACATCGTACGGGCTCAATATCTTAAGAAACTATTAGGTATAATGATGTACTAGATTTCTATGTACACGATCAGACCGTTAATGCTCTCTCATCATATCGTATCAAAGACTTATGGGTCACTGAACTACCAACGACAATTCAATTAATTATTTCAAGAAATACTTTACCCCAATCTAAAACTCAAAAACATAATTTCTGACAGAACAGTAGAACTCTAATTTCGGGATCCAGAAAGTTGGCACGATGTCTATAGTTTGATTCACGGACGACTTCTTTTGGAAAGTGCAGCGTCCGATAGATCACTCCTGCGACGCTCTAACTTGTGCGGGACTACGTCCTTCGGCTGTAGAGGAATCGAGTTGTAGATAATTATGAAATGCGGCAGAATTTGTAAGGAACTTTTCAGAAGAGTAATCGGAGTGATAAGAAGTCAACTTGCATGAACAGCCTGCAGCGAGAGTATATATACGCTTGATGCTCGGACGCAATTCCTGCAGGACGACGAAACCCAATGATAGGACAGAAGATGTGGCATCACATGAATATGGCATCACAGAAATGGAAATAGTCGACAAGAACCAAGTAATTATCGAGACAAAGTTGAAGAGGAAGAAAGGCCGCTCCCAAACAGCGTAAGTAGAAATTTGCCCAAGCATGTTGTTCAGATCGAGCTGGAGTAACGAACTTCAGTGAACGACTGTATCACCATCAATAGATAATTTCTACGCTCAACGCAATAACATTCAAAGTATCACTATCATTACGCAATAGCTAGACTATAGAAGTTATGTATGAGATATCGTATTAGTGGTATCATCCTTAAAAGAGCATCTAATTCCAAAAGTACGTACGCTAATCACTACCAACCGTACACGATGTCGCTCGGGGCCTCAGCGTCGGGTTTCACGCTCAGCACCTTTCAAGGGAATTCTACGTCACGTATTATCTATACAATATTATATCAAAACTCCCTAGCAATCCTAATTGTATAACAAGGAAAGAATAATGTCCTATAGAGTGAACACGCTTAGCTTTGGCTGACTCGTAGCATCCAGAAAAGTCAGGTGACATGCTTGCGAAATATTCGCTTCACAAAAGTATTGAGTCTGAGTATACACCGTATCTACCGAGGAGCTCTCTGTCAAACAATAGATTTTGATTAAATTAATTAATTAAAAACCAACGGAGCGCAAAATTTGTCGATCAGAATAAGTAAAAAACGAGTAAATAGAAGCCAAAAGCTCTCGCGAAAATGTCAGTTAATTATAACAGCTGCACATGTCAGTTACGGCCACAAGCCAAAGCTCCGTCGTATACACAATGATGATTAGTCCAACTATTCTCATTTTTGGAGCTAAAAATGCAGTGGAGTCGGAAATTTGGTTGGTTTGTTCCGTTCGGCTTAGATTTATATCTAACAACAAATCAAAATGAAAGCATTACACCGATGACAAACTGCAAAAGATTGGAAGCGAACCCACGGAGCCTATGTACGAGTGTGAGTGTAAGCTAGAGCACCACAGTTCATTTCTACTAAAATCAAGCGCACATAGAACATATCTACAGGCGACCTATAAAAAATTGCACATGTTTAAGATATGTGGTAACTTCCACAAACCTAATCACGTTCTTAGAAAACATGAGATCGAAATCTCTGACAAGAGATCATCAAAAGCGAGTTAATCAGAAACGGTCACTTGAAACGGAATTTATGCATGAATTCAAAGCAATTGAGAAATAAAATTAAAAGGCAATATCAACGCATCAGTTCTCAACAATCCCAAGCCATGGATGTCTATCGAGATGCAGAATTGTAATAAAAAATATAAACGTTCAATTTGATGGTAAGCGCATTAACTCCATTACACAATCAACTAAAATATTTCCCTGTTTTCTTCTAAGTTACTGACACGTAAACTGGAAACGTCAGTTGCATACATTATGAAGTATGCTGGCGCATTCACACGAGGAACGTTAAGGCAACCTCGTCTCAAGAAGCCATTGATTCCGCAGCTGAAATTTGTTCGAAGTCTCGCACGCATTTCTCGAATTACAGGCTGTAACTTTCCCCTATAGATAAAGAGTGGGATTCTGATAAATTATTTCGACGAATTTCAGCTTCTCACTCATTCTCTAGAAAAAATACTTTCGAAAGAGAGCATTTGCCTCACCCACACTAAGAACGCACCAGTTTAGAAAATTTGTACAGGTTTTTGTGTGGAGCTTCGCGGTAATTGAAGAGAACAATACGACCAGGAAGTGTCCTTTTAATGCATCGTCCGACAGGTCACAGGCGGTCGGATAAAGTACAGAATTCATGAGCATCATCTTGGTAGTAACAGAAATTCATAAAAATTTAAATACAAGCCTCTCCAAGCGCACTGACTTGTAACGATTTTAGAAAACTACGACAATTTCTGGTACACGAGATCTGAGTAGAATGGCAATCGCTTCAGGTAAAGTCATTACATTTAGATCAAGTGATGCCGAGGCCCTGCTAGAGCAGCTTTTGATGCTTACAAATTCTTAAGCCAGCACAGCTTACTTCCATAACTATAATTGCATACAATATCCTCGGTTAACTTGACGAGTACAACGACGAGCTTAGAAGTGTTCTCCTTGATAAACAACGAGTGACTTCTTGGCATGTCCCAACAGCTGACAACAAGGAGTGTTTCATAAGTCATAACTCTCTTACTACGACGTAATAGTTAAATCCTACAAGAACTTTGGTAGCAACGGGGAACTAAAGCATAAAGTGTTAAACCAAAGGAGCCTCTCACAACTCACTCTGGAACTACGTTACCTTGTACACAGAAGACAAGCACTCGTATGGGCACCACTGAGTTACAACTCTTCACTCACTTCTTCAAGTTCAAGCTCCAACGCATGAAAATAAATTGAGGGCTTTCCTTTCTTTAATTAACATCTTTGATGCATGAATGCGTTCATGACGCGTGAATGCAGCTTCGTGACGCGTGAATGCATTCGTGGCGCTCACGTAAACGCTACTTTCTTTTCCTGCAATTGATATGCAACCGAATGAGCCTCTCAATGTCGAGGTTCTAGACGCAGAATAAATGTTTTCTAATTTCCCAAAAAGGATATCGAATTTCTATATTTTGGGACAGTCCACGCAGTCAAAATCAGTAGTCATGAGACCACACTGTCAACTCCAGAGGTCGTGAAGACATGTCGAGATGCAAATGGCAAAATTCATAGAATTTCCTGCTCTTCACTGCAATACTATGGCACTCACAAAACTTCTCTCCAACGAAAAGCCTCTGATTATACTGGAAACATTCATTCTCGATATCATTACACTTCAGTGAAATTCACCAAAACCATTGATATAATTTGCACCATGTTGAAAGTAAAGCTATGTACTAGGCCTATGTTTTATTCGAACAAGGCCAGTATGTCGTGGGCGTCGGTGAGAGGTGCATGGTGCGCGGGCTGCCCTTGAGACGACGCGCCTGAAGAAGGCGGCGTGTTGTAGTCCGGCTGTTCCAGGTACGACAACAGCTCCAGGGGGTCCATGGGAGCGCTGTTGCTGAAAACCTGGAAAAAAGTCGCATCAGCATCAAACTTGTGTTACTCCTCATTCTACTCGGGTGTGTAATTCACAAGAGATTGTATCAAAATTACTCTACGATAAGAAACCTCACTGTTATGATAAATCACTGAGTAATTAAGATAAAAAATTTAGTTACTAAGTGCCAAACACGTGCAAGAATATTGCCCTTTAAATACTAGGATATAAGTCAACCCAATCCAAATATTTCTAGCAGTGCAGGACATGAATATGAAGCCTCACGTCAAGGCTGTCCCGCGCGGTCGAGTCCTCGTCCAGAGGGTCGTAGCTCAGCGTCGGGATGTCTGTCATTTCGTTGCAGCTGTCGACGAAGCTTCCACAGAGTCCGTTGTTGTTGTTCAACGTGTTGCTCGTCGTCGACACAGACGTGCTCGGCGAACATGACGAGGCACACGAAGACGAGGTAGGTGAGGTAGACGAGGTAGAACTGTTGCTGCCACACGTGTTAGCGCCTAGAAAAATCCACACTTCAGAATTTACACATAAAAATTCTCAACCGTGGGCCAGAATTTAGTCCCTGATCTTTCGTAATCCTGCCTCATAGAATATTGACACCAAGATCCTCGTGGAGCGTATCCATGACTGTCGTAGGACAAATCACGTTAGTTAAAATACCAATAATTTTAAGGTAAATAAGAAACCGACAAAAACAGTCGAAATTTGCAAGAACTTAAAATGATGAACATGATTGTGTTCAAATCGGGATGAGTATACATGAATATTGAAACTGAAACGTCCGTCGTTAGTAAATAAAAAAAAATTAAATTAAATTCAATGATGATCGTGGCGTCATGTACCTCACCAGCAGCCTTAGTATGAAGCATCAATGGCAACTGGCAGATAAAGTTATAATAGCATTTGTCTGCTTAAATAGAAATTTCACCAAGAATTTAAAAACAAAGAAAGTTACAAGTAAATTCACTATATCTTCAAGGGAAACGTTACGTTTTCATTGGAACGCTTTAGATTAAGTTATAACATCGCTACTAACTTCTGAAGTCTCGTCTCCATTAAGCAGAGAACCCACCTTGAGGAGGAACGCTGGGCGGGCCGCCAGCCCCACCAGGCGTGTGGGGCGTGTGAGGTGTGTGGGGAGTGTGGGGAAGTCCGCCTCCAACAGTTCCACCGCTCTGTGGGAAATTAAAAATTTGCATAATTAATGGAAACAAATATGAAAGATTAGCTGCACTGCAACTTACTTTAATATTTTAGGTCTGAGAATTCAAGATTCAGGTGACCGAGGCAGTCATCGAGAATCGCCCAGGCGGATGTCAACGACGTCAAAATAGATGAATTAAAAATGAAACTCCTTTCAAAATAGTTATTTTTCAAGGAAATGATAATAACGGTAGAGGACTTAAATTCAACAGAGAAGCATACGTTGGTTCATTAGATTAGTTACAAATTATCCAAAATTAGACTAGGAAAACCCTATAATATACTAGAGCAATTTTGGAATAATGATTGGAAATGTCAGATACCGCACCTGAGGGGTGGATATTGCTGGAAGAGATCCACCACAGGTGGAAGGAAGGGCGCTGGGGGAGGTGGAGCCAGCGTGACTAGCAGTGGAGGACGCTACTGACGAAGAGGTGGATAAGGTCATGGTGGAAGAGGGTGGGGAGGTGGAGGCTGTGAGAGGAGGGGGGCCCATGTGGGGTTGCTGGTTGCTCCCCATGGAGGACATATTCAGGGATTTCTCCATGGACACGAGCGGCTCCATCTTGTTGACGGACTCGCTGAGTTGGGACAGAGGGCCCCCCAGGCCCCCTGAGCTCCCAGACGACCCCATGCCGCTGTACTCGGGGGAGTTGAGGTCGAAATGGGAGGACGAGGCAGAAGAGAGGGGGAGCGAGCTCGACGAGCTCCCCATGCCGCCCATGACAGACATCATCGAGCCGTTATTGATGCCTGCAACAACAGCATGGAATCAGTAATTAATTAATTGCTGTAATGAGACAAATGATAAAGATCCCTGAGAAAAATAATGGAAATAAAAAAGAGTGGGGCTGTTCACGATAGTCGAAGAAGTTAAATTTCGAGCGAGCAATGGAATTATTTTAACAACGATCATGTGAGTACGAGAGGCGCTATTAATGAGTGCAGTGGAATTTTTACATCTACTCGGCTATACGAATCGGTGAAAAACGCTTATAACAAATCCTAGATCGCTAATTGATCTTAACCAGAACAATTCGCTGCAAGGGGTCGTTCACTTACTGTTCATGTCGGGGGGCACGTAAGGGCTCATGGTCTGCCCCATGTCGTAGGTGTGGGTCGTGGGGAGCGTCATGCTGCCTGGGGACATGGCTTTGCTCCAGCGTTTGCTCTCCCCTTCTTCTTCCTTCAGTCCAGCTGGGGTGCCTAGGGTTCAAGGCTATATGATAAAAAGACTATATAATATTGAGGAATTGTGGGGGAACTAATACTGAGGAACTAAAGTTTTGGCTTGTTAATGTAAGATAAATGATCCACTTTAAGATTATACGTTGATATAACTAGCTATTAAACCACACAGATCCACAGATTATTATATATAATCAACTGGTTTCAGCGACAATAAAAAAAGCACGGAGTTACGGCGAAGAAGTGCACTCGTGTGACATCGACTAGCGAGGTGTAGAATCAAAACAAATATTAGTGATCTTTACTTCAGAATAATAAAACATTACGAATTTTTGTTGGGAGATAAGAATTTCCACGTCACGGTAACTAGTAGGCACTCGGTAGCAAGCCTCACCAGGGGCGCTGGAAGACCCGCCCACCACCCGCCAGGACGCGGTAGAGTCCATTGTGACCTCGTCCACTGGGGAGCTCGCTGAGTTCGTGATGATGCCCCATATGTACTGGTCCACCTCCAGGCCTTCCAGCACAGCTGTTTTACTGCGAGTAGAGGAGCAACATGAGCATAATACTACAAATATATTACAAATAAATATAATATAGACAATTGTAATAATTTATTTTGAGTGGATTTGATGTACTGAAAACACGTAACTTGCGCTGTGTTTACTGGCCAAAACATATGCATGCATTCTTGCAGCGTGACTAGAAATTGAAGCCAAAATGGAAATTGATAGAAAATAAGAAAAATAACATCATTTCCAATAGTTTGTTGACCAAACCAGTACAGTGTTACATTTACAACCAATAAAAGCAATAAACGATTGTACTATGAATAAAATAAAATACTTAAGCGAACTAGACAATAGGGAAATTTAAGAAAAACAAATAATGGCATAGTAACATAATAATTAGTAACATTTTACAGAGAAGTTACATGACTCACTTGCAAAGAAAAACAAATAATGTCATAGTAAATAAGTACAATTTTACAGAGAATTTACATGACTCACTTGCACACCGGACACTTCCAGGCACCGCGCTCGCAGTTGAGTTGCAGGTAAGACTCGAGGTCGAAGCACTGAATGTGTTTGCAGTCGTGGCCTCGCGCGGGCAGCTGAATGCGTTTAAATGTGATGGGGCATTTGAGGGATATTTTAATAGCGGTCTGTTCGACGCCATCTTGCTCGGTGGCACCGTTGCTGTTATTCGAGCTGCTGTTCGAGCTGCTAGGCGTCAACTGGTTATTATTGAGGTTGTTGTTGATGTTACTACTATTGTTACCGTTATTGGAATTGCCGGTGTTATTTGTGAGAACGTTAGTTAACTGATTATTATTGTTGCTGGTATTGTTGCTGACATTTGTACTGTTGGCGGTGGTCGAACTGGAGACCACGGAATTAAAGTTACGTTTTATTTTAGTGATACAATGATCGGCGGGCAAGAGGCGCTTCTTTAACAAGTTCTGCAGCACCGACCGCACGCTCGGTCTGTGCACCAGCTGCAGCACGAACAGGTGCGACTGCAACGGAAAAAAATAAATATATATAAAGTATTGTCACTAGTTACTACCTTAAACTTGTAAAAATAATGCCAAATTTTCCGTGGAAAGATCATGGTTAGTAGAAAATGTGAGGAATTTTCAGAAAACAAAAATTTGAAGAAGTGAGCTACGTAAACGTAGGACAATGACAGCCATCATTTGTTAAAAAAAAAATTCAGTTTTAGACTGTATGTATAGGGCATCTTCATTCATGGAAACATGGCAATATTAGTAGACACTAAACAAATCGAAAGATCTACGCCAGTAAAACAATTAATCAAGCATTCAGTCAGTCGAGTAAACAAACTAACACACTTACGCATCGACACTTAGCCCTATTGTGTAGAGATATTACTACCAGAACCATGTCTAGTCACGTCAAACAGAACCATGTCGTCTGTCACGACTAAATACATAACCATGTGTACTATACACCTAGAATTGGCGACACCTAAAATGATGTTTTGATGGAACCTAAAATGATGTATACACACTCTCCAGAATAATGTTTTCAGCACACCTACACTGATGTATTAACTACATCCAGAATTATATATTGACGAAACCCATTATGATTCATTGACGACACCTATAATGATGTACACACAACACCCAGAAGGAAATATTCAGACGGTAAGTAGCATATACTGACACAGCAGCAGGCGGTGACGGTGATCTGGATGGTGTTACGACCAGGCACGCAAACATCTTTAATGTAGAGCGGCTTGTGGGAACTCTTCTGCTCGCCGCGGTCGATGTTCAGGGGAGTCGCGTTCACGGAAGCCTGCACACTGGCCGGCCAGTTGGTGTTCATTTGGCGGTCTTCGTGATGGAAACACTTGAGTTGTAGCTCTAAATCTGGCCTGCAAACGTGGGTCGAGTTACAATAATAGAATACATAGCAAGTTGAACATTGTACGCTGTTACTAAATCTGGCCTGGAAAAGTGAGTCGCGTTAAAACAATAGAATACCTAGCAAGTGGAAAACTGTACGCTAGTAATAGAATAAAATGACAACATGTAAGTAATACAGGAGGATTATGCTTCCACAGGCGACTATACCTACTTAGGAACCATATCACTGTTTCATTTTGCCAGAAATAAAATTGCCACTGAGCTGACACCCCCCGTGATCTGACCTCATGGTGAGCGTCTGGTGCACGGTGGGCTTGAGGTGGAATGCGTGGTTGCTGACGGCGAGGTTGTGCTCGAGGCGGAAGGGTTGCAGCACGACGCCTTCCCGCACCGGGAACGTCAGGCGTAACTCTTCTTCTTCTGCCGGGCGGTTTTTGTTTAGTTGCAAAGAATCGGATTCTCTCACAACGCTACAGTTAAATCAAATAAAACAGTCTCTGGGTTTGAATAACTATTCATCAGGACGTAATTGCACTAAGTTGCGGTGAGTTGCATCACCAGCAAAGATAAACTAAAATTGTTAGCAGTATATAACAATTGGTAAATAATACATTAACTCGGCAGCAAAGGCATCGTTACTAGCCTGATTAAATCTGTAATCTACTTAAAAAACGCGGAATAATTTATAGGCACATACAAATATTGACCGAAATGATGAGCTCAATATCCTGTAAAGACATTAACCTGAATTATGAATACAATATAGACAGTAATACACATAATTAGTTTAATGAGAACTTACTCTGTGAAACCATCGGCTTGACGTCGGCCATTTCTGGTTTGATGTCGGGATTGCAGGAGTTGGCGTAGGGAGGGCTCATGTATGGGGTGAGAGGGGGCGTAGGGTTACCAGGTATGGGGGAATGCTGGTAATTCCCCCCCGTACTGCCAGCCCCAGAACTCCCTCCCCCACCGGGGGCGATGCTCCCACTGCTCCCACTTACGGGACCGGGGCCAAGGCTGCTTGAGGAGTTTACTCTGAAGAAATTAAATAAGTAAGATCAAATTATTCAGAAATGAAGTTTTTAATATTGCAGAGTTAACCATACATATGAATAGGATCCGTTAAGAGTTAATCCTGAATCTGAACGTATCAAAGTTGATTCAGTAAAATTAGTTTGTAATTACAATGGTAATAAAAAACAGCGCACATCCTCCAGATTGAGCAAATAAAAAAATCTCGGTGTGAAGACAGAGAGAGAAAAATGGCTAACTAAAGCCTGCACCACGAATAAAAATATGTGTGACGACTGTGAGAAAAAATTCGTTTGTATTCTAGGACGAAGCTCGGATGAAGGGGCGGATTCATTTTTGAACTGATTGTTCTTACTAATTGATTATAAGCATTGTAACATTTATATTTATATCTTAATTCGAATTGATTAAAGATTTCCTATGAATTGCCAAGAGCTACTCACCGGCTAACAGAAGTCATAGGTCCGTTCATTGTGTTCATGGTAGCTGCTCCGTTCATTGTGTTCATGGGCGTTACTCCGTTCATAGTGTTCATAGCTCCAGGCGAGTTCATACCGCTCATGCCACTCATACCTCCCATGCCACCTGATGTGTTCATCCCGCCACCCATTTGTGAACCCATCATGTTCATGCCGGGTGAGGCAGCCATGCTACCCATGCTGTTCATGGGGCTCATACCGCCCATTCCGCTCATGCCCATTCCTGCCATGTTGTTCATTGGTGACATGCCGTTCATAGCGCCCATGCCACCCATACTCATGCCGTTCATGGGACCCATCATGTCATACTGGGGGCCGTAGCCCCCATACTGATGTTGAGGCCCATAGTATTGGCTCTGGGGGAAAGGTGGGCCCCTGGGGCTCATGCCTGGGGGGCCACGCATCGTGCATTGGGGACCAGAGGGGAATGGTGAGGGGAGAGGCTGCTGGACGGGGTACCCGCCTCCTCTCATGCCACCCAGACTCATTCCCGCCTGTTGGGGAGTGAGGGGAAAGTTATACACAGCGCAGGAGTGGAATGTTACATAGTGCTGTTTAGAGTGATGCACTGCACAGATTTTAACTTAGGAGTATAAGGCAAAATATTTAGTTTTAGCGCAGCTTCCTCCGAAAAGCAGCAGCCAATAGAGTGGATATAATGTAATGAAAATATATTAATTATTGTGCAAAGGTTTGGGAATTTTCCAGTAGCTAAACGAGACTGAAATAAATATGTGGAACAATAATGCTTTGACATACCTGAGGTCCCATTCCTGGGCCCATCTGCGGGCCCATGTTGCCTCCTGGGCCCGGAGACCCGGCAAACTGCTGTGAGGCCGCAGCAGCAGCGGCTGCGGCCCGCTTCTGGGCCATGTACGCCGCAGGGCTTGGGTAAGGACCGGGCCTGCCGCCGGCTCCCATTCCTCCCGGGCCCATAGAACCGGGGCCCATCGAGCCAGGACCCATGGAACCTGGTCCCATGCCTCCAGAAACTGGACCCATTCCTCCCGGACCCATGCCAGGACCCATACTGGAAGGCCCCATTGACCCAGGCATCCCTCGCTGGTACATCATGGAGCTCATGCCTCCATTCTGCGCGGGTGAGGGGCATGATTGGTAAAGATCGAACTAATTCGGTTGGTGAGAATGCGTGTGTACGTCTTATGAGTCAATTTATTTATGAATTAACTCCTTGTTACTACGTTGTTTTCAAGCTAGTTGTGAAAAATTCCAATACAACTTTAACTCAAGCTGAGAAACTAGACGAATAACTCCATTATTGTTGATAATGGCGAAATTTTTTAATAATAAAAACCAAGTAAAAAATTTGATTTATTCATGATTAACTAAACACGATGTGCGGATGTACTCACCGACATGCCCATGCATTTGCCCATGCCTGGCCCCATGCCGTTCATATTCATGCCCATCATGCTGCTGCCGCCGCCTCCCATGGTATTCATCATGTTGTTCATCATGTTATTCATGCCATTCATCGGGTTCATGGAGGGAGGTGCAGCGGAGGGGTTACTGGGGTGCATGGTGGGGGTGTTGGCCCGAGTCATGGAGTAGCCCGGGGACGACCCGTTGCCCACACTAGCGGGCCCGGGCCCGTTGATGCCTCCGCCCGTCATGGTCATCGCCCCCATCTGCACAGAGCAGGGTTCCGTCATCATCTAACCCGTAGCATGGATACGGTGGAGTAGGACAAGCAACAATATTTAGCTGAATTAAGACAACTTACTTATTTAAAGTAAGGTACCGTAACCTTTTGTAAATGTTGTAAAAAAAGAGCGTAATACAATCAATCAAATAAATTTAAGGATAAATTGAATAAGAATGAATATTGTTAGATTGGAGGGACTGAACATCATATAAGTGATGAACAATTGCAATCAGGAATAAAACAAAAAAGAAAAATTCATCCGTACACGAAATATATATGTACACGAAATTCATCCCAATGTACATATATAGCTAATGCAAACTATAACACAATCGTTAAAAGTACTACAACAGACATGGTAGGATGAAAAAAAAAACACAGACGACTCAACACAGACGACCTTCATTAATCAAGTAAGAAAAAATGCAACATTCACCCGATAATAATCAGCACACAAAACCGACATAAATCAAGATCAGAAATATTGTATTACAATAAATTGAAGAACTTAAAGAAATTTCTTCCACACCACGATGAATTATCATGGTCAAAAATCCATTAGTTTCTTGAACGTATTATTTTGGCAAATAAATGAATTCCCGCTGTAAACTCCACGTTAGCTGAGTCCCAAGTTTCGCTAACCCTCTGCTTCACACTTTAGAGTTTAGACAGCGCACATAACTAAACAAGGGTGGTCAGGCTTCAAAATTATATGGGAGAGACTGAGACGTTAATTCTGGTTTCAGACCGTAAGACGCACACAAAACTATACCTAGCTCAATAAATGCTTTAAAAATACCGCGACATTGTCATTACATTAGCCAGGAGTAGTAATAATAAGGTAGGGATGGCATGACCATATAAGGTCATTGACACGAGGGTGCTGCGCAGTCCCAAATGTCAGAAGCCGACGGGGTGCCGCCACAACACCCAACTCTTCCCCTTCTTCCGGACGAGGTGAGCTTTAGGGCCGGGGACTTAGCCGAGGCTCACAGCACAGGGCGCTAACCTCTCATCCATTACGTCTTAATCTATGCTATGATTTAGATTAACACGACTGATTGATCATAACCAGCACGAATAATGTACGTCAAATTATGAATAGATGATAATAAAAATAATATATATTAAAATTAAACAAATTCGCAAGCGTAAGCATGATAATGCATTTTAATTGGAGGTTGATGGCATATGTCGAGTTTCCACGCTGACTGGAGAAGTTTAGATTAAATGTTCGAACATTTTCCCTAGGCAAGCAGTTCATGCAATAGCTTGCAAGGTATGATTGGCGGACCGCAAATTGAACCAAAGAAAACAAATTCAACTTGCCAGTTTTTCTTAGACTAGTAAAGCGAAATAAGCTTTATTTTTTATGAAAAGATTACTCGCCTCATCTCTCAGGCCGACAACATTTGCACGAACCGCTAGTCTCGATGCTTCCCATAAATTGCTGAATAATTTTAGCCTTTTAATGCGCCGTTAATAAATAAATTTCGCTGGAGACAGCGCAGCAATCACAAATTCTTCAGACATGATAACAAGTATTGCAACATTCTCAAACTATGCATTGTCTGGATGTCCATTGATTTTATTTTTGCGATCATTTCTGCTATACTCATAAAGCAGAATTTTCAGCAGTTTCCCAAAAAAATCTCGGGAAATTGAAACCAGCATTTAAGTAACTCTAGGAACTTTGCCTGTAACAACCATCCCAATTTAACGATCGGTCAGTCAATCTCTGGGAGTGGCTTCAGATCGATCATTGACGAAAATTGAAAAAGGTCTTGAGTATCTGGCACGGCCGAAAGTGACCACAAAATATCCTTCCATTTGAGGCGGGCAGATTTACTCTAGAGCTCAGTTCCTGGAGCACCGGACACGAGAGCCAGGGCTCGGAGGGGCGTGCCGACAGCTTTGCGGCAGAAACGAAAGAAATTACGCAGCGCAACGAAGAAGTGAACGACAGAAGACGAAAGAGTGGCAAGGAGCGAACAGAGAAGTGTATACAAATTTCGTCAAATTTCGTTTACGAAACTTTGGTTTTTAGCTAGAGGCGAGTGACCAGATTGTACTTGATGAAATTAAGAATTATAACAGAAAAATTATTTCAGTCATGGACCTGCAGACATTATTTGGCTTCAGCTCTCAATTCTTATTTCGAAATGGATCGGAGCTGTTACAAACATACAATATAAAACGTGCGATAAGTATCATTTTTAAACCCAAGATGACGCTGCTGGTATCATAGATTTCCAAAACCAGATGTAACTGAGAAGAAGCTGTAACCATGAGAAACGCGTCAGCAGAGTTTACTACGGTGAAATTATTTGAGTGTGAGGATCCCTGCTCACTTATCCAGCTTTACCGCGCAGTCGGCAGAAAGAGCAGCGCAGGAATAAAGGAAGAAATGCACTCAGTAAAATTGCCTTGGGGAAACTCGAAGGATACGGAGCGCGTTCAAGCTAACTGTCTGCTTCAAACACGCCAGATTATCGCCAGTTGCCAGAGAATTACGAATAATGTCACGACATTTAAACGAACAAATCATAAGTAGATAGTCACAAAATATGAAGCACTTTAGCTTCAAGATATTTGAACGCAACTGATTGTGCAACAAGAGGAGGAGATTTGTTGGCGTGAATGCGACCTCAGGCTGGGTCGATCAGGGGTTGGCTTGCAAATAAATTCTGCAAGGGGAAGGAGAGGTGAGGGGAAGCTGGGCACAGCAGGGGGAAAAACGCCAGCAAGGGAAGAAAAAATTGCCCTCTGAGGTACAGAGAAAATTCGAGAGCTTCTGGCAATAAAATATTGCCAAAGAGAACTCCAAAGACTGCGAAGGCAGAGGCAGTGAGAAGGCAGAAGATTGAAACTCGACAAGTCTTCTAGAAATGAAATTCTAGCTGAATTTACAAGACTGCCAATGAAATCAAGAGTTAATGTACTGAATATTTTTAATGAAAAAGAGTAAACTTTGCAACGCTACAGGAGGGTAAAAGCTACTCTCGAGGCCCAGGATCGAATTAAGGCCAGCAAGGACACAATAAGCCGCCCGGCAAACACTGTAAACCACCCAACCAGCCCACACGTCCTCACGGCGGCGACCTCGCACAGCCCCAATACATAGCAAATTTAGCGACGCGTTCAGATGGAGTAGGTGCTACGCGATGGTACGACCACATCGTCGTACCAGTTTAGCGACGCGCTGAGATGGGGTATGCAGTACGCACTGGTACTACCACATCGTCGCACCAGTGCAGTGAAGCGTTGAGATGGAGGTGGTACGCATTGGTCCTATTGCATTATTTTGATATCTTGTACCGGTTATGCACAAACGACTGAAATATGGCTCATCAAATGCAGTGGCTCATTGGCTGGCTCATTCAAAATTAAATTGATAGCGACAAGTAATTTCAATGAAATCAGGATTACATATATTTTTGTCGACATTAAAAACGTCACAAGTTTACTTGCGTCGATCGAATGGCAAATGTATGTAAATAAGGTAAAAAGTAAGCAATCCAGCTCGCCACTTAACGCAGAACAGGTCACTGGATTCACAAGCCTCGCGAATGTGAATGCACGGTGAATAACCTCCGTCTTATCCGAACAAGGAATGAGCTTGAAAAACACCAATATTTCCGAATCCTGGAGTAGTAAATTAAATGAATCTTTCGTAAACTTTCTTATAACACAAGCCTCAATAGATGATACTTTTAATTGCGTTTGCAGTGCAGCACTTAAGACACACAGTATGAAAGGATAGTACACATTATGTGGTAGCTTGTATAGGTTACGACAATTCTTTTATTAGATGTGAACTTCATAGCCTGGATCATTGAAAAGCAGCCGTACAGCCACATACATGTATAAGCGAATGAATACGTAGCAGCCGCATGTATCGACAGCCATATAGCCGTAAATGAGGACGGTGTAGACTGGCTGTACGACGAACAACATCGTTGCAGTTCAAGGAATGATGTAAAATCGATGCCCTGTCGTGAGCAGCGGCCAAGCCATGTTTTCACAATCTCACTCATTTAGTTTATGATTATGGAGGATGAATAATACCAATGAGAATACAGAGAACAAAAGAATCTACAATTAAAACCTATCGGCGTAAATTTTCATGGCCGGCTTTAAAAGAAGATTACTCACGATTGACAAACTAAACAGAGAATACGTGGTCTGTTGATCAAATACGTAAAACTCAAATGTTAAATGACGCACCAAATTGATAAGTTTTCAATGAATTTTTACTACACTACAGTTTCACTTTCTTCTGTAACATAAGAAGTGTGAGTAGAAGTGCATGTCAATTAGAAACTAAAGTAGTCTAAGTTATTCGTTTACTAATGGCAAAAAGTTTACTAGGATACGAATAGCAATGACGATGTCTGATAAATCAGCGAACACATATGTAAATTTATCTCAAAATGACCAAATGAGATTACATAGAAAAGAGCACGCCAACAAAGAGGAAACTTGAAAGATATTGTGTGAAGTGAGGGTGGTGTGGAGTGAGGGTGGTGTGAAGTGAGGGTGGTGTGAAGTGAGGGTGGTGTGGAGTGAGGGTGGTGTGGAGTGAGGGTGGTGTGGAGTGAGGGTGGTGTGGAGAGGGCAGAGAGGCGAGGGTTGCCATACTCACACAACAAATATTGACGGGCGCTATCGCCTGTCTATCACCAGACTATCGCGCGAGGATGCAAAGCACAGAGCGTCTCCAGGCTCTGTAGCTGCGGTGCGCGCAGCAACAAATGCTCATATTAATGCTGGGTCGATCTGCTGACCTTTCACATCGTTCGCGCGTGTCGAATCTAATGTTGTTATTTAGGTTCGATGAGCTTATTACGAGCTTTTCTATTAAATAGAGTATACATGTAAATCGATGACAATTTATGGTTGTGATTATAACTGGGCAAGAAAAAAATTAATTTTTAGCAGTGGTAGGTCGGGACGGCGAAGGCATTGATAATTGTATTCAGCGAAACGAGCGTAGAAAATAATTTCTCACAATGAAAAACAGGTGAATAGCCTTGATAAGGTTAATTTCAAATTTCCAGCTATCAATATTCGTTGATCATAAAGCAAGAACAAAGAAGTATGAATAAACGTATCATTGATGATTATAAACTTCACGTATTTTCATTGTACGTAAATTAAACTCCATTAGTTCCAAGCATGACCATATAAAAACTGTGTAAGAAAATAAACAATAGTATAGTACCTAAAGCAAAATTAAGTACTCAGGTGAAGACGAGGTGATAGGAAGCGCCGTCATAGGTAGCGTCGTGATCAATATTGGCGCTTACTCTTCGGTGAGCCAATCGAAGTCACAGCTAATCTGATAGCCAGCTTAATAATACAGGCACGAGCCCCAGCACACCACAACCATGCTTAGCTCGGTCAGCCTTGACATCTTCAATAACAGTAAGATTCCCCCAACACAGCCCAAAACAGCGCCTCGTCGTTTCGACTTTCACTTCGATAATCGCGCATGATGGTCAAAGGGAACCTTGCCGTTTGTAAACAACGATGACAGGCGTAATGAAATATTTATGCGGCGAACAATAAGCAACAACAATAAATTGTTAACAATTGTAACATTACCGACGAATACTAAGCAGTTAATCACTAAAAATACTAGAAGCATAAGACGGACAGAGTCTAGATTCGTTGAAAATAATGCCTTAAAAAATCATTTAGTAAAACGGCGGTTTTTTAAAAGTTTTACTCTAATTTAAGGAAATAATCTATAGCTTAATATAAGCCTCGCTTAAATTACCTTGAGACGAATGAAAATTAAAGACATTAACGAGATAAATAAAAGAGTCAGTCATACCAATCACTTCTACCGTCCACTAATGCAAAAGGTAAAATTAATACTACTTCTTGGAATCGAAACGAATTACTCGATAGATGGTAAAACGTGACCATAAATCAGACGAAGCCGCTCATCGCAGAGCAAGCCAACACAACACAGTTCTCAACAGTAGTCAACACAACACAGTTGTCAACAGTAGCCAACACAACACAGTTCTCAACAGTAGTCAACACAACACAGTTCTCAACAGTAGCCAACACAACACAGTTCTCAACAGTAGTCAACACAACACAGTTCTCAACAGTAGCCAACAACAAGAGGAGGTTGTGATGTGTACGGTCAGTTCACTACGTGGCGGCGGTGACACTTCTATAATCGATTCATTGACACCGCGGCTGGCGCAGGGTGCAACACTGAATGTAATAATTACCGCTAATTTTGAACGTTTCTGCGCAGCATTGCCTAGTTTAGGGTCATGCACCACGTTGAAATTCTACGACCACCCGACACACAAACGTATATGAATGTGCGTGAAACCAAAAGGTATTTTACATGTATAATTCACATATATACCTGCACCTGCATGCGTGTTGCTAAACTCAAGCTGATGCCAATCAAGTGGAAAAAAACGATTACGTACAGAATAGGAGACTAGATATAAAAAAGAATATCTGGGGAAGAAACAAATAGCTTTCTCTCCTAGATCATCTAAAAATAAACACTCAGCTTTAAATGACTAATAATGAGTCTTATGTAGCGTTAGTTATCCAAGACAACACATATCATCCAGCAGTGCCAGATTTAAAAAACTTCAGAATAAAAACTAAACAGAATTAGCGACAGACCATCATTAAACAACATTTGAGCGAAGTTGCTCAAGTCAGAAAACACGTTGATCAAAACGTTGAAAACATCCTACCTCTATGAATGTTGAGCTCTGCCCCCGATTAATTTAACGACTCGCATGGTTCTCACCTGCGTGCCATACTGCTGCTGCTGCTGCTGTTGCTGCTGCTGCTGTTGCTGCATGTCGGCAAGTTTAGGATGCTGTAGCAAGGCTATGCCGGCAGTCGCAAGCGGAGCGCCTGCTGCCACCATCGCCCCTGCATGTGAAGAACCCGGGACTCCCTCCTTCTCCTGCAACCTAACGCATGCAGGCCTTTGCTCTGCACCGAGCGCACCTCGCGCGAATCTGGCGTTTGCGGTCCAACAACCGTGGGCCGAGGTCGAATAAGCGGAAATTGGTGTTGAATAACCAGGGATAGATATTGGACAGCCAGGGTTTGATGTTGAACAGCCAGGGATGGATGTTGAATAGTTGGGTGCTGATGTGTAACAGCTAAGAACGGAAGTCGCCGGATTGAAGTTTGCAGAAGAGGAACAGTTCGTGTATGAGTGAACAGGCGCGCTGGTTGAGGTATAACAGTTACTAGAGTAATAAGTGTCAAGACTAGGACTGGAAGTATAATAGTCACTGGAAATAGGGCATGATGTACTCAAAGCCGGGGGAAAGTTGCCAGGTGAGTTGTAGTTTGAGCTTACCCAACTGTTGCTAGTATTTAAAACACATTCTTTGTTGAAATTTGAAGCAGAATTGCGCGAAGAATCTTCAAAGTTTTGAATTGGGTTGTTATCAGAATAGCATAAGGAAGCGCGTGAATCACATTCAGGCGAGTTAGAATTTTCTTTCAACTTGGAATCGCAAATATCATCTGCACCAGATTGATTGATTGTAGCCGATCTAACTTGTAAGGAGCGTAAGGTGTTCGTGGCAAAACAGTCCGTAAAACGGTTTTCTGTCGAAATTTTTTTCTCAATAGACGTTGTTGGATCACCAGTTGAAAGTCTCTCGTTTACAGACGAACTTAAAGCTGGATTGCTACACTCGTCTATTTTAAGGGCGCAATTTCCAAATATATCAGAACTTGCTGCGGAGTTTGAATTTTCAAGTGAATCTTCTCTCGGCTGACAATCGATTACTCTGTTGTCACTAAAAATATCAACTGCAGAACCACCAGGAAAAATGTGTTTCTGCTGTGCTCCGTGAAGTTCAAACAACTTTTGTAAATTTTGATTTTGGTTTTCTTCTTCTGTAGGCTCCTCTGAGTTGAGTTGGTCGTCCAAGAGGCTGGCGAAATTGTACTGTCGATCTTGAGGCGATAATTTAGGACGAGACGCCTCGCTCGATAGCACACAAGTTACAGAGTTTTGAGCCAGTGGATCTGAGGGCGTCGAGGAGTTGTGAGGGACTGTGGTGACTTGTGTGGAAGTGAGGGAGCTGTGCACGGTTGCTTGGAGAATGGTGGAGTCGTTGGAGTTCAGATCACACGGAAGTCAGACGCGATCACACTTGGATCACAAACTTCAGCTGCTCGCAAGCCTGTAACACAAAGAAAAATCCTTTGTTATCAGAAGCAAAATGACACACATGAATTAATCGATTAATAAGAATATTCAAGACACAGTAACGACGTAATAAAATGCAGGCTTTTATGAGCAAATGACTCACTGTCATCAAACTAAAATAAAATCGTGATAAAAAATTAGTATCACAGATAAAGTCGAATTGTATTAGCCTAGGTGCGTGATAGATCTTGGCGTATCGAATTCACTAGCTATAAAATATTCACACGTCTCGAACAAACTAATCGACCTGCCTCGAACATCCTTGCTATCTTGGATGTAGTCAAACAAGATTATGTTGCTATTGGGAACGAACAACACTTGTTTCTGCAACTGCATTAAAAAAAATAAATTCAAAGTAAATACATTGAAGTTATACAAGTAGAACTGATCTAATGTGCAAGTGACCCAACAAATTTAACCGGAAGTAGAGAAGCCTTAGAAACTCAATGAATCCAGATCAGAAATCGATGATAGCCTCAGCAACCCGAGGTCTTGTCGAACTCCAATCGATTGCTATAGCCTGTAAGTGAAACGTGTTAAAAGCATCTCCGTCCTTGGAAAGAAATAACGAACGCGTGATGTGAC
Organism: Hyalella azteca; assembly: GCF_000764305.2. Classification (NCBI taxonomy): domain Eukaryota; kingdom Metazoa; phylum Arthropoda; class Malacostraca; order Amphipoda; family Hyalellidae; genus Hyalella; species Hyalella azteca. Next base: position 239,021 of record NW_025945309.1, on the reverse strand, counting down.
TTGATGACGATAACATTGCCCCACTGCCCACGGAGACAAGTGAAACCACTGCGTGCAGGACCTACATTCGTTGTACGTTTCAACATAACATGTTTGACGAAATTCAAATGTTCAGGAGAAATAGCATACCCTTGCCTCGCATTTGCCTCATAAACGCACAGCGTCCTCAGGTTCTGTTAAGATAGAAGTATCATACAGCAACGATTGCAATTTCTAATCTGCTCATGATTAGAAAGTCGGGAAGGAATAGGAGAAGGAGGAATGGCAAGCGAGGCTGGCACAGGTAACGACTGTCTTGCTCAACGCCCGCTGCGCTGACCCGCTCGCTGCACGCCATTGCTCTGAAATGCGTTGCGCGGTTGCGATCACTGCGCGCCGCTACCTTCACCTCTTGCTCACTGTCGAGCGCATTTGGGGTCAAATATACGAGGTCCTTCAGGTGCCTGCCTGCGACGCACCACAATGACACTCTAGAGTTCAGCGAGGCAGCTTGCAGATACGTGAGACCTGTTCGGGTACTGTTGTGCGTTCGTAATATCATAATTTTGTAGTAAAAAATGCACTAGTGAAAATTATCAGCTTAAGTTTATGAATCAAACAAGTTGCTCTAGAAAAGTTTGCGGCAGTAGTTGGATAATAAACAGTCAATGGTGTCGAAGTATGTATCGGGAGGCATGAGAATGGAGGAATAGGGACCTGCAAGACACATTGCATGCAGCAATGACACATATTGACTGCATGTAATACGGCGGTGCAGGGAGTTGGGGGGAGGATGTGCAGGGGCAGTGAGAGAGCAGCAAAGAGAGCTGAATGCCCTCGTCACGGTGACGTCACGCATCCATGCCGCGTTCATTGGCTTAACGGAGCTGAGGAAAATTTTTGGTCTGCGATTGTCCAATGGAGGCGGACATGAGAGCCGGGGCATTCGTCCGCGAAAAAATGACGGTAGCGACGCCCCAAAAAACGGGGAGAAACGGAAAACCGCGAGGGAATATAAGGGTAGGAGAGGGGGTCAGTGAGGGTGGATGTGGGGCGGTGAGGGTGGGGGATTGAAATGCGAGGGAGAGTGCAACGGGGGTGAAGTGCAAGGGGAAATTCAAACGAGGCAAGGTCACAAGTGAGAATTCAAAGTAGAAACAAAATAAAAATTGATGAAGAGCAAAATTCTTGTGACGATGGCGGAGCGTGGGTACATTAAAATGTGTAGCATAAATGGTAGTCGTACTTAGAAAATAAGATTTTTTTACTCTAAACAATAGTACAATAACTGATCAATTAACTCAGTTTTTCAGATACTTTCTTCTACTATTTAAGAGTACGACATAAAGCTCAGTTTAAATATCAGTCATGCATACATGCATAGTGAAAGTATGGGGAACGAATTTTCAATTACACAACGATTCCTTTCATCTCGAAAAAAATGTATAAAATAATTCTGTGCAAATCAGGAGGCAAACAAATGGACGCGACAAGTTCGACTTTGAGTCAAATTTAAGTTTGTTTCGTTTACGCTGAATAGTAACAGAGCGTTTATCTACCTTCAAGGGAGCCAAGAGGAAAACAATTAAATCGCTCGTTGTTCTCGCGCGGCGTCAGCGCAACCGCAGCATGAAAGCGAGCTCAGAGTAACCGAAGGAGCGTTGCGCTCCCACGTAGCAGCTCCGTATACAATCACGCCACCTACAACTGCTTCTTTGCGCGGCGTTACGGAGCACACAACGTGTACGTCTTTCCAGACTGCACACGGACCAGGAGACACACGCTGAACGCACATCTCTCTCTCTCTCTCTGGCCAAAGCGAGCTAACCGCATTCCACCCGTCTGACCTTTGTTCACGCACTCGCTAATCAGATCGACTAAAATGAAGTCAACGACATCGCCAAGTTGAGTTCACGAAAGTTCAAGACTTTCAGGTATCGAAGAGGTATGATTGCCGACCATTGATGAAATACGCCAAGAGCAACAGTAAAGAGTGCAATTGAACACAAACAAGCAGTGACAAGGAGGCTAAGACTTAGCATACCTTCCTGCAAAACGGTTCAAGTGTCTAGCAGGCAGGACTTGAACGCAGCTACCTATCATACAGGTATCTAGGAAAACCCGTTCAAAATCCGTCCTTCACAGGGACAAAAAACATGATTGAACAATTTTCTCCGATATTCGGTTGATGATTGCAACAGGATTGTGATATAAATTGAAAGAAGAAATAAAAATAGCCATGTGAAAAGTACAGATTGTAACAAAGCAAACCCAGACCAAATTTGCCTATGTATGGCAGCATGGGAATGAGTGGCAAAAGTTAAGAGCTATCGAGCAACTCAGTGCGTCCTAGGAGGCTGCACGCTGCCGCGGTAAGGCGTGGCAGTTGTCGTACGCTCGACAACGCCAAAAATTTACTAGTTATTAACAGCATACAATTCCTAATAATGATAATAAATTTGATATTTACTAATTTTTTAAAGTAAATTACTATACAAAAGACCAGCAAATACAATTACGCAGGCAAACAAAGGGCTTCGACTGAACAGGATTTTCTGGATCGTTCGTCTTGTGAAATCTCGCGGGGAAAGAAGGCGGAGCCAAGAGGTCAAATTAAAACAAATATCGAGGCGGTGCAAGAAGGTACACTGAACCGGCTGAGGAGAGGAGCAGCGCTGAGCAGAAATTCTCAGACAAAATGTGGCGGCCCCCCAAAAGGAGGGACGAAAAAATGAGAAAGCACGAGCCTCCTCCACACACCACACCGTCGGAGGCACCAACAGCTTGCCCGTAAATGATCAGGAGGCTGCGGCGACTTTATACAGACAATAGCTGGAACTAAACGATCCATTTCAGTCATATTAATTACTAAAATAACACAATCATATATATGCCAGCCAAATAAAGGCAGAGCTGAGCATAAGTATGATAGCCTGGGTGGTATTTCCATAACTCAACAAAGGAATTAGAATGTTTTATAAACCCAGCGTTTCTTAGAACGGCAAAGAGAAAAATGCACGTTTGATAACTTGATCGAGAATACTATAATCTTTGCACAACATTCTATGTAAAAGAGTTTTATGCTTAGCGGCTTCAGGCAAATTGAAGCTCGGCTGTTAGTAAACAAGGCTTCGAGGAAACTCCACCGACGAGACCCACAACTTGCGGTCATCACAGGGCCATCGTCTACTCTCTTAGTTTCATTTATTAACAACGACAAGACAAATTTGTTCAAGACAAATTTGACGTCCAATCTTAAATAAATGTTTATCACAAGACGAAACATAAGAGCAACAATCGTACGTGATACCAACAAATAAAGTGTTTTCTGGATTAGATCATGGGGTGTGCACTGAGTAGTGTGCAGTCAGTAAGCAGCTCGCTTTTTCATGCAACTGTACTGAACTGTACTGTACTGTAAGCTGCATTACCATTTCCTTCATCAAACGTGAAATTGTGTGAAAGTCAAGGCAGCTTCACAAGTGACCTGCCAAGCGAAAACACCATCAAAGCTCAGCAGAAAACAGCACAGCTTCCTACGTAAATCTGGGGCCAGATGTAGCTCCTCAGCCTCCGCTTAGGTCCAGCAGCCGCGATCGATACGTGAGCCTCAGTCGAGGTTCCTTCGTCCTTCAAGACGCAAGTCGTCGATGATCCTTACGACAAGGGCGTGGTGATGGTCCCTTATGTCCTTCAAAAGACAAGTCGTCGATGACTTTTACGAAAAGCTCGTGGCGGAGGCTTACGACAAGCCGAGGTTATTCAACCGTCGACACAAATGCACTCACATACGATTGCGTTGCTGGTTGGTTCCCGAATCGCTGTTATTTCTACACTGCCATATTTACCTAATTTGTATTGTGTTGGTGATCATATATTCGTATTAGTCTGCACCAGTGTCCAACAAAAACCAATGTGGACTATAGTTAAATGAGCTTACAAAATTAAGTTACGCAATTTCAGAGGAAATTGATCAGCATGAAACAAGCAGAAAAACCTGGTTTCAGATGGTTATGTCTAATATTTGAAAACAATCCGCATTCAATAATGATTATTTAAATAAGACTATATAGGTATAGGTGAGGCGTGGAAATTAACCAAATATTCATTGCAGTAACATACTCAATGATGAACAGTCACTCTTGCTGTCGATCAAGGATCTTAATACCAAATCAACTATAATATACTATAAATAAAAACAACAGAAACAGACGATAAATCAACACAACGGATTCTAAAAAGGAAAACACGATACGATGAAGAAAATGACAGTACAGACGACAAATGAAAACAGTAGAAAACGAGAGGAAGTTAACAACTAATCTAAGTTAGTTGTCGAAAGTTCGTCAAAAAAGGTGTAGTTGAGGAGCGCTACAAGTTTCGTGAAGGCTAGTTAGTGGCAAGACGCGTTCCTCGCCATAATCTCTCGCCTTATTCGCCGTGCCACTCCAAATTCCAGTAAGGCGGCTCCAGCCAACAACAGCTCGCACATCTGGAAGCCACAAGAGCATCCACTATCGTACGTCTGGTTGCGCAATGCTGCCGCTTATATGTCACGCTTCTCGAGATGAGTGCCTTTCACTGCGACGCAACGCCTTCGCCTGGTAGTGTCGCTGCGATGCGTCCGTCCGGCACAGAGGCCAGTGATTGCTCAGACATCGGCGCACGACCTTTGACATGAAATTGGGCTACGAATGCACGCAATTAACGCCATGGCTGCTTCAAAAGATCATTCTCTATGATCACTGCGCGCTTGGCCAAGGCGACATCGAGGTTACTTGCTCCTTATTGTCACTACCCATCAAGGCTAAGCCAGCTGCGAACTCTGGCAAGGGGAAAGGGTACGCTGTCAACAGATGGTTTCACTGCCTTCACACGTCACTGATTATTCCTCAGCCCCAATGGATTAGAGGAGAGCGTTGTATGATCGTGAGGGTTTCAATGCACTCGTTGAGCGATAAAGAGCACGAACCTTGGGTTCGGTTCTGAATTAGAAACAGAATAATAGAAAATCTAGTTCAAACAAAATTCGAGTTAAAACATACAATCTCTTCTATTCTGACACGAAAATGATTGATTGACAAACATTAAAATACAATAAAAAATAATTAATATGCGAAATTAGATTTTTTACATTCTTTAGATTTTAGCGTCCTATTCGTAATGATTGGTGGAAAAAAGACAACGTTGTTTTAATGCAACATAACGGGCGTCAGTGCTGCCAACGCAACATAACGGGCGTCAGTGCTGCCAACGCAACATAACGGGCGTCAGTGCGAGGCGCTGTCATGAGACCAACGGAGCGCCTCCGTGAAACTTGCTGAGAGTTGCTGGACTTCTCGATCAGGAAAGATCATTGACTTGTAGAGAACGATAAAAAATAGAATAGCAGATTTTCGACGTCATTTAAAGAGTTCATGCATGAAATTTCCATTTTGGAAGAGCTAAATTTTCAGTGCCTTGATGTAGGGCATAGAAGATTAACCGGGAACTAAAGATTTAATTCATCCAAAATAGATTTTTTAAATTTTCATTCCTTCTTCTCAGTAATATTTAAAAAATCCCCAAATAAAATAATAAAAGTATAAAATAAAATTATTGGCATAAATCTGTAAATTAGACTCAGATTGCACAAAAATTATATTCTCGTACTCCACTCGACGCATGAGAAAAGCGCAGTAAGTAACCTCAAAAATGCACGATGAAAATATTTGGCTATGTTGATCGAAGAAATTGAGCTTGTTTAAAAATAAAATGAGGATTAGATTACAATTTAATTTCGATTCCAAAATCGATCTTAATGATTAAGTTGGTCCTGAATTCTCGTAATGAAAATGAAGCAAAATCTAACGACGAAGCACCTTGTAACATCATCGTATTGACCAGGCCGAACGGAGTAAATAGTCGGTCCAGAATTGTGTAATGAAAGGTCAAATTAACGGCGTTGGCAGGAGGCAGCAATAAAGAGACTAAGACAACAAAGATTAGAAACAGGCCAGGCTCGCATGTCATGGCCATCACGACTCGTGTCACGAGATATACCGTGCGTGACGTCACTGCCAGCCCAGCTTCCTATTGGCTGCCCCCAACAATTGATCGGGAAGTTGCTGGTGCAGGCGGATGAAGCTTACGTTGAGCAGGGAGGTAAAGTTGCGAGTTATCAGACAGGCACGCAGGCGAGAAGACTGCCAGACAGACAAGACAGAATGTCCAATTTCAAGCAAGCAGAACAGGAAGGAAGAAAGGTTAGCAACAGACAGGCGAGATGACTAGAATCATGCGAAAAATTAACAGGATGAAAACAGTAGTTCCCGTGTTAAGGCCTATACAATACACATCATGCAGTTAGGTGCAGGATACCATCTCCATGTACGCGTTATTAGTTGGTCCAGATTTGTCTGAAAGAAAAATACCGTGTCGCATTTTGTAAAAAAATTTTATTAAAATTATTTTCAGGATCACTCAAAGATAAGAAAAAAATATGTCCAACGCATCAGGGTTCGATCAACTCTCGTTAGTCTTGTTTCTAAGAACTGAAAGATAAAAAGATTTAAGACGAAATTTATAAACAAAAAATGGCAAATCTCAGGAAGGACATGGCGCGCTAGAAAAGGTATGTCTCTCTCCGGTCATTTCGCCTTTGAGGAGCAAAAAGCGGCGCGACCAAGCGCATCGCGACCGCTGCATTGCGCCTCGCGCGCGTCACCTGCCAACAGCCGCGCACCGGATCGCGGTCGCTGCTCGCCGAACGGGCGCAAAGCTCAACATTTGCACAGGGAATTAACGTCGTAGCGATAGAGGTGAGAAACTTGTGAACAAAGAATTGAAATCAAATGATTGAAAAATCTCCGTATACTGAGTTTAGGTCACAATGATGAAGAGAGGAACCTTCGAAAGTCGTTTCACGTCACAGTAATGAAGAAAACCTTCGTATAATTGCGTAGCGTAACACTATTTAAGAAAACCTTCGTAAAGTTGATTCACGCGACAATAAGGAAAGAGTGAACATTGGTGCCATGAATTCACATCATATTGATGGAGAAAACCTTTGCCATAAGTCAGCAGAGTGCACGTCACAGCTACCAAGACGACACTTCACCAATGCACCCGCCGCTCTGAGGAGGTCCAGAAAACCACCATCAGTCCGCGGCAAGCGCACTGATTGCAAGTTAAAGCCCAATCCAAGCCCAGTTGAATTCCACGTTCCAAATAGGGCATCCATAGAGTAGTGTATATCTCTAAAAAATAATATTTAGTTAACACACATATAAGAATATGAAGTTTATGTTAAACAGGTGGTGTAAGATTTGGGATCACTTCCTCGGTACCGTATTCGATTATTTACAATTGTCAGGAAAGTTGATAGATGAAAAAAATCCTATTTCACTTGTTACATTGTCAAATGATATAATTTCAGATCAACAACATTCCTACTAGCTGCAAATATTATTACTTGTTTGATAAATTTCTAGCACTAATTCAGGATTTCAATGCGAAAATAAAGTCATTGACGCTAATGGAGATTCCCACAAATAATAATTAACGAAAAATTTGGCTTTGTTGCGAATTAGCAGCGCTGAACTGCTTTTAACTAGTAATAACTGCATCACCCACCAAATATTGTGATAATTTTTTTATCGTGATAAATCAGAATCACTTTCGCAGACATCTTCAGCAGGCATCTGCATGCGTGCTCGCGCATACCGGTCTCATCGCGATCCGCTAGGCTAGTGGTTGACGGCAGATGATACGCGACAAGCTGCCAGATGTACGAAGCCATCGGCAACGTATGCAACAAGACAAAATGACACAAATTCTTTCAAATCAAGTTATCACTTGTTTTACAGCACAAAAAGTAGTATATTATTTTAATTGAACATTTCATAAGACAATTTATCAACGCAGTGAGCTTCAGCAATCACTAATAAATTGAGAAAGCTACACGAAACCTAAGTACGACAACTCTTACATGCGTTGTGCGCGGCCTAATAAGAGGGATGTCAGGCGTACTAATTCTACTCAATAAGGTAGGATAAATAATTAAAGGTAAGCTAAGACGTGATTTTTTACTGCAAATTTTAAGAAATACAAGAGTATAATATATTTTTTCAATCGAACTCTATTAATGCATTTCAGCGGCAATTAGAATTTACAGTGCTGTGCAATAGAAGCTTAGAACCTATCGTGATCGTTGTGGAGGAGAATAACTCAGAGCCACGCCCAATTATTTGTTTAGTCTGTAAGCAATATTCGCCACGTAGCAGCAGGATTAATTGGATGAGTTCTCAGGTTATCCTGACACGGGAGGCAGAGCAGCGATGCGCAGCAGCTTTTACAAAGCAAACGCTCATTCTAACCACTTAAAAGCTCCTAAAAAATGAGCCGGGCAGAAGAGTGGCATTTTATGGCGATGCTTTAGTGCTGAAGGCATCAGCAACTCCATTAAACGCTTCAACAAGCGTTCACTGACGGCCGTCTCAGGTGGCGCAACACGTGATTCATTATAACACATCGACTGAACAGGAGTAATACCTATGTAATTAGCAGCTAAACTAAGAGGGAAAACATGGATTTTAGAGCGTTTGAGTTTTTCTGTTTATTGTAATCATGTTGGCTATGTCACGTAGTATTTTGGCAGGGATTTAAAATAATTAAATTATTTTGCGAACATTCCCGGCGTTGCTAATTACATATTTACAGTCTATTTTACTTTATTGCGATCCGCTTATATAAGAACCGACAGCCTGCAGCCTCCATGCATGGGCATTTTGGTCCTGAAGGTTATGAGCGATACCTATCCACTATAGGCATCGCCAACAACCTAAGGAATAAGACATCATATACGAGTCGCAGTTCAAAGGTATAGGACATCATATACAAGTCGCAGTTCAAAGGTAGGTATAGGGCATCATATACGAGTCGCAGTTCAAAAGAGTCGCAGCGATGAAGACATCACTGACGATGCTGTGCCATGAAGACATCACTGACGATGCTGCTCGATGAAGACATCACTGACGATGCTGTGCGATGAAGACATCACTGACGATGCTGCTCGATGAAGACATCACTGACGATGCTGTGCGATGAAGACATTAAGTGCCGATGCTGTGCGATGAAGGTGCACGTCGATGCAATTGAGATCTCATCAAAGCTGGGCGATGCTTGGTAATCTGTCTATAACAAGGAGGCTTTATGGCGCGCGTATGCGGGGAATCAAAGACGTTCAGTTCACGTCACGGCTACACAGTGAGCACACACATCACACCCGTCACACAGTGAGCACACATCACACACGTTACAAGGTGAGCACACACATCACACGGTCACATCCGCTGGACACTGAGAACACACATCACACCCATCACACAGTGAGCACACACGTCACGTGCAGTGAGCACACACACCACACCCATCACATAGTAGCACACACATCACACCCGTCACACAGTGAACACACACATCACACAAGGTCTGTACAACAGCACTTCTCAGCCAACTACCCTCATCTCAAGGCTCGGCGCCTTCACTTGTACGCCTAATAGACAAAATATCGAGCGCATCAGAGCCGCGGTGCCTTCCCGAACTATGCAAGGTATCCACGATGTCGTTAGCTAAACGCCGTTCTTTGAGAATCTTTGATACCAACCACAGGAGTGCGACGGTCATCCTAATACTTTCGGTCATTGTATAACTTACGGTCATCGTATATTAACTTAAGGTCATCGGCGAATTCTGTCATCGCATACGTTATGGTCATCGTAGAGTTCACGGTCAAGGGTGGAATTTATGGTCATCGCAGAATTTACGGTCGCTGCGACAATGTTCAGAAGTCCGGCCCCAGAGTTCGCTTTATTTAAGTTGAGTGATCGTCGATGAATGAGCAGCGTTCGGCAAAAATATTAAATACACAGGGGCTGATTGGCTGATGCTGTCATGTCAACGTAAGTATTAAATGTTGTATCACACAAGAGTAGTAAAATGGAGTGAAATACGGCGACGTGAAGCAGACGCGAGTGAGGCATGAAGTCAGTGGAGCTGACGATGAGCATACTGGTCAGGGGAGACATCGCTGACGATGAGCATACTGGTCAGGGTCAGAGGAGACGTTGCTGACGATGAGCATACTGGTCAAGGGAGACATCGCTGACGATGAGCATACTGGTCAGGGGAGACGTGTAGCTCAATGTTTCGCATTTAGAGATCGCCGCACTCCACTGCTTAAAATGTAATAGCAACAAATTCACGCATTGCCCGAAAAGCTTGCCGGAATGCAAGAGTATTTTGAAGGCATTACACACATGCTTCACTCCAAATATGTAATAAATAAGATTAATTTTTTTTGCAATATATTAAGCGTATTTTCACACTTTGTAGACGTGTTTATCCGAAACCCGACTCCATAAACGAGATGCAGGCTTCAGTAGAGACATCAATTGGTTATTATCACAGCTATATTTTGAATATATCTGATGATTAATGACAAATGAACATGAATAACATGTACGAGTAAGGCACAACTCATGTGACACGAGTGACCACATGACACTACATACATATGTACATAATAGTAATACCACATGCCACTAACAGGAAGGACCACATGCCACTAATAGGAGTGACCACATCTGCATGCGGTCCGTGGAAAGGCACTCGCTCTGAAGGAGTGCCCATATTGGGGGACTCAGGAATGACCTATGAGGGAGGATGGGTAAATCAGTGGGGGGACGGGGTATTGGGGAAAAGAGGGGGCGGCCACCAGACAAACATGGGGGCACTTCAGGGGGCTCCTCGGCACCCGGTTGCCCGCTTTGGTCTGGTGTTCATCATTGCCTTGTATTGTTAGTGTCGCAATACGCAAGGGAATATTATTGTTTAACTTATACATTAATAAACTTTGTCAATGTTATTCGTACCTAAAGGCCTGGTAATGAGAGTTACCGTCAGTATAGGCAAATGATTATCACTTTATTTACAGGCTGACAACATTACGGTTATTAGTGCTATTCGTACGGCGTCGTGCACGTGTACACATCAAAGCGTTGTGCACGCGTATATGTACGAATTCGACCGTAAATTCTAAACAAAAACATTGTTCATCTCCAGCACGACTGATATTATGACTAACTCAAAGAGAAAAGTTGATATTAAATGATATAATTGGAGGAATGATTAGTATGAGGAGTTTTAGATTGCACCTCCCAGCCGGCGGAGTATATACCAGAATATTGAAATATTTCCCTGCCGGTGGAGTAGATACCAGTATATTGCAATTATATTCCCGACGGCGCAGTATATACCAGTATATTGCAATTATATTTCCCTGCCGGCGCAGTAGATCTCAGTATATTTGGCTGTGCCTCGGAGCCGGCGCAGTAGACAACGGTAGGGTAGATAGTGTATTTAGATATTACTTCTCTGCCGGAAGCCTCGTACAGATATAGCCGAGCTAAATAGTCCAATTATTTGTTCATTACAACTCGCTGCAAGTTAAGATTTAAAGTGACACAAAAACTAGACAAAACTATTGCCTGAGTCACACATGAAGAACAGCGAGGTTAGCTTGAGACGCGCAATGAGATACGCTGCTTCCCTCTGAGGGCTGCCCTGCCTGCACTGCTTAGAGGAAATCCTGTGTCGGGTGAACGGCAGAGGGAACGTGAGGGCAAAACTCGGCAGCGTGTGAGGGTACGACGAAAAGGAACGCATACCACGCGTAGTTGGCTGGCTTCCCTCGGTAATACGGGACTCGGTCAATTATATAACACAGCTGTAACGAACATTATGTACAGCACGTAGCTTAAAGAACAGCACTGAACAGAATACACAACATTTAAAAAATGCACAGCACCGAACATAATGTACAGTCGACAACCTATAAAGCACAGCACCAAACGAATGCACAGCCGGCAGCTAGAAGCACAACACTGCAAATAATACTGAATGCTAAGTACGGAAACAAGCCAACTATTTATTCACAAATTGAAGTCGTTGGAAGATAAACATAAGGTAAAAAATACACACTCAATTTGAGTGCTCAAAAGATTTCCGAAAATAATCTAAAGTCTACCGAAATACTTGCTTTGAAATGAATTTCACTGAAATGACATGAATAGTTTGGAATCAACGTTTACGTTCTACCCGAGAGAATGATAAGGAAACTAAGTGAGCTTCGGTAAGAAGAAGAAAGAAGGACTGGATAGCGAAATTAATATGAGAATGGGAGACCGCAAAATGAGATAACCAGACAACGAAAAATAGATCCGTACACTCAGAGGAAGAATGTTATACAGCGTGGATAGGGCTAGCTAGGAGCTGGCGATGTAGAATGGCAGGGAGAGAAGGTTTGCTGAGAAAATGTATTGACATTATAAGGAGGAAAAAGTTTCAAAAGAATGATGAGCTTGGAGATAAAGGAGAGTTTCATGAACAAAAATTTACACAAAAGTGAGAGCAGATATGATGTGGAATGGAAGTGAGAGCAGACATGATGAGGTGGGAGTGCGAGCAGACATGATGAGGTGAGAGTGAGAGCAGACATGATGAGGTAGGTCTGAGAGCAGACATGATGAGGTTAGAATGGAATGAGTGGTAACAGTGAGTGGAATGAGTGGTACCAGAGAGTGGAATGAGTGGAACCAGGCAGTGGAGTGAAGGGATCTCACCGGTAGGACTAACTCATTTATTAAGTCCTGCCGCCATATCTCAGTTTCCACTATATGTTGCTTCACACATGAGTAACCAGTAATACACAATCCTGTATATTACAGTATGAAGCTCAAAAGATCCAGCAGATTATCTCTAAACTAATGCAGTGGAATACCCCTTCACAAAAACACATCTAACATTGAATTCCCCTTCATATTCTATTGAGAGATTTTGTGTTACAGAAAATTTTCTTATGCAAATAAGTTTTATTAAATATTAAAAAATTACATTTCCACTCCGACCTTCTTCCTTCCTTCCTAATGCATGAATAATGAATTAGCAATAATCTTACGCATACATTGGATGCCTACATAGATATGGATATATTTAAAGCGCCAAAATTCAAACACAACAAAAAACAAAAGTATGTCACTACCACACAGTAGATTACGGCAAGCGACAATCTGCGAGATATTATTATTATTACATCAGAAACAGAATATTATATATTATACATCAGATTGTTCGAGGATGACAGTCTTGGAGCAACCTACCTATCTAGGACGTTACAAAAAACGCGACAACAAATATAAAAAAATATCTCAAGAAACAACCGTTAGTTAACAAGAGACAAGAATTTGAAATAATATTTTCTTAAAGCAGGAAAAGCCGCGTACGAGATTCTAAAGAAGTACTCACGTGCGCTCGAACGACAAGCATGAGTCCAGCGCACACCAATTTACCTGCAAGGAGAAACAGACACCACGTGTAAATAACGAGTTCATGAGAGATGGTGATGGTTAACAACAAATGGCGGTTTACATCAAGAATACATGGCATGTACAAACACGCCCGTGTCGCGTGTTCAACGTACATGATTCTGCTATACAAAGACACGTTGTGTTAAAGATTAAGTGAAATTACACGCGTCAACACCACGGATACATCACGCGTGCCAACACGTCCCTGTCACATGCTCGTCGCACGCACAAAATTCCGCTCATTGCGAAGACGAATCAGGTTTGCCCGAAAGTAGATGCGATGGGAGAGCAAAGGCCTCGGCAAAAATGCCAAGAAAGCTGAGCGAGAAGTAAAAGTGAGCGCGTTAAGCGCCGCATAAGAGTCCGTCTATTGAGAGACTCTCAGAAATAGATCAGGGAAAAGCGTCACCACGCCCTCTCAGTAAATATAGGAGTCCCAGAAAATGCGACATTCGTTGTGCAGCCGCCGCGGCCTGCGTCTGCCCGACGCCAGGGATAGCTTGAGCTGCCATTGCTGTGTTTGGGTGCGTTGTGGCCGCTTGATTTACCAGAGCAATAAAACCAATTAAAATATAACCACGACGAAAGCAACCATTATGAGCGGTGCACATGCAGCAGGTGGGGCTCTTCTACACCCTCTGTACATGTCCTATAGCACTGAGTCTCAGCGCCAAGATTTACAATTCATGTGAATTAAAGGTCAAGCTCGGCAATAATACAGAATGTCGTGACAGGTAAGCTGTTTACTACCGTATGTCACAGCCACAGATCATGAGATGGAAGATGTTCACTCGGTAAGTGATTACACGAAGAAGAGGCTCATTCAAATAAGTGGGATGTTACAGGGATGTTGCAACCATTAGTAATGTGATGTTGCAGGGCTGCAGCCACCACTAGAAATGTAATTTTACAGAGATGTTGCAACCACTAATAATGTGATGTTGTGGGATTTTCAAGCGGCGAGAATGATAAGCAAGAAGGCTGTTACCCTAATGAAGGGTGAGCAGGATTATCGTTTACCTCAATGAAGGGTGAACAGGAAGGCCGTTTACCCCAACGAAGGACGAGGCAGGAGGCAGACAGTAGCCGGTGTCGGCACGTTGATCATTGTTGCAAAAACGTCACTTCCTCGTAGCGACGGCGGCGCGTCCTGAGAAACCCGACGACGTCGGCGGCGGTTCATGTCTGAACAGCCTTCTCCCCCCCCCGTGATCACGACACCTCCCCTCTTCCCCCTCCATGATCACGACACCTCCCCTCTCTCTCCCTGCATGACCACGACATCCCCCGTCTCCCGCCATTATGATCATGATACCCTACATCCTTACCCCTTCTTTTCGTGATCACGACATCCCCTACAACCCTCCTTCCTCCCGTGATCACGATATTTCCCTCCCTCCGTGTCCACGACACCTCCCCTTCTTCCGTGATCACGATACTCTCCACCCTACCCCCCTTGCAATCCCTTCACGGTTTAGGCAGCCGCCCCTCCCTCTCTTCCTCATCAAACGTAAAAGCTGCATCAGCCACAGCGCCACCTGTAATTTAATTGTGAAAATTTTCATACGTGCAGTTGTTCCCGAAATGCCAAGCAATATTTAACATAACTGTTGACGGCAACTCTCGTTACCGGCCTTAAGGTAAGAATAGCATTGACTACGGGTAATGCATCTGCAGATAAAGGGTTGATGGTGAGAAATTGGATCAGGAGTTTCGCGATCCATGGCAAAAGGCCTGCAAAATTGAAGACTTCGGTTTAATTTAGGAAACAAAGCCTCGGTTGAGCTAACCAGCAACGAAATATTAAGAAGAAGGCGGATATTTGAATAAGTTCATTTGCATCATCATCAAACGCTTATAATATTAGACTTTAATAAGGAGAGGAATAAACTAACGTGCCCCACAAGTTGATGAACGTAGCGCGGTTCACGCACCACACGATGACTCAGGACAATCCACTCACACGTTGAGTTCGCCCCTAAATAGTAAAAAAAAACCTGCTAGGCATTCCGGCGAGGCCATTTCTAGAGCCTTGACAGGATGTGCGATCTAACCCCAGAGCTCAGACTTTGATCTTCGGCCTCAGTCGATGCGATCACACACATCAGAGCAGCCCTGCAGGAACCCTGCTAGGCAATATACCTCAAGCTAAGGCACCCATGCAATGGGTGGGTAAACTAACAGATTTTGGGTCCGCAACCGATGGTAAGGAGTAAAAAGGTGGGAACCAAGCACCAGTTTTCAAAACTCGACACTGCGTGAACATGGCAATATTAAAATAAAACTAGGAAAAGCGAAAGCCGGGACAAAGTAGATCTAAAATCGCAACTTTCCATTCTTTGTATAACTTCCATTCGTTTCCCATTGTGTATGAAAGCAAATAGAAATTCAGCACATGCGTGGATGAAAGTGACAGTAGAAAATGAAGTTCGAAGGACGAAAAGACTTGTATATAGTACGATGCTGCACATGCCATGCAAGACCATATAGGGCAAAAGTATCGCCCTAACAACAATTAACTTTTAAAAGAAGCAACATTGTTTCGCACATTCATCAGAGAAAACTGAATGTTTACAGAATCATCGCATCTCCTGTTTTTTTTCTGTGGGGAGGAGGTGGCCACCCTTAAAACAGCCGAACGATTTAACACAGCTTTAGGCCTGTGCATCGTCTAATGATGCGCATATATTGCACACGGGCGCATGGTGCATCTTCATACAAGTGTAAAAAGCCCCGCCAGGTGGTCAGCAGCTCAGTCAATGCAAAAGCAAACACTTGTCGCCCTTGAATTATTTACACAGGAACACCAGCCTGTACATTGCAACTGCACACGGCAGGCTGACTGTACACAGCTAATACTCTTGTACCTGCCGCTATGTAGCCTTACTCCAACCAAGCTCCACGAGAGAAACTATGTAGATACCTCCTATATATACAGTGCGCTCACACCACGACTGTACACTGTACAGTTTACTACGTTAAGCTTCACAGCGGGTTTGACTTCCTGGTTAGTATCGGAGCTGACTGGCTTCCAAATCTTACTCTTTACGTGTACATATGTCACGTTTTTGAGATTTATCCATTCCAACATCATGATTTTTATTATAATTCTGATTAAATTGCTTATGATTGTACTCATTTTAAATATTCCGAATCCCTGCACACATCGCCCTGCTAAAACGTCGTAAATTTACTTTATAACTGCTACCAAGACCTGCAGCTCAGCGCAGTGAGCGTCAGTTCAGGATGATAAGTTCGTTAATAAGTAGAGTGGTACACTTATTAAGTTATGACGTTTATATATCATTTTTAAAAGGGTCTAATTAAACGCGTAATGTAAACTGCAGAATTAATGACTTTGAGTTCCTTGGCTAAGCAGATGAAGTTTAAAAATTGGCTACATGATAAATATATCTATCATGATATATCACTTAAGAAATCAAGGCTCAACATCACGAATACATATACATGACGTACTGAGGATACTGAAGATGTACAATTGTACACCTGACCCAAAGGGCGAGCCCTGCTGGCAGGAAGTAGAGCGTTCCTGTGTCTCAGTGTAAACTTCCGACGACGCTTCTCATGACGGACGGACCAGCTTTCGGATACTCAAACATCGTTTACACTTCTCAAGTCCGTAGGACAATTAAATTTGAACAAAAATTAAGTTAAAAAATTGAGGCGGGAGCTTGTTTCATTAATTAGGAGGGTTGTGCTGACAAACGTGACGATACTT
The DNA here is from genome assembly GCF_000764305.2 of Hyalella azteca. Classification (NCBI taxonomy): domain Eukaryota; kingdom Metazoa; phylum Arthropoda; class Malacostraca; order Amphipoda; family Hyalellidae; genus Hyalella; species Hyalella azteca. The sequence goes on along the minus strand of NW_025945309.1, from coordinate 221,897 downwards.
AATTGAAGAGATCTTAATCGGCTTCAATTCAGGCGATCAGTTGCGGCAAAGTTACGAATATTTAAGTGTCCAGCCCGTTTTCACTCACTATTTATAAACAGCGCACGCTTCCCACACCATAAACTGCAACCATCGTAGGCGTTTTGCTTCCCGTGATGAGATAAGTATAATAGCGAACTGAACCTATGTACTTTATGTGTGATCTGACTTACAAACTGAAGTCCTAAATAGACTAAAATAGTTCATGTTTCTCACACACCTGCAGGCACCGTAGGCCAGGTTTAGGCTTTCGATTGTAAACGATGAAGTCAAAACCTAAGGTCTAGCTTGTCATTCAAATCTCGCCATACTTAACCCTAAATCTCGCCATACTTAACCCTAAATCTCGCCATACTTAACCCTAAATCTCGTCAAACTTAACCCTAAATCGGCATAATGAGGGGGCGGAACGATCGATTATTCTACCCTAAGCTAAAGGCAAAGAATGCATCTCAAATTCAGGACCTAAGTTCCGCTTCAAATCTGTTGAAGGTTTAAAAGTAAGAAGAAATAATTTCCTTCGAATTATTGAGACTATAATTATCTTTAAACACACATATAACTTTACCTTCTTCTTATTCATTAAGATATTACTACTGCTTTTTACATTTTCTAAATCTTTGATAACATATAGACTTTATCACACTTGTATCGATATTACTGAAGAATTTAGACGAAGAAATGCATAAGTTGTGATCAATTCGGTAAAGAAAGAACTTAAACCAAACAAATAACATCAACACTGGGCAGTCAAAAATAGTGGGATGATAGTGACGAAAAAGACGTATCATAAAGACGTGTATAAAGACGTGGTATAAAGACGTGGCATGAGTCTGGTGTGGCATGTGCCTGATGGTGCACGAGTCTGGTGCAGGTGACTTGTCTGGTGACGTGTCACATGGCTGACGTGTCACATGGCTAACATGTCACATGGCTGCCGTTCACATGGCTAACATGTCACATGGCTGCCGTTCACATGGCTAACATGTCACACGGCTGCCGTTCACATGGCTAACATGCCACATGGCTGCCGTTCACATGGCTAACATGCCACATGGCTGCCGTTCACATGGCTAACATGCCACATGGCTGACGTGTCACATGGCTGTGGTGTAACATGGTTGACGTGTCACATGGTTCCTGTTCAAATGGCTAACATGCCACATGGCTGCCGTTCACATGGCTAACATGGCACATGGCTGCCGTTCACATGGCTAACATGTCACATGGCTGCCGTTCACATGGCTAACATGTCACATGGCTGCCGTTCACATGGCTAACATGCCACATGGCTGCCGTTCACATGGCTAACATGTCACATGGCTGCCGTTCACAGGGCTAACATGTCACATGGCTGCCGTTCACATGGCTAACATGTCACATGGCTGCCGTTCACATGCCCAGCAGGTCAGGACGGTGCGCTGCGTACGGCGCAGGAGAGGATGCCACACTTCCGGGCCCACCGCTGCTATATATACGACCCACTTAGGAGAGAGGGGGAGGGTTATCACCCATCACATGGCTGTGGGGGAGGAGGGGGAGGAGTGGAGGGAGAGGGGCATCACCCATTACAAGGCTGGGGAGGAGGGGGAGGAGTGGAGGGAGAGAGACATCACCCATCACATGGCTGTGTGGGTGGGAGGGGGGGAGTGGGAAGGAGAGGGGCATCACCCATCACATGGCTGTGTGGGTGGGGGGAGAGGGGAGGGGGGGGGTATTACCCATCACCATGGAACGCGGTTGCTAACTCTGCAAAGCCACGGCTAACTAACAAAGCCCACGGCAGAGCATGATCGGTTGTCATCCTAAACAGAATGATCATGTTAACAACTCAAAGTTTTTAAACAATTTAAACTTATTTTAACAACTCAAATTCATGTTAACTCAAAGTTATAATAAACAACTTCAAGTCCTGTTAACAACTCAAAGTTATATAAACAATTTCAAGTTATGTGAACAACTCAAAGTTATGTTAACAATTCAAAGTTATAATAAACAACTTCAAGTCCTCTTAACAACTCAAAGTTATATAAACAACTTCAAGTTATGTGAACAACTCAAAGTTATGTTAACAATTCAAAGTTATAATAAACAACTTCAAGTCCTCTTAACAACTCAAAGTTATAATAAACAACTTCAAGTCCTCTTAACAACTCAAAGTTATATAAACAACTTCAAGTTCTGTTAACAACTCAAAGTTCTGTTAACAACTTCAAGTTCTGTTAACAACTTCAAGTTCTGTTAACAACTTCAAGTTCTGTTAACAACTTCAAGTTCTGTTAACAACTTCAAGTTCTGTTAACAACGTAACATTAACCTCCCGATTAAGCACCGAGCAGACACCGATACGTCACAATCTTCCAGTTTGACGAGACGTGAGAACTGCGCTTGTCCACTCCAGCGGCCACGCCCACGACAGGAAGATGCAGCGTTATTTATTTGTGGGTATAAATTGTAGGTATAAATTACCGTGCGAGGCCGAGAACAGGAATAAGAAAGCTCGGGCACAAGAGGCCCGCACCGTGGGAGAGGAAGTGGACATGACACTTGAGAGATCGCGAGACCGATAACAGATCTTTCCAGCAACTCGGGTAATTTTAGAGAGAGGGAGAGAGTGATGCACGACGATATATTTCAACTCATAATTGGCTTAGTTGGAACATACAATTAACAAAAGGTGTAGAGTAACCATATCTCACCCCCATCCCACCCTGTCAACGCAACCATCACTAGAAGATGGCAGTTCGGTGAAACCGGAAGTATAATCGCAAATTTTATGGAAAGTTCGTGTTTGAATTGATATCTTATAAAGTCGATTCATATATTTTGAGAACGATAGGATTTAATTACAAAATTACTTATTTTCATTAGTATAATTATCTCTACGAGTGGTGGTTGTCATTGTTTCAAGAAATAACATTCGTTTGAAACAATTGCCTATTAAATTCAGTGGACAGTTTTGACGCACAATTAAGAGCTGATTGGTGCATTTTTTTCTAATGCTGATTATTGAAATAACAGACCAAAAAAGTTGAATTCGTAGTCGCAAAACTCTGCAGCCTAGTCTGCAAGTACAGTACTAACGGCTCTGCAGTAGCGGCTCCGCAATCATGTAAAGGTTCCTGCTTCGTGTCGCGCTCCAGCGAGTCGGGCCTCTCAATCCTATTTCTTGTCAAAAATTAAAGCCGCATCGACGCCGGCCGGCCAATAGCCATTCAATTTAAATGAACTCTAGTGTTTAATTCAATGAAAAGACTCAAATAAATTAGCAGTTGAGAGCGATACATCAATGCTGTAGGAACGAATGACAAACTATATAAGAAGGAAAAATATGCGTGATATTTTTGAGTTACTATGATGCAGATGCTGCATGCAACACCGTGATGATCAGAGAGCGGCGACATTGAAGACAAGTGTTCGGTGTGGGGAGTAGGGGAGAATGGGGAGGAGAAGTAGGGGAGAATGGGGGAGGAGAAGTAGGGGAGGAGAAGTAGGGGAGGAGAAGTAGAGGAGAATGGGGAGGAGGAGGAGTAAGGAAGGAGTAGAAGTAGGGGTGTGGGATGGGGTGGGGGGGTAACGGGACACCGTTAGCGGCGCTGCTGAGGTGACAGTCCCCGCCCTCATGAGGGGCGCCCGCGCGCGGGGTGCTGCCGTGACGAACGGGCGCGGGAACTGCACTGCTCCCCGTGACAAGCGGGAACATTGCTCCCCGTGACTACGGGAACATTGCTCCCCGTGACAAGCGGAATGCTGGACATGAGGCTGACGAGAAGAAGCGCCAAGAGACGCTAACGCTAACTCGTTCGACTCCCTGGATTGGCGCCTAGCCTGCGTGCGGTAGAATTGCTCGAAGGCGCCCTCTCCAACAAGAGAAATGCGTGAAACTTTGTCAATATACTGATGCAGTTTTGGCCTTCTCAGGATGGACAATATGACATCATCCCGACACTTTTTGGACAATATGACGCATTTATTTTCTGAGTGTGTGGCGGGTCCATCTGTCCATCTGGGTCTCGAGAGACCACGCCAGCTGATGTAAATATTATTGTTAATAAAGTTAATTTGGCTGTTACGTTTTTGCAAAGCGTGGATCAATTAGGGTTTAGAGTGAGATATCCGAATAATTATTGATAAAAGACTGATTTGGAGAAAGTCACATAAATCGAGTACATTTAAAATGTTACTAGGGAAATGTTTGTGGGGGTGAAGCATGAAACGCGATTGAAAAGAAATGAAATTTGGTACAGCAAGTAAGTTTTAGTTCGGAAAATAGGGCGATAATTATAAGAGTTACGAAATTGAAGAGAGAAAAAGAAGGGAGGGGAGAGCAAGGAAGGGGGAGGGAAGGGCAGATGGCGTGAACACAAATGAGGTCATTTGAAAGGCAGGGCAAAGGTTGCTCACTTCACAGCGCTGCTGACAACAAGCTGCTGCTGCTACTGTTTCAAAATAATTATCTACCAGGAGCGCTTTAAAAAATTATGAAAGTATAATCTTTGAAGTCGTAATACTTGGTGGCCGACGATGTGCCGGCGATAAATTTCATTCTCGCGCGCATGATACGCTGAGCTGGTTGTGCTGTTACCCTCTGCCTAACTGAGGGTAACCCGCGTTACCAGAGGCCGTAGTGTCGAAAAAATAATGACGGGTAACTCAGCCGTCATTATTAACGGCTAGCCAAGCTAGACACACCATACCAATCACCGACGAGATATCGACCACTGCGTGTACTTAGGCCGCTACGTGTACTTAGGCCGTTACGTGTACTTAGGCCGATACCTGTACTTAGGCCTCTTAGGCCGCTACGTGTAATTAGCCCGCTGCGTGTACTTAGGCCGCTACGTGTACTTAGGACGCTACGTGTACTTAGGCCGCTACGTGTAATTAGGCCGCTGCGTGTACTTAGGCCGCTACGTGTACTTAGGCCGCTACGTGTAATTAGGCCGCTGCGTGTACTTAGGCGAGCTTTGATATGGTACGGCCCCAGGCCTCCAGATACAAATACCGTGACTACGGTTAACACAATACAGTAGTGGACAAAGGCGAATGCAAAATAAAGTGAAGTACCGTACCACATCTGCCGAAAAAAATATTTAAAATTTGTAAAAGAAATAAAATGTGGGTTTAAAATTTATGGTTAGATTTTTGTGAACCTCAACATTATAAATATCAGGAAGAAATATGATTGATGAAAGCAATGAGACTGATTGGTAGAAGTGGAATAAAAGAAACTAACACCATGTAACTATAGTCAAGTAGCTACAAAACACGAAATGTCAACAACAAAAAAACTTTAACAAATTGTCGAGTAACGCGGCAGAGTCAAGTAACAGACCTGCAAGTGACAGTCAAGTAACAGACCTGCAAGTCACAGCAAAGTAACAGACGAGAGCAGCGTTACCTAAGACTATGAGTGCCGTTGCGTCACGATGTTTCTCTGCGGCGCTGGATCTAGCGGGGGGGAAGCTGACTACCCCCCCCCCCCCCCCAAACGAGTGAAGGGGGAGGGGCTGAAGAGGTGAAATGACTAATGCAGACTTGGCAACAGCGACTTCTTAAAGACTTCAACAGTAAGTATGAGGCCCTTCATATGTTGGTGGCATGAGCTCTATGATGGCTGGCATGCGCTTCACAAATGCCAGTGAAAATAACTTCAAATGCAGAAGCGGTAACCGTGTTCATTGAACCATTCAGTGATAATTATATTCTTTGATACCCGATAACACAAACGAAGCAAAGTTAATACCACATCCATCATTATTCGGGTTCAAAAAAGAAATTCTTCCTGACGCGTAAGTGACTCGCGCCATTATGCCCACGTTAATGCTGTACAAAATAGGGTAAACCGATCGATGCTTCACAAATTAATCAACCGGCTCCTATATTGGGCAAATTCCGTGCAAAAAAACTCCATCATTACACCAAAATAACATACCTAAATAAAAATACCCAAGAATTCCAGGCGAGCGTCGCACGCCGCTGCAGATATTCTTAGATATTTTCACTATTCACTTGAGCATGACGAAACGGCGTCGCAACACAAGCTCATGCATTGACTCCAGCCGACCTGCTGCAGGCCAACTACTGGCAGAACGTTGGCCTGCTCCGTGGCGACCGTTGGCCGACCGCCGGCCTGCTGCTGACCGACTACTGGCAGAACGTTGGCCTGCTCCGGGGCGACTGTTGGCCGACCGCCGACCTGCTGCTGGCCAACTACTGGCAGAACGTTGGCCTGCTCCGGGGCGACTGTTGGCCGACCGCCGACCTGCTGCTGGCCAACTACTGGCAGAACGTTGGCCTGCTCCGGGGCGACTGTTGGCCGACCGCCGACCTGCTGCTGGCCAACTACTGGCAGAACGTTGGCCTGCTCCGGGGCGACTGTTGGCCGACCGCCGACCTGCTGCTGGCCAACTACTGGATTGCTGCTGGCCTACTGCATGCTGGCCGACCTCTGGCCTACCATCGGGTGCTCATAAACCAACTGCTACTATTAATCAGTGCGGCGATTAAAAAAATATTTTACTTAATCAGTGTATCTGGGCACAAAGTTTGCGGGTCCCACGGGAGAAACGGACAAGCGTGGGAAAGCTGTGTGCCGAAGAGGAGCTTCTCTAACAGAGATTGCTATATCCTTCCACGAAAATGACGTTGAAACAACGTTGATTACCAATCCATTTTGTTCAAACTGTCCAATAAACGTCATTTTAACGTCAAATGCATAAGGATGCTAATTTTGGAGTTTAACAAAACAGAGCGTTAAAATTGAGGGGGTTTGTTACTCAGACCTAAAACTAATGGAAAAATTTATTTGAGCTTCACTGTAGATAGGTAGCCACATATAGGGCTTTGACTATTCTTTTACAAGAAAATAATTATCACAGCAAAACTCATAAAACCATGGACATTGCGGCGAACAAGTGACCGAAACGCGTCGTGGTAGGAATAGCATTAACGATGCTTATAATGTACCCGTCGATAAAAGGTAAACTCGTTGTCTACTGACGGTAAATTTCGTAATCAGGCCTTCAGGTACGTATAACATTGGTGACTATTAATAAATCCGTAAATTAAAATGGGGAACAGCATTTCTAACAGCAGTATTTACTCAGTCACACAAGCGAGCGTTGGCACCGCAGCTACACAAGGAGTAGCTCAGAGCAGGGCGTGGTCATCTACGCAGGAAAAGTGAGGGAAAGAAGTGTGGAAAAAAGCGAGGGGACGAAGTGAGGGAAAGAAGTAAGGAAAAGGAGTGAGGGAAAGAAGCAAGGGAAAGAAGCGAGGCACCGCATCTGAGGGTAGCGAATTCGCGCACCGGCCGAGGGTGATAATAAATACATCGTGCATGGCAGATCTTAGCAAAGTTTGTCCAATTTAAGCAGTTTTTATATCGGAAATAAGTAAAATGTAAATGACAGGCAACGAGAATGATAGTTTAAGATGAAGATAAAGCACGTAGCAATTGCAAGTATCATCGCTGGGGAGCAGCAGTGGTGTCAAATGAGGGGAGTGAAGAGGAGGAGGGGAGGGGGAGAGTCTTCCCCTCAGACGCCACTCCCGCTGATTGGCACTGCAGTGCCAGCAGGCGAGGGTACAGCGTGGCAGGCGAGGTACAGCGTAGCAGGCGAGGGTACAGCGTGGCAGGCGAGGGTACAGCGTGGCAGGCGAGGGTACAGCGTGGCAGGTGGCCATGTTGCCACAAAAGAGACAATACAGCCACACAAGAGGCCATGTTGCCACAAAAGAGACAATACAGCCACACAAGAGGCCATGTTGCCACACATGTGTGTTGAGAAGTGGCAAGATTTATATGCTGATGTAGCCAGCAAGTGACCAGGCAGCAACACCTGCGAGATCCTCGCACGCTTTTCAGCCCAAACCTTTAGGCCTCAACTACACTCTGTACACATAGATGATGTGATATGGATGATATGTTGATATCCGGGTGATGAATGGTAGTTGGTACTGTAGAGATGACCAACTAGTAGATGGTAGTTGGTACGGTAGAGATGACCAGCTGGTAGATGGTAGTTGGTACCGATGACCGGCTTAAAACCATGATTCGAGGACATGACGAAGCTACCAATGACCACGCTCCCAATTAGCATAGAAAACCATTATGTCAGGCGCAGGGGTTCGCAGGTAACCACAAAAGAAATAAATTAATTCGATTTTATTCGCAAAAAACCGGACCAAGTAAGGTAGGAAGGTAATTTAGTTTAACCTGAGTTAACGATATATTGTTACGGAGATGATATTGCGTCTGTTATATATGTATGATAATATTTATTGTTACGTCAGTTGTAGCACTGCGAGACTTGGTCTTGCTTTAGATCTTCTAGACCCTATAATGGTCGAGAGATCTGCTATGATGCGTGAGTTACGGTTACTGCATGATCTGTAACATCTAGGATGATCTGTAACATCTAGGATGATCTGTAACATCTAGGATGATCTGTAACATCTAGGATGATCTGTAACATCTAGGATGATCTGTAACATCTAGGATGATCTGTAACATCTAGGA